>NC_056749.1:508666273-509018773 GCF_019279795.1 Protopterus annectens
AGAGGATTAGAGCTTGCCCTTCTCTGATACAGAGGATTAGAGCTTGCCCTTCTCTGATACAGAGGATTAGAGTTTGCCCTTCTCTGATACAGAGGATTAGAGTTTGCCCTTCTCTGATACAGAGGATTAGAGCTTGCCCTTCTCTGATACATAGGATTAGAGCTTGCCCTTCTCTGATACAGAGGATTAGAGCTTGCCCTTCCCTGATACATAGGATTAGAGCTTGCCCTTCTCTGATACAGAGGATTAGAGTTTGCCCTTCTCTGATACAGAGGATTAGAGCTTGCCCTTCTCTGATACAGAGGATTAGAGCTTGCCCTTCTCTGATACAGAGGATTAGAGCTTGCCCTTCTCTGATACAGAGGATTAGAGCTTGCCCTTCTCTGATACAGAGGATTAGAGTTTGCCCTTCTCTGATACAGAGGATTAGAGCTTGCCCTTCTCTGATACAGAGGATTAGAGCTTGCCCTTCTCTGTTACAGAGGATTAGAGCTTGCCCTTCTCTGTTACAGAGGATAAGTGCTTCTTGTTAGATCTTGGAATAAAGAATCAGGGCATGACCAGTAGAATAATAATGTAATGCAAAAGGCACAGCTGCCCTGGTGCTTGCTTAGAGGGGGTACAAAATTAACAAATATCATTTTATTTTTATTTTACCTTAACTAAAGGTAAATGCACCCTTTTCATCATTTTGATTATTCTTTTGTTTCCTACAAACCTGGTTGTTCCCTGCATCCCTTTCAACGTCATGTTATAGGTGAGCCTGCTTACCTCTTAGTGACAATCCTCAGGCAAAGGGTCTATTTTTGAAGACTGAAGAACCAAAAGACTGAATCCCAAAAGAATGAAAATTCAAAATACCGAATAATAGAGTTTGTGCCATCTCCACTGTTGTGTGATCTTGGAGTTGGTATATATAGTTAGCACGGTATATGGGGGGTGCAGGGTGGCTAGCCCCTACAGTAAAAATGTGTTCAGTGCTTTGAATTTTCAGTCTTTTGGGATTCATTCTTTTGGTTTGTCAGACTTCTGAAGAACACCCGACCCCAGGCAACACCCTAAAGTTTTCTGATTGGGTGTCTGGGTGGATCAGGCTGTGTAGTGAAAGCAGTTTATAGATTTTATATTTGGCACCCACTGCAATAACTGTTTATCATTTAAAAACAAAATTAAACTAGAGTGGCCTTTTTTTTCTTGCTGGTACTAGCAACTGAAACAAAAATTAGCCTTTGGCTTTAGCATTGCATTGACTTGTATTTGTAATTTAGTTAATTTTCTTTTAATGGGACAGTGAGAGTATGTTGAATAATGGATGACTCGCTCACTAAACTAAGCATTGTTTTTATAAACTTAGAAAGTTGCTATTAGTTTTATTATTTAAGGCAGATAAATGAAAAGTTGTTCAGTGTCTTCAGCTTACAGCACACTTAAGTTGTTTACTTTACACACATTCAGTTCAGAGTATTGCCACTTCTTGAGATTATAAAGTTCTTGTATATTAAAAACTGATATGCTTTTTCTTTACTAGAGAGTTCCAAAGTCACTGCATTTTTTTTTGTAGTCTACCATATGGATATTAGCCAAAATGCCATAGACATGTATTTTCTCATTCATATATTCAGCAACCCAACTTCTTTCTCCATCTGTCTGAAACATGCATCTTTCCTCTCTTGTCAGCTGAAACTTCCGTTTTAAACAACCATAAGAAACAGTCTCAAAGCCTTTCTGTCTGTCTTCCCTGACAACTCTGATAACCTTCCCTCATCAAATACTGGTGTAATGTTTATTTCATCTCACATACTAGAGAATCAGGTTAGTAGCTCAGAATGGGCCTGCACTCCATTTTGCCACATCCTTCAATTCAATCCCTTAGAAATGAGTGCCGGAAGGGTGAGGAATGGAGCTCAGGTGGAAGGTTTCTATTCTTCTTGCATATCAGTTATCTGGCTGATGTTGAGCAAGTTAGAATGTCACTGCTTCTTAAATACAGACCTGAAAGTATTCCTTTTGTATGCATCCATTTCATGATTTGTAGGGAACTACATAGACCAATTGCACCAATCTGCTGTCCAAGCATGAATGGGATTCCAAAAGTCCATCCCCATAGCTGATGTTTCTTCCCATGGTCTCCTTCATTGATGCATGTATTTCCCCAAACTCTCGGCTTGCAGGCCCATTTGTTCCATCTTGAGAATATTCAGATACCTGCATTTACTGATTTCCAATGTTGCAGAAAGCAACATCAGTGTACTCCATGTGTTCAGTTTTCCATTTAGTAGGCATTTGATTATAATACAAATATTCTTAGGTTCCGACTTATTTACTGAAGAGCTTTGCTCAATCACTTTTTTGTCCCTTACCTTTGATGATTTTATTCTATGACTAAAGTGATAACTATTAGTGATGGTGATACCCAGAAAGGACTCCTGTAGCTTTTCAGAATCTTTGCCTGTGTACACTATTTTGTCGAGAGGAGTTTTCCTATTCATTCAAGGACTGCTTTCTCCTTAATCAGAATCCAAATCTTTCTTGTCATTCTGTCTTTCGCTTGCAGCAGGTCTTGTCAGCTGTAGGATCTCTTTTTAGCATTTCTGTCTTATTATTTCCCTATGTGCCAGGAAATCTGTATTAAGTCGTTTATATCAGTAATTTTCAAATCAGTCTCAGGATTTATTTCTCTGCTTTCAAGCTTGAGAGTTTGATAATTTTTAATTGCAGACTGATTCTGGCCTTTCTCCTTTCCCACTCTTATGATTAGATTCAAGCTTATATCCATAATTGTATTTCTGTATTCTTTTTAATCTAAGAGTGCCCCACTGATAGCTCACTTCATGTTTTGTATGTGACAAAAACAACTGCCACTCCATTTGAGACACTCATTTCTACTCCATTTTGAGTTTTCTAAGTTGTACTTGTAGTTATCTGATTCAGGGAATCATATGTACACATCACAGAAAAATGACACTTCATGTACATTGTATCTGTCATTTGAAGGTGTGTGTGAAGGTGTGTGTGTGTGTGTGTGTGTATATATATATATATATATATATATATATATATATATATATATATATATATATATATATATGTATAGAGAGGGGGGGGGGGAGACAGAGAGAGAGAGATGCACATTTATGGGGTCCTGCATTTGGTCTAAATACAGGTTTGTCGATGTCTGTTTAATCAACCACATTCGGTTGATATACACAGAAGGTAGACAGGTGTGTGAGACTGACAATCCTCAAGTAGTGGAATATCCCCTTTCACTGGGGATTGTGCAATCTCATAATTAGTCTATATAATTAGCAGTGGGTGTGGGGGCTGGAGGGGAGCTTGCACCCCTACAAAAAATATTTATTTTTTTAGTGTAAATTGCATGTGCTCAGGTCCTTTCTCAAGACCTGGGTGGTAACTTCTCGACATTTGGTTTATCAACCCTTTCCTGTCAGTGTTTCTGAGGTTGATGTATGAGATAATCAACTAAAGGGAGTAAACCTGTTTGCATGTGTGTGTGTGTGTGTGTGTGTGTGTGTGTGTGTGTGTGTGTGTGTGTGTGTGTGTGTGTGTGTGTGTGTGTGTGTGTATATAATATATACCGATGAACTCCCGTACCATCCCACAGGGTTCACACAGCAAGGACCATTATCAACCACCCAGGTTAACCTCCCCAACCCCCTTCCAAGAGAAGAGGGACCTATCCAACCTCTGGCAACCTCCGGACAACCTTCCACAAAAGAGACTGGTAAAATTGAACCACCAGTTGTCTGGAACCACTCCCAAAAACCACTAACCAACAACAAACTGAGGGTACTACAGAAAGGTCTCACCTTCATCCCCACCAAACGGGCCAACTTTGCCCAGACCATCATAGACCTCAGGCTATGGACAAGGAAACTACATCTCAAACTTTTTTTTTTTAGAACGGAAAAAACAACAACAGACTAGATACCCATGCCCTAAGGGAGGTCAACTGCCCTCCACAGAACCAAGTTATCAGCGCTTTCCAGAACAAATACAGAAAGGACCTAAAAAAACTCCTAAACCCCCCCTCCCCAAAACGTGGATCTATAACGTCTCCAAAGTGGAAATGGAAGCGATAAAGCAACTAAGCCAGAACAGTAGCAGGAGAGTAACGAAAGCAGACAAGGGAAGAAGCATCCTGCCCATGGACACCTGTACCTACAACCATAAGATCACGACGATGCTGAACAGCCACACATTTTAAGAAAAGATAGACACCTACCACATCACAACAGCCTACCTCGAGGTCAAGAACACACTGAAGGAACTTTGGGTAGAGGGGCTCCTCAGTGACGACCTACTTGATTTCCTAACCATCGCACACCCAAAATTACCTCAGTTCTTCTGGATACTGAAACCCCACAAAAGCCTCGATGACCAGCCATACAGACCAGTGATTGCCAGTGGAGGAGCAATTACAGAACCTCTAGCAATATACATGGATTTCACACTCAAACCACTGGCAGAAAATAATCCCTCATATATTCAGGACTCTATGGACCTTCTCAACAGAATTAAGGACATTCGTCTCACAGAAGAAGCCATTTTAGTCACCATCAATCTGGAGGCCCTTTACACAGTACTTCCACACAATTACTGCATCGGGGCCAAGGCAGAGGCCTACAACAAAGACATTGCAACAGTTATTGGAGAAACAGACAAATTTGGAAAAATTCTCTCACTTATTCTCAACAACTACTACTTCCGCTTCAACAGTCAAACCTACCGACAAACCACAGGAATTGCAATGGGAGCAGCCATGGCCCCAAGCCTAGCTAACACGGCTTTAAGAAAATGGGAAGAAGACCATGTATACAACTCGGAGTTCTAAAAGGACATGGGGTACTACTTCCGTTTCATTGACGACATCTTTTTAGTTTCAAATGGGACCCCCCAGAAACTACAGGACTTTCTAGACCACATCAACAGCAGCACCAGCTTCCTCAGGTTCACCGCCAAAACCAGCCCAATATAAGTCGAATTCCTGGACCTGCTCCTTTCCAAGAACACCAGCAGCAATGACATCAACCACAACTTGTACAAGAAAACCTACAAAAGTAAAGTTTTTACTCCACGGCAGCAGCATACACCTGTACAAGCTCAAAAGAAACGTGATAAAATCACAGGGACTCAGAATCTCTAGAATCACCAAAGACCTCAACAACTTTCTCCGCAACATTAAAGACCTGGAAAATGATTTCCTGTCCAGAGGCTACATGGACAGGACACTGCACCAGATTCTGGACCCCATCACAAACAACAGAAAGGAAAAAACATTCACACTTCAACAGAGCCTAGAGACTAAAAACAGGTATGAAAACAAATATAGGCTCAACTTTATTTTACATTTCTCCATGGACTATAAGTACATACAAAAGATCATCCATGTAAACTGGACCATCATCACTTCAAACAAAGTTTTTGGACACATCTTCTCTGAAGCACCGGGGTTCATGATGAAAAGAGGACCCAACCTAAAGACCACCTCTAGAGACCCCCACCAAGACAACTCAACAGATACGGCACCTATCCATGTAGCAACTTATCCCCCTGCTTCTACTGTAAATACATGGCAGGCACAGACCGCTTCTATTGCCCCAACAACAAAAAAAACAAAAACCACAAGAGCATTCAGAGGCTGCAACAAAGAATGAGTTGTCTACAGAGCAAATTGTTGCAAATGTCAAGCCTTCTACGTGGGCAAGGCCATCAACGCCCTCAAAACCAGTTGGGAGTGCACAAATAGTCCTTTTTAGGACTCACACATAGCAAAAGAACCGAAGATCTGTTCAAGAAGAAGGACAATGGAGACCGACACCACCACGGAACACCGAAAGACACAACAGCAGCTCCTCCCAGAGCTCAGTGTGACCATATACAAAACAGCTCTTCTCAGAGCTCATGTGGATCTGCACCTTCCACCAAACAGCTCTTCTCAGAGCTCACAGTACACCAAATAGCTCTTCTCAGAGCTCACAGAGATCTGTATAAGCTCAGGTAAGAGCAACAGGAGACACATTGAAGAACAAAACATAACAGCTCTTATTAGAGCTACCACTGACACCCAAACGTGCATTCAAAACACAAAATGGCTCTTCTCAGAGCTCACAGAAGTCTGTATCTGCTCTGGTAAGACCAGCCAGAGGCACAGAGACAGCTTCGGTGAACCAAACACAACATTTTTTTAGAGCTACCGCATCTGCATTCAAAACACAAAACAGCCCTTCTCAAAGCTCACGGAGATCTGTAACAGCTCTATACAGAGCTTCAACTACCCACAGGGCTAAAACAGCTCTTTTTAGAGCTAGCTTCACCACCGACTAAAGTCTGTTCACCGTTTAGGATCAAGAGTAAAAAGCATTGTAAAGTTGGCTCTCATATATATATATATATATATATATATATATATATATATATATATATATATATATATATATATATAAAAATAGGTCTGCTTTGTTTTGTTGAATTTCATTTCACTAAATTTTATTTCATTCCGACCACTTCACTTCAAACTCAAATTACTGAAAACTCATTTCACTGAACTGCAGTTAGTATATATGGCATTGTGTAGAGTACTGTAAAGCAAGTAAAATGTATATGCCCTTTTCCCTACTGTAGTGCGATCCTGGAGTTAGTATATATTGTTAGGGGAGGTGTGGAGGGGCATACCCCCCACTTAGTTTGAGTACATATTGTCTTCTGGAGAGAGTAAATCATTGGTGTTGCAACTATGCATGTCTATTATTAAAAATGTATTGTTTTGAAGTTTTTTGTAAAATACAATATAAAACAAACAAGGTGGGGGCTATGCCCCTCACATCCCCAACTCTACACAGTGCCATATATACTAAGTTCATTTCAGTGAAATGAGATTCAGTGAAATGAGTTTTCAGTAATTTGTGTTTTCAGCTATGTGGTCAGGGTGAAATGAAATTCAGTGAAATGAGATTCAACGAAACAAAGTAGACCCATATATATATATATATATATATATATATATATATATATATATATATAAATAACACACACACACACACACACACAGACACATATATATAGAGGCAGAGTGTGTCTGTGTGTGTGTGTGTGTGTGTGTGTGTGTGTGTGTGTGTGTGTGTGTGTGTGTGTGTGTGTGAGAGAATCTAATGCGTTTTCACCTCTCTTGTTGAAAGCAAAAGATATTTTAAGTATGATATATTTTGTGCCTTCATCTCATAATATATCCAGTAAAACTCTAAGGCAAGTAATATCTTTGATATATTATTATTATATAAGCTACAATGTCTGTGTTTGTTTTATAAAAATGTATGGAACAAAGTCGCTAAGTCTGCACTTTGCTTTAGGATCGCTACTGTTTGGTTAGTAGCCCAAATTATTTTTATTACTCCTCATAAATGTTATTCACTGAAGATAATGCATTTTAAGGCATCACTAGACATAGTTACCCAGGGATAACTAACAACCTTGAATAAATAGCACTATATTCAGCAGCTTTGATACCTCATATTGCAATTACTGTCTAAGAGCTATTATTCCAATTAATGGACTGTTTTATAGTCGTTGTACATTACACTTGGAACACAGTTAGAAGTGCTCATTGCCGTACACAGCACAAAATGTAGTGTAGCATGCCAAGAAAAAACTTTAATTTAGACACATGCTGTATGGCATGCAATTATAACTTCACCAATCTTATTTGGCCTCAGAATGCACTCTGCTTTATACTGAAGACGTGTTAGATAACAGCAATATGTCTGACATGTATATAAAAGAGGAATTTTGTTTCAGCAAGCTTTTTACACAGAAATGTATCTGTAAACACAATTATCTGCATATGTGTGTGTATATATGTATGTGTGTGTGTGTGTGTGTGTGTGTGTGTGTGTGTGTGTGTGTGTGTGTGTGTGTGTGTGTGTGTGTGTGTGTGTGTGTGTGTGTGTGTGTGTGTGTGTGTGTGTGTGTATGTATTTATGTCCTAATATGTATGTACAGATACAACTAATATTTCTATGTGTATTTAATATATGTTTGCATGTATAAATATGGTTTAATATTTTATCGTTTGATCAAATCTCAAAGTAACAAGAACAGTGCATTGCATGGCTGATATGTATCTTTATTGGTATATATAGAAAGATCTGTAGACATAGTTAAAGTTTTAGGCTGCAACACAGATGAAGCTCTGTGTGTAAATGTATGTGTCACTCTAGGTGCACTAACAAATTATAGCACTTAAGGGAGAGATATAGTGCCTCTGTGGGTCCAGGCAATAAATGATAATTTAAGCTTTTAGGAATGCCTGTCTTTCTGTGTATAGTTTCTTTATAAACATTCATATTTGACACAGTGAGTTTTTTTTTTTTTTTTTTTTTTTTTTTAAACAGGGTCACTGAATACAATAATATATTTCAGCTCTGTCTGAAAACTTTACTTTGCTGAACCATATTACAGGGCTGTCAAACACAGGAAATTAATCTGCTCTACTCATTCATTACAGTACAACTCTTATGAGTGTTTACCTTTAACTCCCAATGAGCATGGCTTGAGCCTTTAAAAAATGAAGTTCTCACCTTACAGTTCTAACAAAAACTCCTTGACGGAGGTCAAATATCAATACAACTGTGTTTGCCATCATGTATGCTACAAGATAAAATATTCTTATACCTTGTATGTAGCATGGGTTTGGAGTTATTAATACAAATATGAACAAGGAATATTTGATACCTACAGGCGCAGTAGGAAGTAACTGCAGATGCACCTGGAGGCGTCACTCGGATGTAATGAATGATTAACTACACTTATAACATCACTGAAAGTGTGCCCATATTCTGTGGAGAATTTCTTAAATCATTATTTTGTTTATAAACTGTAAGTATTTGCTAATATTCCACATTCTCCATATTTAATAAGTAGAATATTCCTCACCTACTTTCCTGAAAGAGGTCTCTAACATACAACATTTTTTGCACATCTAACTGACAAGTAAAATGTGCATATGTATGCGGAAAAATGACCAATATATTTGCAAGCAAATCTCAACAATTACAAGAGAAAAAAAACAGCACATCTGCATTAAACAACTAAGGGTAGACAACTTAGTGTTCCTAATTGCAAGAAAAAGTAATTGCAAATGAAAGGGCATGCCTTCATATTCCTTTCATTTCTCATTAATACTGCTGCAGGCAGAAAAGCAGAAAATGAAACCTTTGGCTGACAAGAGATTTTTCTGTCTCTCATTTCCATTTATATATTTCCATTTATTTCATGCCACATTTCAGTTAGATTTTCATGGGAAAAATATAGAATAAAATGCAAAAGTCTGTATATACTGTCAAAGAGGTTGGAAGCATGTAGTAAATATTGTTATATTGAATTCACAGACAGTAGGCTGAGTTTATCTTCTCCTTTGAAAGGTAGTATGTACACCTTCATGTATCTATCATTGAAATATTTTTGTATTCGGAAACAGCCCTAACAATGTGCTGCATGGTATTCTAGCAAAAAGACATGCAGTATCATAGCAGAGCTGAATGTTAATGAGGCAGTTTGGGAGATAAGCATGAGGCTAACTAGCCATGTAGTCTACCACCCCAACATTCCAGACTGGAAACTGCCACCAAGAAGATATCAACACAATGAGTGATTCAAGAAAATGCTCGGCCATAGAGATCAGTGCAACAAGCCCAACCACATTGTGTCAACAGATATTATCAAAAGGATGTGCTCCTCTACCAAGCACAAAAGAAGTATGGGGATTTGGGGGTGGGGGCTGGACACTAGATACCAGGGATTACTATAATCTCAAGTGCCATAATGGTCCATAACTGGAAGCTTGAGGATGGGGATGGGGGGGGGGGGTGAGGAGAAACACTAGTCACCATGGAAACTGCATTTCTGCCATGACAGCATTCAAACTGTTACAGGGATTTAGGTGGGGGGGGGGATATTAGCCACCAGGCATACTAGACACATGCTGTAATGGAACTTCAACTACAATGGGGTCCTGGGTGTGTGAGAACCATAGGGGGCAAGCAGTTAATTCAGGGACAGGTATGCGAATTGTGGTGTGCATGCATGTGTGTATTTATATTTGAATGTGTACTTGTATGTGTCGGAAAATGACTCTGGGGGAAGCCAATTTCTATACAGCCAACAGTTAACTACCCAGATGTGCAGATCAGCAGTGACCTAAACTAAAGTCTGCAGATTTCTTACCCTAGCCATCACAATAGAAGACATTTGTTTCACCCTTCATACATTTAAATGGTTGCCTTTAGAACTCAGAAACACTGTATTTGTAGCAGGCCTATGCCTCAATCTCTTTAATCATATCTCAAACCCCTTCTTCCTGAGTAGGCAACATAATAAAAACCATTACCTACATGTTGTATCACTTCCAGCATGTACCGCTGCCTTTCATATCCCTCATTTTAAACTGCACTCTACTGAGTAGTCCTTCTCCATTTTTGTCCCTATGAACAGGGTACCATCTCTCCTCATATAAAATCTACTATACTCTTTCCAAAATGTCACTAAGAACTAAAGTCTTTCTTATTTAAACAAGTAAAATATGCTTTCCTAACAGTAGAGTCACATAAACCTATACAAACACCCCCTTCTCAGTATATGTTCTGTATGTATTATATTGTAATTGTAACTGTTTAAGCATGACTCGTGTTTGTAACATTAATGGTCTGAAAATTTATATTCTATATGAGAATGATAATATCATGCAGTGACTGTTATATGCTGTTTCTAATTTGTAAAAAATCACTGTCAGCGAAAGTCCACAAAGTAAAAGTCAGCAAAAGTCCACACAGTGCTGTTTTTAATTTGATTTGAACTTTCATGTGTCATTGGCCAAGCCAGAAAGTTTTCCAGTAGGATCTGTCTTCTACCCTTGCCAACAAATATAAATAAATAAAAATATAGAGTAATCAAAATCTTAGTAAAAAAAGAAAATTGGCATCTCATTTGGTAAATTAAGAGAGATATTTGTTAAGTAGAAAATATGTGCGGTGAAGTGGTGCAGCAGTTAACATTGTCGCCTCACAGCAAGAGCTTCTCTGGTTCGATTCTCAGCTGGGGTGCCCTCTGTGTGAGTCTGTATTTCCTCCCTACATTTCTGTGGCTTTCCTCCCACATTCCAAAGACTTGCATCTGGAGCATTTTTCCTTGGGCCTCTGCTAAAAATAGGCTCTGTCCTAATCAGACTTTCCTGGTCAGCAAATGTTAAATAAATAAAATGTGAGTAGCCGTGTTGAAATTGTTAAAAATATACTTGATTAAAAAAAACAAAAGTGCAGTGCATAATTAGTACTTGTACTTTGTGCTGGAAGCATTTTGACTAACTTGTGTATTAAATATAAAAATAAAGGAGAACTTTTTTTACAGTAGTACCTATGAAGGAACAGTGTCATAAAAGAATACAAACTTCCAACTCAGCCTGCAGTAAACAGTAATGCTTCAGTATTATAAAGAGATTCTAATTAAAATCTTTTAATTATGTAGGACACCCAAAATGTAAAATTAAGTAATGAATACATTTGTAAGTCACAACTGACAAAATTCTGTAGAGAACTGAAAACATAACTTCCAGCTTTTTTTCTGAATTAAAGATGAAGAGAACCATATTTTTGGACAGGGCTGAAACAGCCACTTTCAGTTCAGCCTTCGCTAAACACGGATACCAAAAAATGAAATGCAGAATACCTTAACTGTAAGCTAAGAAAACAACAGCTGTCCTAATGTGTCTGTCACAAACATGGATACCACCAAGTGAAACGGAAGATGCTTAACTGTAAGATAACAAAACAACAGCATTCCTAGTTTGCCGATGCCAAACATGGATACTACCAAGTAAAATGGAGGATACCCAACTGTAAGCTGAGAAGACAGCTGTCTTAGTGTGATTATGCCAAACATGGATGCTACCAAATGAAATGGAGAATACTGCACTGTAAACTAAGAAAACAACAGCTGTCCTAATGTGTCTATGCCAAGCATGGATACTACCAAGTGAAATGGAGGATACCCAACTGTAAGCTGAGAAGACAACAGCTGTCTTAGTGTGATTATGACAAAAAGGTATATTGATACTACTGAATGAAATGGAGTATACCTGGCTGTAAGCTGAGAAGACAACAGCTGTTGGGCAAGTAGAGAGACCAATTAAATGAATTTGCAGCA
The DNA here is from genome assembly GCF_019279795.1 of Protopterus annectens. Taxonomy (NCBI): domain Eukaryota; kingdom Metazoa; phylum Chordata; order Ceratodontiformes; family Protopteridae; genus Protopterus; species Protopterus annectens. Next base: position 508,678,487 of record NC_056749.1, read on the forward strand.
AACTAGCATATTTAAAAATAATGTAGTAAACAGAATTTAACATGCAATACAGGAATGCTGAGATGCAGCAATAGGGAAAATGTACATTAAAAAGGAGTAGTAAAAAAGAAACAAAAAGTATGTCGGAAAACAACAGTTGCATGAGATATATATATATATATATATTAATGGCTAGTTTAACACGTGCACTATATCTATATTAACAGATAATTTAACACATGCAGTATACATATATGAATGGCTAGTTTAACACATGCAGTATATCTATATCAATGGATAGTTTAACATGCAGTATATGTATACCAGTGGATAGTTTAACATGTGCAGTATATGGCATACCAATGGATAATTTAACACGTGCAGTATATGTATACAATGGAAAGTTTAACATGTGCAGTATATGGTATACTAATGGATAATTTAACAACTGCAGTATATGTATACCAATGGATAGTTCAAAATGTGCAGTATATGTATACCAATGGATAGTTTAACACATGATATATATATATATATATATATATATATATATATATATATATATATATGTATATATATATATTAATGGATAGTTTGGAATGTGCGTTATTTGTATATCAATGGATAGTTGGAATGTGCGGTATTTGTATATCAATGGATAGTTTGGAATGTGTGGTATTTGTATATGAATGAATAGTTTAAAATGTGCGGTATTTGTATATGATTGGATAGTGTAACGTGGGCAGTTTATGTATGCCAATGGATAGTTTAACACATGCAGTATATGTATACCAATGGACAGTTTAACACATGCAGTATATGGTATACCAATGGATAGCTTAACATGTGCAGTATGTGTATACCAATGGATAGTTTAAAACGTGCAGTATATATATATATATATATATATATATATATATATATATATATATATATATATATATATATATATCAATGGATAGTTTATCATGTGCAGTATATGTATACGAATGGACAGTTTAACACGTGCAGTCTATTTTTTTATCAATGGATAGTTTAACATGTGCAGTATATATAGAACCACTCCTTCATACATCTGCTGGGTCTTACAGCTCTTCTTCAGGCCACTGTGATTGCTCTTGGTATTTTATGCCTCAGCTCATTGTCCATCTCAGGAATCTAAATATTATACTTTCTGGAATAAAACTGCAGTTTTTCAATGTTTTTCTTTGACTATATAAGACTATGCTAAAATTATGTTTTTATAAATCATTCTGTCATAGGTGTAACAGTAATGTTCCAACCAGTTTAAAGTCTGCATTTCATTCTTTACTTTTCCATCACCATAATGTTTTGTCATTTACATAGCAGAAATCTTCTTGGTTAAATTTACAACTTCAGCTAAATAGATGTATACCTTACTTAAGCTCATACTATGTATGTGAACAGAGTAGTTTCTGTTTTCTTACTGTACATTAGCACTTATCAATAGTTTTATTTCATTCCCTCGTTCTAGTGCATATTTATATTCAAGGTCTGTTTTTATTTTCCACTTATTTTAATACCTCATTTTGCTATTCTCTGCTGTATCACCTTAAAGGAGAAATGCACCATTTCTGTATCTGTATATGGAATCACTATAATGTTAAACTTATCTTTCCTTTTCAGCTTTCATCATGTTTAATTTTAGCATCTCTTTCTCCAGAGTTTACATTTTTACTGAACTGCATGATTTGATTTTGTTGTTTATGGGACAAGAGCAGACATTTTGTTTCAGCTTAGGTCATTTTATGGAAAGCCATTGAGTGTGTATAGTTTTAGAATTGTGTTCATAGATATCTTAGGCTCCTTGTATTTAAGCAAGTTTTTCATTGCATTATAAAAGAATTAATTGTGTCTCAAATAATTTTTTCATATGTAAGTCTGTTTGATCTCACTGATAATTGGTTCATCTGACAGGATGAGCTTATACCACAATGTTTTATTCATTTAAGAGTTTTCGGTGCACTAATACTGTAAGTTATACTGTTTCTGTTGGTTTTGTTGTTGTTTTACACTTCTTAGAGTTTGCCATATTTTTAATTTTTGGAACTTTAGAGGCATTCATCTCCACTAAAAGAAGACATTTGTTTTGAGCTATTTATTGTAATTCAGATATTGATATTGACATGCAGTTTGTCCTGACAGCTGTGTATCTTAAAAGTTTGGTTGGATTTGAGAAATAAAGATACTGATAAGATCAATACTGTTTGTAGTGCTAACTGCTTTAATACCATACTTAATTATTTGGACTAATCTGCAGGGTATCTCTATAAACAGATGTTCCTCTAACATAAGAAAATCACTTAAATGCCAGGTAGCTATCTTTCAATTTCAAGGAAAAGAAAAACTGACAGACTGGAAACCATCATGGTGAAATTTACATAAAAATTATCATGTAATACCCTAAACTGCTTCTGGATTTTATAATTTATTCAACTACTTTACTTGACAAACATGTTACTTTCTATTCTGAATACTATGGTTTTCCTCTCAATGTTCTATGCCAGATCTACTTTTAATCCCTTGGTGCTTATTATGTACTCAAAAAAAAAAAATTCAACGAAAAGCAAGGAGATTTTTCTGATATTAAAATAAAATAAAAAAAATAAACGTGTTACCAGACAGTGTTCATCAGTTAATTAAATCACATCACCTAAAACATATTTCCTTGACTAATGCACTTCCAAAATTAAATTCTTACAGAAAATGTGGCCCAGATCCACTTATACAAATTTAGAAAAATCTAACTTTTCTCCCTATTATTTCAACTCTTTTAGTCAAACTCCTACCATCATCTCAAATGCTGCTCTCCACAAGCTCAGTGAAAGCATAATTCAAATCTGTCTAATCAAAATAAGTAAATGATGTAATTTAGGTTGTATTTCAATAGAGACTGTCTAGTTTTGATTTTAACTTTCCCTTCAGAAGTATTACTGATATTTTTAGTTCATTTCTCATTGTTCTTATAACATCGCACAACTTCAAACACTCCCTTATAAATACACTACATATGTTATACATATGATTATAGTGTAAATATGATGGCAGTTGAGAGAAACATATGGTTGTACTGACCAGTATAAGTGCTGGCAGATTATTATTCTAGTACAGTTATCTGAATATGTCTAGTCATCCAGAGAATGTTTATAGAATTTTGTGAAGTGTGTTTTCAAATGTATGTTTATGTTTTTGAAAACTGTGGTTTGAGCCTATGTGTAGATGCCCTCTTCTTTCTTTCAGTTGTCCCTACTATTGAAAGTACTATTCAGTCATTATTAGCTTTGGTACTCATGCTAAAATATTTAAAATAATGTATTTATAAACAGATACTCAGGTTCATACAAACATATAAATCCTCTCATATAAACAGCATAGCCTTATATCCATACATTTTCTTCTGACTGAAAATAAATCATCTCAAATATGGTTCAGGATACACTTAATAATTTCACCTACAACTTCTTATTTTCAAAGCTCAGTTCCTGTGGGTTTTCAGAAAATATATTCTTCCTTCTTCAGAAATTACCTGTCAGGTAGGACCTTCACCTTCTTCTGTGGTGACTATTCTCTCTTACAGGTATACTCCCCAAAGTTATATAACAAAGATCCACCCTTGGACCTCTACCTTTTTCTCAGTTCATCAACAATACTTGAACAGAGCACCATCATCTGATTGTGCTTCTTTTTGAGGGTGTTAATATACTTACAGTTCTAACAAAAATAGCCTACTGCCCTCTTTCTTCAAGGTCAACTGTAAGACGATTTCAAAACACTAGGCAAGTAGCTATCTTTCAATGACATAGCAACCCACCCTCAGAAAACATATATAATGCTGTATAGTGCTACAGAAAACCTCAACAGTGAATCATAACTTATATATAAAGTCCTACCAGATCAATATTTTTAATTCTGTAAATGAACAAATATTACTGTCTTTGATTAAACTTTAATCTTTAACTAGTTTCTCAGTCTGAAATGGTGTTAAACCAGCAGGAGCCTGTTTATAAAATTTCACACTTCATAACTCCTGAAGGATGAAAAGCCATAGTCCTTACTGTGATTATTCTGAGGTTAGCATATACCCTATTTGCCCAGTTCCCCTTCAATAAACACATCACACCGAATGACATTTGACGACCTTTATTAAAACTTCCATAATATAGCTTTGATCACCAAATTTATTAATTACAACTGACATAGTATAGTTGATTCTAAACACAGCATAAACATCCTTGCAATGTTAATCAGGACAGTGTACCTACTCATCCTGCCCCAGTAAGCAGCGTCCATACCTCTGCTCGCTTACTTTAGCTACTGAGTTATTTGATGGTGCTGAGCTATAACTACTGTTCAGAACTCCTATATGTTTTGAGAACTAGCTAATGTTCTAACTTACAAACTGCTTGTTTTTTATCTTGTTTTATGAGGGTAGAGCTTTGATTGTTGAATATCTGCCAGGCACCCTGCTAACTATTTTGCAGAGGTTATTCATGTTCTGATTACATTTGTAAGCATTCCTATGGCATGCTACTGTACTTAGAAGACTTACAGGCTGGACTTTACAACTGCTTTTATAGAAGGCTAAGTGAACGCAGTTCATATTACTGTTAGTTCTTACTGAATAGTATAACTCTAGAAATATTGTCCTAAAACAGCCATACTTTGCTTTGTGCATTAATATCCTGTGTGTATTCACTGCTGAATTATACAACTGTTATCACTGGACTTAGAGACTGTATGTTGCTGCTGTTAGTCTGTGGGTTTACAGAGCTGATACTGTATGCAATATAATCAATTTTAATTATAATCTATGCAATATAATTAATGTTACTCTCCAGCTCTATTCCTTGCATGATCTCCACTTCATATTCTTGTAACCTTTGCACTAATTCTGCCTTATTTACCTTTATTTTTCAGTTTGCACAGGTTTCTTTCCTCTGTGACCCACCCCCCACCTGGGATTAACTACATAAAGCAATTTCTACCTTATCCACTGAAGCTAAGTAAAACCTCTGGGAAACAAGACCCCGACTCCCTCCAGCTTTTCTATTGCAATAGGTGAATTACAATTTAGGTGTATGCACAACAACAGTGAAGGAATCCAGCCATTTGCCACAAGGTTGGGCTATAATACCTTGAATCAGCTTTACACTCACACAGTGTTCCAGTCCCAAACATTTACTTTTTAATTTGGTAAAGTTTTGCTGTCCCCACAGTAATTTGGCTCTCTCCATATTGACTAAATTTGCTAGTTTACCCCTAGGATCCTATTAACACTGGCCCAAGAACTGGTGTAAAAATAAAAACAAAATAAAACAAATTAAAGTACAGCCAAAAACATTGCTTACAGACAATCATGCAAACCAAATGCCCAAGGTAACTCCCAGAGTCAGTGTTAGCCCCACTCTGCTCGCCTCCTTGCCCCCAAATTCCACCCACCCCATTAGTGCTATATTTAAACCAGACTTTGCCACTTCCTTGCCACTCCCCTCCTGCTAAGTACCAATCAGCACCTCACATATCATTGAACAACCCTCCCTCCCAACCCATTTCCTTCTTTCCCATTCTTCCACATCTTGTTAGCACAGTCATCCATCAAAATTTGGCCCACCCTCTAACAAGATGCAAACAAGCAAAAAAATACTAATTACCCAAATGCCTATACTGTTTCTATTTTACCATCTCATTGCCTACGAACAAACACTTGACCATGGTATTCACTACCTAAATGGTCAAACAGACACCCACAATGTCACACATAACACATAACACCAAACACTTTACCATCCCCAGCACACCGAATATACCACCCACTATAAAATACCACCCCTGTACAGCCACAAAACATACTGCTAAAGACAAAGACTATATAAAACTTATAAACAAACTCCTAAAGCTCAGAATATCCTGTAACTATAACCTTATAACACATGGAGACATTCATCCCAACCCTGGCCCACCCACACCCAATAGCCTCCACTTCCCTACCACAACCCCCACAGTCAAGCAACCTATGTATACTCTCACTAGTTCCCTCCTAGCATTTCACCTAAACATTAGAAGTATTAACAATGAGATTCCCATCCTACATGCCCTCGTAGCAACCCACTCCCCAGACATTATGGGTCTTATGGAAACCAGGCTAAAACCCAGTACTACTGACAATGAGATACTACCTCCAAGGTACAATATTCACTGGTTAGACTGTGCTACAAGGAAAGGAGGTGGGATAGCAATCCTTTACAAAAATACTCTAACCATTAATAGAGACACCATTCAACCTCCCCAATTCAATAACGTGGAACTCCTCATAACCAAGCTACAGATTAACCAAAACAAGCACTTGAACATCGTCTGTGCATATATCCCACCAAGCAACAACCTAAATACCCTAGAAGATATCTTTTACTGCTTATCCACTACCTATCCCCAAGTAACCATAGTTCTTGATGACTTTAACACCGACTTGCACCCCTGCTCCTCTGACCTCCCCCCCACCCATATAAACCTATCTGGGTTTAAACAGACCATAACCTCTCCCACTGGGATAAACAAACCAACCAACAGGGAAAGTATCCTAGACTGGATCCTAGTTAATAACCAACCCTGACTGTACATAGCTGTTACTCTCCCTGATGACCTCAGCGACCATTGCCCAACCTATATCATAAAACATAAGGCAGGAGACCCTCACCAGCTCAAATATAAAACAGTTAGAAACAGGTAAAACTTTGACACTGCTATATTCCAAAATGAATTAAAAGCAGTTGACTGGTCAAAACTAAAAAAATCTAATATTAGAGGAGGCCATAGATCACTTTAACACTAAATTCCTAAGTATCCTTGATTCCCATGCTCCAGCACGTACAATAAAAACTAGATCAAATACAGCACCATGGCTCACAAAAGATACCAAAGCAAAAATCAAAACTAGAAACAGAGCCTGGGCCAATTGGAGAACAACTAAAGCCCCACTTGACCATCTAAAATATCATCAACTCAGGAATGATACAAAAAATCTATTTTACTGGATTAAAAAAGCTTCTAACAAAATCTCCTACAAAAACTCCACGACAACCCTCAAAAGTTCTGGGCAGGCTTATATAAACTACTTCATCCAGGTCATTCCAGCACACCAACCCCGGCTAACTACACCCATAGTTCCCCAAAGACCATAGCTAGCTCCTTTAATAACTTTTTCACTGAAACAATCCAATCCCTAGCAAATCAACTAACCTCTCTAACTTAAACCACATGCCTAATCTACCCAATAATCACCCCAAATTTAGCTTCCAACCAATATCCACTAGTTTATCAAAACACTTCTAAACAAACTAAAACCTACCACCCTTGTTGCTGACCTCCTCCCTGCAGAGTACCTACAAATAGCTGCAGATGCCATTGCATATCCCATATCTATCCTCATCAACAGAACCTTATCCAAAAACGCTATCCCCTCCCTCTGAAAAATATCTCACATCATCCCACTCCAGGAAGGTGGTAGCTCCTCAGACATATCCAACTATAGACCCATTGTCATTCTTTCCCCACTAACCAAAATAATGGAGAAATGTGTACACAAGCAACTAATGCAATATCTTACACAGAATAACATACTAGCCAACTCCCAGCATGGTTTCAGGCCATACCACACCACCACCTCACCCCCTCCTTTCCTTTACTACTGCCATAAACCAAAACAGGAATGACAATAGGCTAACCTCCGCCCTCTTTCTTAACCTATCAAAAGCCTTTGACATGGTCAACCATGAACTTCTCATTCTTTCACTAAAATCTATTTCCCTCAACAAGCCTGCTATCTAGTGGTTCCAGTCCTACCTGACTGGTAGACAACAGGTGGTATTATGGGAGGGCAAACTCTCCAGCCAGCTACCTCTCACACTTGGTGTACCTCAAGGGTCCATACTAGGTCCACTACTCTTCTCTATTTTTATCAACAACATTCACACTGCTATCCCTAAAGCTACCTGCATTTAATATGCAGATGATTCCACTCTGATCTGCTCAGCCATCTCCCCATCCGAACTGAAAACCTTAACCCAAAATACATTTAACACTATTGAGAACTTGCTTACCAACCAACACCTACTTCTGAACCCCAGTAAAACTAAACTTCTACTCTTCTCCTCCACTAGTATATCTACCACACTTTCATTCTCTGTCACATCTAACAATGGTACCACTATTTCCCCAGATCATCACATCAGTGGTTATCATAGACAGTAATCTCAAATTTGACCAACAGGTCAACAAAACCATACAAACCACCAATAAGAAGCTTGGATCACTGTATAGAAACAAGACTTTTTTAACCCCACTGGCTAGGACTGCAAGCACCTGATCACAACTACTCTCTACTCTTTTATATGCCTCGCCTGTACTCTCCAACCTCAACAAATCCAAACTAGGTAAGCTGTCCCATAACTACAGATTTGCCACTGGCTTCACCTATAGAACCCACCACTGCCAGAACCTTAAACAACTAGAGTGGTTAGAACTGCTCAGCTTAATTCAATTCAATCAACTCTTAATAGCGCACAAAATTTTGTACCATCCTGAGGATACCCTGTCACTTAAAAATATTATTAAGCCATATAGCAACCTGAGATCCATACGGTCAGCTGATAAACTACTGGCCCAAACCCAGAAAGCTAATAACTCTGCTGGTGAATCCCTGTTTGACAACTTTGCTGGCAAACCTGGAATTTGTTGCCAAACTATATAACCCTACAATCCTCCAAAAGTCTCTTCAAAAAAAACACCTCAAACAGTATCTCAAAGTGAATTGGCTATGCCCATGTATCAATCCTGATTAAGTTATAAACTGAAAATATATTCTGTAATTATCATAACTTGTAACTACATCACCAAGCTCTGCTTCCAATCTGATGTCTCTTACTTTTAATTGTGTCTGTCCATGAGAATTGTGAGTCCCTACTAGGGAACACTGCTAAGCCATTGTATATAATCACTTTGTTTTTATAATTGTTTGCTAACTTTTATGTTATCTATGTGGAGCTTTTCTCCCTGGGCCTCCACTGAAAATGAACATGGATCCAGTCAGACTATCCTGTTAAACAAATGCAAAATAAAATAAATAAATATTTTACTTATGAAGCAACATCCGGATTCACTTCATATCCCATTTATTGAATTACTCATCCAACCAAATAATGCAGGATGACATGACCTTACTCATCCTGACCCAATAAGCAGCATCCGTACCTCTGCTCACTTACTTTACTTATGAAGCAGCATCCGAGACTCACTTCATATCCCATTTATTGAATTACCCATCCATCCAATAATTCAGAATTACATGACCTTATTCATCCTGACCCAGTAAGCAGCGTCCGTACCTTTACTTGCTTACTTTACTTATGAAGTAGCATCCCCATCTCACTTCATACACCATTCATTGAATTACTTTCCAACCAAATCAGCAGTGTCCTTACCTCCACTTGCTTATCTATTCAGCAGACTTCCTCCAGCTGCTCATTTTCCTTTTCCCAAATCCTTGAAATGAACATCCAGACAACTGAGGGGGAAGAGAAGAGGGCAAGCCTGTTCCTGTTCTCCACCAACCAGTCTAACCAGGCTGTTCCCCCTCCCTTCTACCCAAAATTGTTCAACCGACTACCTCCCATAAAGTGAAGAGTTAAGCCAAACATCATTCGGTGTAACCATCATCTGTAAAGTACATTAGAACCCCGTCATCCACCCCACACCTTGACATACCAGCACTGAACACGCCTTAATGAAACTAAATAAAGTAGGATTACCCACAACCCTACTGTAACACCGGAACATCCACTCTAAGATAATACATTCCCTTTTAGTCTGCTTCCTTCCAGCCACTAACCATGGCTCAACCTTTCCGGAATGACAACCTATAGGCATAACCAATGCCACAAAACTCTAACCCCTTGAATACAAATCTGCACACTGTCAAAGAGAACCCTTAGCAAGTCTCGAACCCAGGACCCTGTCAACTATAGCATATCACATTAGCCCACCAAAGTACACCACTCTGGATGTGCAGTAACCCAATTACTGCAGGGAATAATCTAACTCCAAAACTTTAATGATCTAACACTAAGTGCCAGAAAACCAGAACCCCTTGATCTAGTTCCTGAAAACTCACCTATGCCCCACAGTGAAGTACTCTATGTGCCCAACCTTAACCACCCCAAGTTCACTCATTACCAAATGGCAAGCAGCACTAGCACCCAAGCCACCCCACTCAGAATCTTGACCCTCCCCACTCACTTCTTTCTAGCAACCATCCTAGCTAGAACACTCAAACTACTAACCATCCTTAACCACTGCTTGTCCCTCGCCAAAAGACACCACATGTTAAGAACAAACTCTGGCATACTGCCAAAACAAAACATGACATTAGCCTTTCCCCCCCCAAATACAGTTTAAACAACTGGATGAGTAACTATAATCACCCCAAGGTTACAACCACCTGAAAGCAAGTGTTGAACTCAACTGGCTTGCAAGAGCCATAGGGCTTTAGCCTAATAAGTTCCTGTGCTCCCATGAATGTTGTGACTCTACTCCAATGGGATCCCCACACTCCCCGTAAACTGTCCCCAACAGTTTTACGCTGGCCCCCCCACCTACCTCTTCCTAACTTGCCCCACATTCCAACACAATAATCAGCTCCCACACTACTTGATCCCAGTGCACTAACTTGCCTTAATGACCCAAAAAGGGGGATTACCGGTGACCACATTGTGTGCCACAAGAGCCACAAACGTACCCCCCCAGCAAAATCCATTACCTTGCAATTTTACCACATTCCTACCACTGAACAGTACAATCTGTGCACTGCCCTCTCACCCTTGGTATACACTAGTGAGCCGACTAACTCCCACCGTAACTGGCCTCCTTCACTCTGACCATCAATTGATCCACTAACTGCTGCTGCTCTGCACCTCTGCCATCTGCAACCCCCATTGCAATCTGCAAAACAAAGAAAACTGTAATTCCTCTTGACACAAAATGTGACCATCTTAGTCTCTGCTAAAAGCCTACCTCATACTAAAATGCCTAGATTCATAGGTTAAAGTCCAAATATTAAACGTCCCCCCAGTCATCCTTCTTGGTCACCTGTGCAATTACACCATTCTCAAATAAATCCTTCTTGTTCAGCTGAACACCTTACTTCCAAAACAGTTTTGGAATTACTGAATACAGTCATAGCATAAATGGGAAAGGAATTGTAACCCCTTAGACACAATATCCCTGCAATGATACCCACAGCAAACCCATCTTGACAAAAGGAAAGACCATCCCATCTTCCCTCTCAACCTAACGGTACTCAGTCTACCATAGCCCACTTAAAAAAAAATGAATCCACTCAACCTTGTCCTTCATGTCACTAAATACTAGTAGCTACCTCCTCATGGGAAGGTGGCCTACTGGTTAAGGTGTTTGCCTTACAAACACAAGGTGCAGGGTTTGAGTCTCACAAGGGATAATTGGCTAGGCTTAAAATGTCTCGCAATGGCAGTTAGCTTAGTACTAATCTATGAATCTATGATAGTAGCAACACATTAATGTTGTACTATTTGTGCTTAGTTATTATGGAAGCTTTAGTGGACTGACATTGACTAAAAAAAGTCAGCAAGAGTGTAGACAAGGATTAATCAATATACAGAAGTCATGAGGGGATAGGTGCAGGCCATACCCAGGAAAGCAGGTTGGACTGTCTATCATCTCTTCCCAGGTTGATATATATTGTAATCCCTTAGAACAGCACCAGAATCTAAGCCAATTATCTTTTGTTCATATTATGGAGTCATTCTTAGTGATGGTAAAATACTGCTCAAGGCTAGATTCATACCTGCCTCAGACACGTATTATAAGAGCAACATCATATCTCTCTTTATATAGTTCAGCAAAGTTTGACTTAAGTCATTTACACCCACATGTGTGTGATGTGGTGAATCCTTGTGCCTGATAGGCAAACGAATGTGAGTCCCTCTTTGCATAGCCTAGTGAGTGGTGCACAACAGTGTTGCAGTATCATAGTTAGAGTGAGACAAAGAGGAAACTGCCCTGGGTGTGGAGGGTTATGGGGCACAATCGGCCATCCATCATCTCAATCTTTTTTTTAGTAAAATACCAACTTTTAAAATCTGGTATTGCATTTATGTTCAAACCTGACTGCTGTAGCAATCTGTGTGTGGTCTAAACTATAACAACTGCTTGCTACATTGCTACAGTTTAAAAGAAATGTATTTTTTCAAAAACCTGAGTGCTGTAGCACTTTATGCAGGGTATAAACTCTAGCAATTTTTTGTTACATTTGTAGCAAGCAGTTTGCTACAGTTTAAAAGAGTTTTATAAACTAAAACCTGAGTGCCATAGGGCTATGTGCAGACAGGGTATAAACTGTACCAGCTGTCTGTTGCATTTGTAGCAAGGATTTCACTATAGTTTAAAAGAAGATTTTTTTTCTTTTACTCAAGTATGGAGAAGTATGATCAGGGGCAGGACACAGAAATGGGACCTGAATGCCTTGAGTAGGAGGGTGTTGGGTGCTTTGTTGTGCATCTGGCAACAAGAGGAATGGACTTTTGTTGTTGTTGTTGTTAATTGTTTTGCTCTTCACTTGAACAACTGACTGGTGAGGTGTTAATTTGTGGGACTGGCATAGGATGCTGGTTGAGCCAGCTATGCTTCTGATGTGTCGCACTATGGAGTCACCTATAACAAAGGTATTTGTAAATATAGTTTGCCATATGGGCTTTTGTAAGGCATTAGGCATTTTTCAAAACTAATTTAAACATAGTTTTGGGGCTGGAGAAGAAAATACTCATTGCAGTATGTTTATAATACAAGAAAAAACAGAAACCAGAGAATATCACTTGAAAAATGTTTCATTCGCTCCATACATTGCCCAGGTTTGCAGTAATTCTTAGTAGAGACATTCTAAACAGAGATAATGAGGATCTTGCTGGAGGAGACAGAGGAAGATAATGCCCAAAAAACAAAGAATGCAGTGTGGGGAAAGACAAAAAAATGGTAATATTTTTGCCCTGTCAAGTTATTGTTTTGTATGAACAAATTTCAAATTATCAGTGACTACTTACTGTGATATAAAGATGTGATCCCATCATACAAATACCCAGTTTTTTACCATACTGATCTTTTGAGCAAAGAAAATCTGTAGAGTTATAAATACATGGTGCAAAGTGGCAAGCATAAATCAGGATGTGCACAGGATGATGAATACAGGACGAGAAAGAGTGTCGGATAAAATGCAGGAAAAATCACAGAAAATGAAAATGAAACCAAAACTATGTAGCACAAACCAACGTGACAAAAACCTTGTTACATTACTCACAGTAGGAGTAAAACTTAAAATGTTGCTGGATATAGCAGTAGTTTCATCAAGAATGTCTACGTATGAATATAAGAATGCTTTTTCACATATATAATGAGATGAACAAAGTGTGGTTTTAGTGAGTTATATGAGTAAAAATGTGGCCACAGTAGGCAAAAAGGCTCACTGAATAAAAAAGGAGTTTAAAATGCATAAAATAATCCTGTAGACATTTGATGTACTGAAAAACAATACTGTATAACAAAAGTTTTAAAAAGAAATTAAACTGAACTGGTGTTTCATTAAGGCACTGAGAATGCCAGCTAAGGCTTGTAACAAATGTATGACAGATAAGATGATGATAGACAGACATCCTAATGCTAAGGATTATGTGATGCCAGAGTCATACATCTCCTTGGACTTCAGGAACAAAAAAAGGTATTTTTGTTGCTATGGTTTATGCCACTCCCTTCACTTCTTACCATAAGTGCATTACTGGTAATCAACATCTGCTCAGTACGTATACTCCTTTCACCTGACCCTAGCTATGCCTATATGAAATGCCAACATTTAAGGAAGTCAAGTCAATGTCCTGTTTTAATTAGTAAAGACAGTAAATGAAGTGGAGAAGCTGAAAGATGGTAGTGCTTACAACATACATTACTGTAAATGGAGGGGGCGGATAGCAATGGTGGTTAAATAAAGTAAATGAATGCATTTTCATAAATGTGAATATGTCAAAGCTAGCATGACGGTCTTACTATCTTTAGTGTGAATACCACCTTCTCTGGTCAGTCCCACAAATAGTCATAGTAAATCAGCAACAGACCTGGTGTCTTGCTTGTTTAAGGTAATTCATTTTTGTTGCTTGTTTAAGGTAATTCATTTTTGTTTTAGTAGTATGCCATTTGGTACATGTGAAGGAAGTAGTTGGGAAGTGGAGAAAATACAAGTAATGGGGTCTAGGACTGTCACAATATGGCAGCATCACAAGACTGCATGGAGGGGAAAGAGAGAGAGACAGAGAGACACAAGCAGCTGCTTCAGAAGATTACCGGGGTTGTATGTGATTTTTAGAGAGATTCTACATGCTTTGTTAGATGCTTTGTTAATTATGATTTTGCTTGAAATCGAAAAGTACAATGGAAAATTGGAGAAGATTCAGGATAATCTTTATAAGAGCTAAAGAAGTAGATGAGATAGCGTGGTTCATATGGATGACATGTTTGTACTGGTACAGAACAACAAAATGGTGAGGGATCAGTTCATTAACTTGCAACAAAGTGCATGAGATGAGAGTCCCAGATGAAGTCTAGCTTTAAACTAATTAAGCAAGAAGACAGATTGCAGAGAAAGAACTTGTATGAGATTGGAGTCCCAGACAAAGAAGACTGGACTGTGTTATATTTATGAAGGGCAAGCTAATGATTTGCAGTGGCTAGCAGGCAAGTTGTTTTGGAATAGCAAAAGCATACCATGTTTATTTGCTGGGACCAAAAGGTAGCTGCCAAGTGGTCTCCCTATATTTTGTGCAATCTCTGTCCTGGTACTTAAAGGATCATACATGAATGCTAGGTTAAGAGAAGTTCAACAGGACTTTTCAAGATTTTTTCTACATAGATCAAAATTCTTTATAGTTACAAAAAGGCAACATCCACATATGTGCATATTACCCTCAGAAAGATAATTGTAGTATGTTGCATAAGTTTGGGGATAAGACCATTTATTAAATTTTGCAGGATATTGGGGGTGCTGTCACAGATATGTATTTTACAGATGAAACACAGTGGCAATCAAAGGTGCAAGAGCAGTCTTTGCTCATTTATTTGACTAAAGCAAGTGCAAGTGCTTTAATTTGATGCTAGTTCAGCTTAATAAGTTCCTGACCTCTAGCACAGTGAAATGTTAATAGTTTAACAGCACAGTGATAGTATATTTTGTGATGAGTGAACTGCTTGTGATACAAGAATATATAAATGTTTTTCCCTTTGAGATATTCTCACAAATTGAAAGTATTTTTATGGACAGAAATGTAGTCTCTGTGACACTGTCTCATTGCATAAGGTTACAACAGTCTGTCAAATGCTTGCATAGCATGCTCTCTCTCAGTGATATCACATGATATATATATGTACGACAAGAATATATGAACAGTAAGATGATAAATATAGTTTATTCTCTTCTCTGTACTGCAGTTTCTTATGGATTAATTACTCCTTGTAGGGAAAGCTATGTGTATTTCTGTTGATACTTTATAGGGTGAGACAATGTATTGTAAGCATGATGAAACAACTTAAAAGAATGTGAGAATTTTACACAATGTATATCAATGCATTTGGCATCCCACTGACCATGGTTAGAGTATCCCAGTTAGAACCTGCAGTAGAAATTATTTTGTAAGTCACGAGTTTAACAGTGATGGATAGCTACTTGAGATTCTGAGTCCTTTTGCAGTTGCAGGAAATGTGAGGGTTTCTAAAAAAAAATTCCAGGGAAACAGATGTGGACAATTTGATGCTTTAATTAAGAAGGTTAGGAATACATAGCATCCAACTGCTGAAAGATGAAGCCTAAGGAATGGTGATTGGTGGCTCTGAACATAACCAATTGTATTCCCCATGTAAGTGGAAAAATTGGAAAATGTATGTATTTGTATTAAGGCTGCAATGCTTGCAAAATTGTTTGTCATCTTTATTAGACAAGAACACTGGAGGAACATGATTAGTGTAGAGTATAAAGAGGTATCATGGAGTTTCAGCATTGCAAATGCTAGTGCATATAACAATATAAATTGCAAGGCTCTTTAAAGATGAAGAGTTGTAGGTATACCTGCCAAACGTATGGAAAGAGTGTTGTTAATAGAACTGAGCAGATGTACATGCAATATTTTCTGCATCAAATGCATAAAACTTATGGGATATTATGGTGAGCTATGAATCTTTCTCACAAGCACAATTAAAATGTTTAAAACTAGAAAACATTATACAAAAACTGTTGGTGGTATACAGCATGGTCCAGAACTGGAAAAAAAAAAGGATTTGAGTTGCCAATGCAAAGTAATGAAACACTTCTATATTAATAGAGTTAGATAAAGATTGAAACAGATCTGCCATAAAATATAGGTGATGAAAGAAAATTTTGAGTGCCTGCCAGCACTGCTGGTGGGTAAGTGGGGATGGCTGCCCAATTTATTATTATATAGTTTGAGAGTATGTGGTTGGTGTACACTGGGGGAATCCTGAGAATAGCCAATTGTATGAATGACTGAAATTAAGGGTTATACACCCTGATCACATGAATGTTTCTTCATAGTAATGGAAAATGGTTAATGGTTGAAAGCGCTGTTGGACTTGCATGGACAGCTAAAGTTTTTTTTTCCATGCTAAATGAATTTCAATGACTAGAAGTTGAAACTTTAATGGAGATGCACCACGAAATAAAACAATTGGTAATATGCTTTCACATAATGAACACAAATGCAGTTAAGTTAGAATGACTAATGGAAAGAAATCATTTGACAAAACAAAGTCATGAACAGTCTAATAGAAAAACATAATCACAAAGTAATAAGTGCTTTTGCGTTTAAACAATGAATTCAAACGGAGTCCATTCTCAAAACTGCAAAACTAAATGATTGCAAATGAAATGACATCTAAACTGATCAATCAGAGAGTTTTTGTTTTACATGTTCATCTACATATGTAGTTGTGTTGCCTTGTATGCTTTGCCTGTCCAGCTGTCCAGAATTGCATGTAAGGGAAACTTCACATAGAATACAGAATAGGATATATGAACATGTTTTAAGTCCAGAGGACCCACATTTCTTTTAACACATTATACAGACATTACAAAATAAATAACGGGTGAACTAGTTTTGCTTTGCAGTTGTAGTTTATGTCAAACTTTATGTGAAAACTACAGATGCTGATGATATTTTTGATTGTAATGAGTTTTCACAGCAGGAAATCTTGGATGCCCACTGCTCCTCTGGAATTAATTAAACAGGCATCAGCATCTTTGCTGATCAATTTTTATGATGAAAGTTTATATGATATTATTTCCTTTCTGTTTAGCAACCAGGTTGATGAATTAGTTAGAGACCTCTTTAAGTCATGATCTGGGCCTACAAAGCAATTACAAAGGAAAATATTGTTTAAACAAAGACATATATCCCAGACATTTTACAATGCAAGCTAACAAGATATAACAAAAAAGATAAATAAACAAATGAGTTTAACTTAACATATGTAGCATTAACATTTATACAAAAGCATATATAACTGATAGCAAGGCTCAGTTGTACAACAAGGCATCTTTATTTAGTGACAGCAGAGTACCTTGTTAAACCTTTTAAGTGCAAACTGGATAACTGGAAGGGGAACAAAAAATACACCAATGGGATTCCACCTGTTGGACAGTAGCATAGGGTGCTGACTTTGTGGAACATGGGCTAAATGCTTGGCTAGGCTTGTAAGGGCCTCAGTGCCGATAGCCTGGTAACTTCCTATGATGCCATGATGACAGTATACATTGGATATGATGCCTGTAAGATGATTAGATGATGTTATTAATTTTGACAAGGGAGAACGGCTAAACTACATCAATGGTTAATTATATGAAGTACTTTAATTGCCTCATGTCCACACAAGTAGTGAACTCCTTGATGCAGGGGGTGTTTTAAACAAAGCTTTTTTCTTCTACTGAAATGTGGTGCTAGTTCTATAAACTATGAAGGCTTTTGAAAGTCTACCTTTCTGAAATGAGATTTTTTTTTTTTATAATTGATGTGCAATATTGCTTGTTAATTTGGACTATGTGAGTGAAAAGTAATATGTTATTTTCAGTTTTCCGATAAGGTAAACAATTTTAGATAGTTAGTAATTACTATAAATGAGGTTTGGCAACAAACCAAGTTGCCCCGGGACATCTTCAAGGGGGGGGGGGTTAGCTTGATATTAATGGGAGCTAAGTGGGTTGGGAAGATGAAAGGGTTAAATGGAGGGAGGGATGATTGGGAGGAAATGAGGTAAGGGTGGGAGGGGCTTAAGGGGTTTAGATAAGTGTAGCTGGGTAAGTAATCACATTTTGGCATGAACTTGCTGCTGCAAGTATTATGTTCATGATGACCAGAGGTATTATGGAGCAGGTAGGCCTTGGACTTGGTGAGAAGTGGTAAGGTTGATAAATAGCAAAGACTGGTGAGGTAGAATGGGGGTAGCATTGTTGTTGGGATATGATATCACTATATTTTGACAGGGTAGTCTGCAGGTGTGAAACTTAGTTGCAGGAAAGTTGTGTGGGGTAGTTTGTTTTTGTTTGGTTTTCGGTTGTGGTGTCAGGTAGCATGCGTTGGATGAGACGGTGGTTTGCCTTCTCATGAATGAGGTTAAAGTTTTTTTTTTTCTTCTCTCTCGCTGGTACTGGTTTGATGAAGGGGGTCACAAGCACAGGGGCTGCAGGTACTCAAGCATTGCAGTTGGTTCCAGTTAGGTAGCCTTTGTGGGTGGGTAATGGCATGCAGTTCAAGAGGTGTGTTCATTATAGGTTTGCATGCTGGCAATCAGCTAGCTTTTGGACATTTTATAACTGTCTGATACTCTGGAGTAGACTGTTTGGTGAGTGGCTTTGAAGTGTGGTGTCTTCTATGTTTGACTGGTTAGTTGCTTAGTGTTTGCGAGCTGTGAGAGGTTATTAATTTCAAGATTTCCACTGTGGTTGGGTTTTTTGTGTTGTGGGAAGCGTCTATGATTATGTTGGATGATTGGTGTTTCGCAGGCCATGTGAGATGGATGCTGTCTGCTCCAGGTGGGTAAAGGGAGTTGGACGCATACGAAGTGGCAGAGGAAGGGACCGCTTGATAATACATCAACGTATGACAGGGAAGTCGAATGTATATAAGGGAACATTGTGGGGAAATTATATTCGGCAGTGTACAACTCTTCATTACACAGCAAGTGTTTTTCTTTTATGGATCTTTATTCAGCTATACATATACAGATTTTGCCTCAGTAGACATGTAGTTTTTAACCAAATGCCTCCATTACTGATAATATACTGGGTTCACATAAGGTCGCTATCATATTATACAAAATCTTGATGGATGATATCTGTTAGGTTAGTTCATGTAGGGTAAACCAAGATTCACTAAACCCACACAGTATTTTATTGTTTTAGCACAGCATTAATACTCGGATGTAATTTAGCATTAAATTACTACCATACAGTTAAATGCAAAACTGGCTGCATGCCATAGTTAAGCTATTTTTTCGGACCTTGCTGTGAACTAAGAGGAATGCAAGTTCACCACAGCAGCACATCTGGTAATTGTACTTACGAAATAAAGGACAGATGTTTTGTGGGCAGCATGTGGTAGTGACAAATAAATGCATGTATATTAGTTTACAATAGAAAATTCGGCACTTCTTCCTGCGGAGGACTTCAGGAGAAGAGTTTTCTTGAACAGCCCGGGTGCTGCTGACATTGGTTCTTGCCCAACACAGGGAATTATTTGAAGTTGGTAGATATGGTTTCTTTGTTGATGAACATTTAAAAATAAATACATTAAATAAATAAAAGAAAATAAAGGAGGTGCATGGGTTTACTTTGGTTACTGGATCGGGAAGTGGATTATCATTTATATGTCTATTTAAGGCTCATGTGCTGGGTTTCTGCTGTGAAGGTGAGGGAGTAGCTGCTTGGTGGATGGCTTTGGACTGACCCCTTGGATGGAGGCTGGCATTCCAGTCTCATTCTGATTATGTGGGCCGCTGTTTTGTTGGTAGTGGGGATAGGTTTTGTGGGGGCTTTGGTGGAGTTTCGTGTTTTGGGAGTGTGTCGAGTTGGGAATGGTTGATGATAGAGGCCACTATTACTGTCTTGAGGTGATTTCCCGGGCCATTAGATTAATGGTTCATTGCGGTGGTGGTGAATTTCGCGGGCTTTAGGCAATGGGGAAAAATGTATGTTGCGCATATGTGGAGCATGGGGGGCAGATTTAGATAGCACGAGACTTGAGCAATTGGAACAGTACGCTAAGCATGCATCTTGGCCTAACAGGTTACAGTTATAGCCTTTGTTGTTATAAGAGGGGTCATTGTGTTAAATCTGATGCATGCACACAAGGCTTAGGGTTTAAAAGCTCATCTTTGTTCACTTTTGAAAGGTTTGCTGTTTAATTTGTTTTCTTTTGCAGATTGCGAGGTATGGAAATGGAGCATGCATCAGCTGATGAATGGAAGGAAGGACATTTTGAAGGTGATGGAGACTGTTTCATGGGATGGCCTGGTTGTTTGGGTGGTGCACAGAGATCACAGATGCAGGGGCACAGAAGGAACTATGGTCAGTGCCCTGACAAAATGGGATAGAAAGGTAATGGATTTTGGTGCAGGGATGTTGTGTTTGTTGGAATGGTACACAATGGGATTGCAGGTAATCTGTCTGTGTGGGCTGTTAAGGCACATCTGAGTTAGAGGTGGTGTAGGGGTAACTTGAGGTAGCTAGGTAGACATGCTAATGCTGGGCTGGGGATTGTTTGAGGATGCTGGGTTTTTTCACAGAGGGAGTGGAGCACTGTGACTGTAGGATCATAGACGGCAACTAGGTTAATGGATCTAGGTCCTTGGTGAGCTGGGCAAGTGGGGTTGTTTACACATGCTGTGCCAATTGTTTTCATTCAGGACTTGGGTGGGACCTCTGGGGTGTCTTTCAGACATCCAGTTTTGGTAGAGGGCTAAGGAGGTGTCGATATGAAGTGGGAGTTCCAATGTGGTATTTTTAGAGAGATAAACCACTGCAAACAAGTTTGTGCAGGTTGTATATCAGGTAAGGTTTTGGAGTGAGTAGCGCATATAACATTTGATTCCTGATTTGGGCTGGTAGGTGTGCAGTACGGGTATGACTTTATGGGTGTTAAGGTTTTTTTGGAGCATTACAGGTAGGAGGGGGTTTTGAGGACATAGGTGCAATCAGATAATTCGTTGATCAGCAGGTATATGCTAGGCAGGGTTTGAGATTTTTTACACATGTATGACAGTTTTACTTGTCAGATATGAAGGTGCCAAAGGGAAGTTGAGACCAAGCTGCTGATTAAGGATGGTCTTCGGGGTGGGTCACTGACACTGCATGTTGGTTAGTTTAACTATACTGCTGTGGTTAGGGTTAAGTTGGTGCAGGTAACTATGATGTTGTTATTTAGGAAATGTAAGGGGATGACACTCAGGGCAGTTGGCTAGGGAAGGTCATGGGGATTTACATTGTTATTATTATTGAGGGGGGTGCTGAGGTTGTGGGCATAGCTTCAGTTGTGGTCGCTGGAAGGAAATTTTGATAAAAGTTTGTTATTTGACAGGTGTGGGAGCACAGTAAGGCAGTTCAATTAGTCATGGGTTCATAGGTTCATAGGTTGGTACTAGGCTATCAGCCCTAGGGCCTATACAAGCCTAGCCATATCGATTCCCTGGCTATTTCTTCCCACATTATTTACTTTCCTGGACCCCTGTCTAGCAGGGCGACTGACATGATCCCTGGGGTGAATTTCCTTTCTCCCATCCAATCGTCAAGGTTCCTCTTAAAGTGGTCCAAAGAGGCACTCTGCTTGACATGTATGGGCAATCTGTTCCAGAGTCTGGGGAGTCTCTGGGTCAGGAACCTATCCCTCCAGCATGTTTTGTTTATTGTGATGACAAGGTTTAGATCCCTGGAGCATGTAGCTCTGAGGGATTGGGATTTCTTTAAGTGTAGCATGTCCAACAGCTCTGGGTTTGACATGGCCTTGCATGTTAAGCAGAGATTGCCTCGGAGTAGACGATATGCGACAGAGTATAGCTGGAGTTTTTTAAGGCGGTCAATGTAGGGCATCTGTTTTAGGCCTGTGATTCTTTTAGTGAGGTATTTCTGAGGCCTTTCCAGTTGTTGCAGATGTCTTGAGAGGTACATACCAAATGGGGCATTGTATTCTATAATGGGTCTAATGAGGGATGAGTACAGTGGGACAATGACCTCCTTTTTTCTGGATGAAAAGCCCTTCGTGATGAGGTGTGCCACATAGATGGATTTCCTGACTGTTGTGGCAATGTGGTTATCGAAGTTGAGACCACTGTCCACTTGTGTCCCTAAGTCTCTTATCACACTTTCAAGGATTGATATCAGAGTATAGGCAAAGTGAAAGAAATAAGGAGGTCCTTAATGAAAAAGTAGAGTTTCTAGTAGATTATATAGAACAGAAGTTGCCATTAAAAAGGAATAATTAGTAGGTTATATAAAATATTGCCTGGTAACTATATGAAGCAATCAGAGGAGGTTAGATATGATTTGGAAGAGATGTTGGATAAGCAATTCACAAAGAAACACTGGGAAGATATATGTATGTCTGACAAATATGCAACAAAATTTAGAAGATTTTGAACTTTTGCTTGGCAATGTTTACATAGATATTTTTATACTCCAAATAGACTCCAGAGAATTTTTCCTCAGATAGACAACAAATGTTAGATGTGTGATGGGGAAGAAAGAGAGGTACTTGGGAACATATTTTTTGGGAGCATGGTGAGTTGCCAAACTTTAAGGATTCCCTGTGGGATGCACTGTTCCAGGTGTTGGATGGGCAGACTGGTGTGATGAGGGAGATGATTTTTATCAGCTATGATATAGAATCAGAATTGCCTAGACATGATAAGGCCTTGCTGTGTCTAATTGTGGTGGCTGCCAAAAAAACAATTACTAGAAAATGGAAATCAAAATCTAAACCAACTATATTAGAAGTAGTGAGTATAGTAACATAGATAAAACAACTGGAATTGAGATCTTTAGAAAAGGGTAGGAGCAAACTTCACAGGAAGAAATGGGAATTGTGGGAATAGTAAACACAGGAGAGGAATGAAGTTTAAAAGAAGGCAGGGTTTAAATAGACCTGGTTCAAGGCAAAGTGAAGCTGTCCATCTATACAAGGCTTTAATGCCTATCACTCATACAGGCCCAAAACATTAGAAGTAGGAATTAAATTAAGAGGTGTCTCTGTATTCATAAAAAAGGGGAAATAAAATCTCACCTTCAGACTCATTAGACAAAATAACGACTAAGAACTTCACATCCAACTTACTATGAATAAACCCCATATCACTCTATAGCTAATGATAGGATGTCTCTTTATTCCCATCTGCCCATACGTCCTACCTAGCCTGTATGGAGTCGTTATGTAGTAAGCCAAACTCCCTGAACCAGTTAGTCTATACCCCAAACAGGGGAGATAAAATACTGGACTTGGTCCTTACTAGTATGGGACAGCTCTGCTCTCTGTCGACCTACTCCTTGGTTGAATTGGACCACAAGTCAGTCCATATTCACCTTAAGACTGAAATCTGAAACATTCTTCAATACTTTAGTCTTCAGAGACTAAACAAAGGGTAATTTCCTAAAACCAAGTTATGATCTGACTAAATTCAAAAGCCACTTCCAACTCAGTCATCCCACTGTTCATGTCAAATCCTTTAATGACAAATTTTATGTACAGGTAATTAGTTGCAAAGATATATCTGCCCCTTTCAGAAATAAATGCAATTCCAAATTCAAATATACCCTCTTTGGTGAAACAATAATATAAACAGACTTTATAATAAAAGCCTTTATTTGCTCACAAAAATAAATCTAACTCTCAAGTAGTCAAAATGATTTGATAAACTAAACATGGAACTTCAGATCCTGATCAAATCAATCAGTATAAGGTATGACATAAAATAGCCACTCAGGTAAAATATAACTGCAAAGCCTTCTTTAACTATGTTAGAAATCCCAGAAGCAATGCCCAGCACTGCACATAGCTAGTAGTAAATGATATCCCGTCCTCAGAAGCCAAGGGCATAGCCAATCTACTAGAGGACAAATTCAGCTCTAACTCCATCCACCCTCTCCCTTCCAATATTGTTAGATCAAGTATGAACGTCTACCCCCTGTCTCAAAACTCTTAAGAAGAAGTCCCTGTAGTACAATCTAAGGCCAAGAACTCTACGATTATGGGTATGGATAACAAAACAAGCTCCCTATTGGCTAGCCTAAAACATGAATTCTAAAGTCCTCTACAGAGGCTATTCAACATTACCATGTTTTGTGCTGGTTGAATGACAGAAAGAAGCAGTCATTCCCTTGTACAAATGTGGGGCTACAATAGACCCAGATAATGTTAGGGCTATAAGCCTGACCAGTTTCATCTGTAAGGCTATGAAAAGGATCACCATGGAATTGATAGGGATATTGTTGACCCCAAGACTCTCGACCCACCCTAGCTCAAATTAATTAAGAGGAGGTCCTGCCTACTTAACCCATTTGACTTCTTCTAAAAGGACACTAAGGCAATGAATAAAGAAACATCAGTGCATACTACATACCTTGCAAAGGCATGTGACAGCAGCCCACTCTCAGCTGTCAGAGATAGACTCCCCTGGCTGAATGTTAAGCCATATATAACTCATCACATAACAAACTGGCTCACAAATACAACACAGGAAGTAAAGGTGGGTGACTCTACTTCCTTCAAAAGACCTGTCATTGGTGGTGTGCCCCAGTGGCTAGTCGTAGGGCCACTTCTTTTAGCATTTATTTCTTGGAGGCCAAAGCTAATGCTGAAAAGTGTTTGCAAACTTGATGCCATCATAAATTTTCCATAGGATCCCAGGATCTTAAAAGAGTTCCTTTCCAAAACAAATAATTGGTGCTAAAACCGTGTACTAAAACTAAATTCCAAAAAGGGTATAATCATATCCTTCAGCAAGCATGACTCCCTTTGCAACTGTCACATTGACAGCACCCCCCCTGAAAACGGATCCTGCAGTTAGAGATCTGGGAAGCTATAATGACAGTGAACTGTCCTTTTTTACCATATATCCACTATTACAAGTAAGCTCTTTCTCACTGCTCAGCTTCTATCTAAAAGCATAGAATCCAGATCCAGAGGCATTTTTCTTGAACTGTACTCAGCACTCAATAGGCTGATTGTTGAGAATAATAGGTTCATAGGTTGGTACTTGGCTATCAGTGTAGCATAACCATAGCAATTCCCTGGCTATTTCTTCCCGCACTATTTACTTCCCTGGACCCCTGTCTAGCAGGGAGACGGACGTGATCCCTGGGATGAATTTCCTTTCTCCCATCCAATCGTCAAGGTTCCTTTTGAAGAGGGCCAAAGAGGCACTCTGCTTGACATGTATGGGCAACCTATTATAGAGTCTGGGGAGTCTCTGGGTCAGGAACCTATCCCTCCAGCATGTTTTGTTTATTGTGATGATAAGGTTTAGATCTCTGGAGCGTGTGGCTCTGAGGGATTGGGATTTCTGTAATTATAGCATGTCCAACAGCTCTGGGTTTGACATGGCCTTGTATGTTAAGCAGAGATCGCCTCTGGGTAGGCTATTTGCGACAGAGTATAGCTGGAGTTTTTTAAGGTGGTCAGCGTAGGGCATCTGCTTTAGGCCTGTGATTCTTTTAGTGAGGTATTTCTGTGGCCTTTCCAGTTGTTGCAGATGTCTTGAGAGGTACATACCAAACGGGGCATTGTATTCTATAATGGGTCTAATGAGGGATGAGTACAGTGGGACAATGACCTCCTTTTTATTAGATGCATAGCCCTTAGTGATGAGGTGTGCCATATAGAAGGAGTTCCTGACTGTTGTGGCGATGTGGTTATCGAAGGTGAGACCACTGTCCACCTATGCCCCTAAGTCTATTATCACACTTTCGGTGTTTAGTGTACTGCCACCTATATGGTAATTCACGGGTACATGTTTTTGCCCAAAGGGGATAACTATACATTTCTTGGCATTGAGCTTGAGCCCATGGCTCTGGCACCAAACATCTGTTTCTGTAAGGCCCTTTTGTAGAGTATCCACATCATTTGGGGATTCAATAATGGCTCCCAGTTTGCAGTCATCTGAGAACTTTGTTAGCCAGAGTCTCTTAGTGTTGGCCTGTACTTCAGAAAAGTAGATGCCAAACAAGAACGATCCCAGAACTGAACCCTGAGGTACTTCACGTGTCACTTGTCTGGAGCTGGATTTGGAGTTGGCTACTTTTACAGTGTGGGTTCTATCAGTAAGCCAGTTAGCAACCCATTGGGTGACGTAGGGATTAATGCCCAGCTTAGTAAGTTTATCTATGATTCCAGAATGGGGGATGGTGTCAAAGGCCTTGGCAAGGTCTAGATAGGTTGTGTGGACCACTTTACCCTTGTCTATGGCTCTGGAGACTGATTCAAAGAAGTCAATCAGGTTCAGGAGACAAGATCGGCCCTTCACGAAACCAAACTGGGTGGGGTCCAGTGTTTGAAGGTTGCCAATGTCTTTGTTTATACGTTCCATGATAATGCACTCCATGGCCTTGCAGATAAGGCTCGTCAGACTGATGGGACGGTAGTTTCTGGGATCCAAGGTGGATCTCCCCCTTGTGGAGTGGGATGACTGTAGCTCTGCGCCACTCAGTGGGCATGAAACATGAGGTGAGGCTATGATTAAACATGACACTTAGGTGAGGTGCCAGTTCATATTGTAGCTCATGTAGTACACAGCTCAAGATGTCATCCGGTCCCATGGATGCAGTATTCTTAGCTTTGGAGAGTGCGTTTTTTACCTGTGTGGCCGTTATTACCAGAATTTAGCAATCTTCCGGTATTGAGATGGGCCATTTAGGGGGTGAGAGGGGTGTGAAGTTGGCACTGAATCGATCTGCCAGGATATTGGCAATATCCTTGGGATCACTATATTTAAAGCCATTCTGTTTTAGCTCAGAGCAGATCTGAGCATTGCCATTTAGATTCTTGACATTGTTATAGAATGCCTTGTGGTTGTCTTTGGAATCTTTGGCAATTTTATTTTCGTAACTAGCTTTGGAGGATTTTATGAGGGATCTCAGTTTCTTACTGAGGCCGGTAAGGGAGTTTTTTGCATCCTGGGATTTTCCTCTTTCCTGCAACAGTTTCTTCCTTTTGTTTTAAATTTTGTTTATGGCAGGGGATCACCAGATTGGCTTCCTTTTTTGTATGAGATCATCTTGGTTCTATTTGGTGTGGCATGATTCATGCATGAATGATGTGCTCGTACAGTGCCTTAGTGTAGGATTCAGCAGTTGAACTTTCAGTTCCTGTCTGCATGGGTGTCATGAAGTTTGTAACTTCTGACTTGAGTAGAATGAAGTTGGCTTTGGAGAAGTTTTTTTGTGGAGGTTTCCTTACTGGGGAGTGGGGTTGGGATGTGGATGTTAAGGGTGATTAGCTTATAGTCAGACCTGACTAACGAGGGGGTGACCATAGGTGTGGAGCATTGATTTCCCCTGTTGGTAATGACCAGGTGTAGGATATTGGAGCCCCTGGTGGGACTATGGATTAGTTGATCCAGGGCGTTGGAATTAATGAATTCCAAGAACCGTTGAGTAAAGGTGTTGGTACATGAGTAGTTTTCCCAGTTAATGGCAGGGTAGTTAAAATAACCCAGTATTAGGGTGTTTGGTTCTAGCTTAATATTTTCCAGTATAATGTTCACTTTTGTTATATATCCAAACATTTGTGACAGCAGGAATAACAATGACACTTCCTCATTAGAAACCCGGGACATAAATCCCAAAAACTTTGAAAACTATCTCAAAGTCTTGTCTTTTTTTAGTGGTATTATATGAGGTACAAAAATGTAATGTAATTTCTGTCTCAATTATAGAACTTCAACAAACCCTGTTTTGTCAGATGTATTACACATTTGCAATTCCAGTGGGATAAGAAACACCTGCTCTAGGGACCTCATGCTCTTTGCAAAACTAACAGAACATGCTGGCAGTATAGGTGTGTATCACATAAAATACCACTTCTATACAACTGTCTTCCCCGCTATATAGAGTAGAATACTTCTGCCACTCTATTCAAATGTGGATGAATGGGAGGATAACTACAAATTCAGCCCTATCTTAATAGCATTGGCTCTCACAGATAAGGGAAATATGTAATTACTCCAAACTACACTTGAGTGACCATATTAAGAGATTGATATTTCTAAATATAAGGGCTAATAATTACCGTGGGAATGCAAAGCTAGGCTTCTTCAGATGCTCATAGATCAATAACCAGGTATATAACTATGCACATATGAATGCAGAAATCTGGTAAAGGTGCTTTTCATTATCATCTGTGTCTGTCACTGGTATTGCATTTCTTTACTCTGTGCCTACCCAGTAAAATGGTTGTAAATGCCAAAGGACTCGGTCCTTTATGGCCCCAGAGGGAAGCAGCGAAAGTGGTGGTAAATGATACTACACAGTAAAGGAATCATTAACCCTAAGTAGGACTGAATAGCCTTATGATTAAAGTGAGATAACAAAACAAAGGACTATAGACACTCTAACCTGGAGGAATGTTCTCAGCCAGAAATCCTTAAAGTAGAATATTATGCGCAGTATTGTATAAAGCCGTTAAGATGAGTTTCTAAAGAAGGTATTAAGGAAGATATAAACTCCACATCTGTGCACTAAAGAAGCTGAACAGCATAGAAATGGCACAAAAATAGAAGAATCAGTTAAGTGAAATATGTTGGATGTGGTAATGTAGGAATAATTTTATAAGGGTAAAATACAATGTACAAAATGGTTATGTTTTCAGGATACTGATGTATGAAACAGTCAGCTATTCCTAAAACTTGCTTGTTTCCTTGTCATAGCTGACAAACAGCATCTTCACAGGATACTTAACCAGTCCTTGCTACAACTCTGGTGTCTTTATCTACTATTTCACTTGATAGTGTTGCATTTAATGGTTGTTCTTGATCTGCTGTTTGTCATCTTTATAGAGATTAATCTGTGTCAAATGCTTTTATTTTTTACAACATATGTCATGCATAACTCAAGCGATCAGCATTTAATTTCCAGTTACTTATGCTATGCAGTTCTGTCATGTAAAACTTGTTTCATAAATCATTTGATTTTTTTAATAAAACTTTCAAAGATACAAATTCAAGTATGCCTGTTTTCAGGCTGTATATCTGGTACTGAACGTTTTGGCACCTATTATCTTCAGCAACATTACAATTATTTAATGATGTTAATTGTTGTTGGCTACAGAATGCAGTTCCATTTTCTCAGTATAACCTTCTCCATCTAACATAGTAGCATCAAAGCCTTATTAATCCATGTTCATCAATTTGTTTGTTTAGACTCTATTATCATAACAAAACTAATGTTTAATCACTTGTTAATTTAGTGAAATGAAATAATTCTAGACCAGTAAGTACACACACACACACACACACACACGCACGCACGCACGCACACGCACACACACACACACACACACACACACACACACACACACACACACACACACACACACACACACACACACACCTTCGTAAAATAAATGGATGTATCTTCTGTAATTCCTCAAGCAGTATGTGCTCAAATTCCAGTAACAAGCAGGTTATTACCTGACAATGCCTGTACTTTTAATTGCTGTTCTCCCATTTACCCCTTTCCCGTTTACCTACTGTTCTTTCTTTTGTCCATAATTATTGCCATTGTTATGGTGAAGGGCTGCTCAGTGCAGCAATACATTACTGCACTGTGCCCATGAGCTCACATTGTCTCAGCAGCACTAGTCTGTCTTAATTATGATGTCTGTCTCAATCTGTTTTAGTTATGATGTTTGTCTCATCAGCCATGTGAACTGCTGTAGTCCTGCTGCTACATGGCAGTGCTGCACTGTTCTTCCTGTTACTGTTATATCTCTTTTTCTATGCATGTTTTTTTTTTTTTTACTGTTGGGCAGGTACTATCCCTGTCTGTTACAGTTCTGATTAGCTATCCAGTGCTTTATGTAGAGCCATTCTCACTTATTAGTATTGCAAACAAGTACAGGTCTAGTCTAAAAATCATTTATTTCTGTTTGTCAAAATATTTTAGATTGAGCTAATGAATTTTTGCTTCTCTTTTGGATGCTTTGAGAGTAACTATGAAGGTTCAGTAACTCTATATCACCTTATAATTTTGGTTTGAAATTGTGTAAGATTTTGTTTACAAATCCATGTGAGCACACAGAAAAGTTAATAGCAGACTGACCTATTTTGCAGTGCATCATAATGGAACTGACTAATGGCTTTGAATTTAGTATTACAAGTTATTAAATAAAATTGGCTTAGCTGCCATAAGCTTTTGTTGGAGTAGTAGGGAAAAACACTTAATTGACAGAGTACATACATGTTAGAAGTGGTATTATTTAAGGAAATTGATAGACTGCAAAGGAATATGCAAACAAATGTCAAAATATCCAAAGATTCATCAGAAGGTTATAACTAAGCAGATGAGGAAAATGCATGCTGAAAGAGAAGACAAACTGCTTTTTTGAGACAGATGGTAAGATAATCAACAAATAAAAGCAGACATAAGATATATTGTAAATATTTAGTCCTTAAATATCATAACTGACATTTTTGGAAAGTCATTTAGTTAGCAGTAGTGGTAACAGAAATATTCTATAATGGGGCTGATCTGCATAGCATAGCATAGCAGTCATCTAGTAGATAACTTATAGTTTTTACAATTATAGAACAACCTATTAAAATACTTTCCACTGAACCTGTCAATTTAGTATGGAAACCAATTGTTTTAAAACTTAAAAATAAATGACGATATCATACCTCTCATCCTCTTAGCACCAGAAACCCGGGCAAAGCCAAAAATAATGGGGATGGACAAAGAGCACAAATTAGGAACATATTTTAGATATTGTCCTTATAAACATAGAAAGTTGCTACGATAAAAGGTTTTCTGTTAGAATGCATTTTCTGATGACTAAAAAGTCTGAAACTCAAATGTTTGTCATTATTTAGTGACCTAATGATTTGCCAGAAAACAGCGGATCTTATGAGAAACATAACAATAATACAATGGGTTCATAGGTAGGTACTAGGCTATCGGCCAAAGGGCCTACATAAGTCTAGCCAACAAGGTTCCCTGGCTTACGCCACCCAAGAAAGTTATTTTCCTGTGCCACTGTCGAGCAGAGAGACAGAAGTGATCCCCGGGATGTATTTGTTATTTCCCATCCACTCATCAAGATTTTTCTTGAAGAGTGCTAATGAAGAACTTTGCTTGACATAGATGGGTAGCCTGTTCCAGAGTATGGGAAGTCTCTGGGACAGGAATCTATCCCTCCAGCATGTTCTGTTTATTGTGGTGACAAGGTTTAGGTCCCTAGAGCATGTAGCTCAAAGGGATTGGGGTTTCTTTAGGTGTAGCATGTCCAACAGCTCTGGGTTTGACATAGTTTTATATGTTAGGTAGAGATCACCTCGGAGTAGGCGATATGCTACGGAGTAAAGCTGGAGTTTTTTGATATGGTCAATAAAGGCATTCGTTTGAAGCCAGTAATCCTCTTTGTGAGGTACTTCTGTGGCCTTTCCAGCTGCTGCAAATGTCTTGTGAGGTACATTCCAAAAGGGGCATTGTACTCTATAATGGGTCTAATGAGTGTCGAGTAGAGAGGAACAATGACCTCTTTTTTCCTGGATGAGAACCCTTTTATGATGAGGTGTGCCACATAGAAGGACTTCCTGACTACTGTGGTGATGTGACTATCAAAGGAAAGACTACTGTCCACCTGGGTCCCAAGGTCTCTTATCACACATTCGCTGTTAAGTAGATTGCTGCCTATGTGGTAGTACATGGGTACAGAGTTTTTACCAAAAGGGATGACACTGCACTTAGTGGCATTGAGCTTGAGGTCATGGCTCTGACACCAGGCATCTGTCTCAGTGAGGCCCTACTGTAGGATGTCCACATCATTTGGGGACTTGACTATGGCTCCTAGTTTGCAGTCATCTGCGATCTTCATTAGCCAGAGGCCATCTGTGTTAGTCTGTACTTCAGACAAGTAGATACCAAACAAGAGAGGTCCCAGGACGGAACCCTGTGGTACTCCACTTGTCACTGCTTTGAGGTCAGATTTGAAGTCTGCAACTTTTACAGTATGGGTTCTGTAAGTGAGCCAGTTGGCAACCCATCCTGTGATGTAGGGATTTATACCTAGTTTAGTGAGTTTAGCTATAATTCCAGAATGGGGGATGCTGTTGAAAGTCGTGGCAAGGTCAAGATAGGCTGTGTGAATCACCTTACCCTCATCTACGGTTTTGTTGACTGCCTCAAAGAAGTTGATCAGGTTCAGGAAGCATGATCTGCCTTTCACAAACCCGAACTGGGTGGGATCCAGAGTTTGGAGATTACCAATGTCTTTATTTATGAGTTCCATGATGATACGTTCCATGGCCGTGCAGACCAGGCTCGTCAGGTTAATAGGTCGATAGTTCCCAGGATCAGTGGTGGCTCCCCCTTTGTAGAGTGGGATAACTGTTGCTGTGCAGCATTCAGTGGGCACAAAGCCTGATGCAAGGCTATTACTGAACATGGTGCTTCAGTGGGGAGCTAGTTCATTCTGAAGTTCATGTAAAACACAGCCTCTGATGTTGTCCGGTCCCATGGATGCTGTGTTTTTGGCTTTAGAGAGTGCAGCTTTTACCTGCGTAGTTATGATTACAGGGACTCTGCACTCTTCCTGTATAAATATGGGCCCTTTAGGGGGTGGGGTGGTAAAGTTAGCACTGAACCTATCTGCCAGGATGCTGGCAATATCCACTGGATCTGTAATTTTCTTGCCATTGTTCTGTAACTCAGAGCAGATCTGGGTGTTGCCATTGAGATTCTTGACATAGCTATAAAATGCTTTGTGGTTGTCCTTAGAATTAGTGGTGATTTATTTTTCGTAGCTAGCTTTGTAGGATCTTATAAGGATTCTCAGCTTCTTACTGATGCTGACCAGGAAACTCCTCCACTCATGGGATTTTACTCTCATTTGCAACAGTTTCTTCCTTCTGTTGTACAGTTTGTTTATGGCAGGGGACCACCAGACTGGCTTCTTTTTTTGGAGGAAAGCATCTTGGTTCTGTTTGGGATAGCACAATCCATACACTCGTGTAAGTGCTTATACAGTGCATTTGTGCAGGATTCAGCAGTCGTAACTGTATTGTCCATCTGCATGGGTGTCATGAAGTTCACCACTTCTGTCTTAAGAAGCATGAAGTTGGCTTTGGAGAAATTTTTTACCATGGTTTCCTTAATGGGGGTAGGGGTGGGATCTGGATATCAAGGGTGATTAGCTTATGGTCGGATCGGACCAAAGAGGAGTTGACTTCAGTTGTGGAATATCGGTCACTCATGTTGGTAATGACTAGGTCTAGGATATTATTGCCCCTGGTGGGGGTGTGGATAAGTTGATCCAGGGCATTGAAGTTTATCAATTCCAGAAAGTGTTGAGCTAAGGAGTTGGTACATGAGTAGTTTTCCCAGTTAATGGTGGGGTAGTTGAAGTCGTCCATTATTAGGGAATTTGGTTGAACCATAATATTTTCCAGTACATCAAGAAAAGAAGAGTGGAAATCCTAGGGCATGGTGGGGGATCAGTAGCAAGCTATCATTTGGTTTGCAGTTTTGCCCAGAGTTAGTTGCACTTGGATAACCTTGGATGCATTATGCTGAGCAACTAATATGGACACACCTCCGCCTTTGGTGTTTCGGTCCAGGTTACATGGTCGAAAAGTGTGGTATGAGTTATAGCCTGGTAGTGCATGGGGTGCTCTCTGGAGCCTTGAACCAGGTCTCAGTCATTGCACAGATATCGATGTTCTCCATTTTAAGGAGTGCATCAAGTGAGTGCATTTTGAGATTTAGACTTCTAGCATTGAGTAACATTATCCTCAGTTTTTGCTTGCCTGTTCCTGCTACGGTGGTGAATTTGCCATTTGAACCTTGCCTAAAAAAGGCACTATAGGGGCAGCAAGAGCCTTAGCCAGTATTCGGAATCTCAGGGGTGACAGGTGCAAGCCATCTGTGGCAAAGCATCATGGTCTGTCGACCATGTCATCTCAAGCAGATAGATACTGGATCCCCTTAGAATGATACCAGAAGCTTAGCCAATTGTTAAATTCAGTCATTTTGTCCTTGTACTGCGGTATCATTCTGGCCAATGGCAGACTGCTACTCAGGGCTAGGGTCATACCTGCCTGAGCTACAAAATCAGAGAGCTCTTCCATGTCTCTTTTCATGTAGTCCAGGGGGGTATGTCTCAGATCATTCACACCAACATGGACAATGACAGAGTCATATTTGTACTTGTTGTGGAGTGACCTGAGTGTGTGGGTTATGTGGCAGATCCTGGCATCCGACAGGCAGCTGACAGTAACCTTCTTTTTGTTTAGCCTGGTGAGTGGGACATCAGTGTGCCTGACTATAGAGTCACCTATGACTAATGTGTTGGGTATGTTGTTTTGCCTTATTGTCTGTGGTTGAGTGGCACACTGAGTCTGTGGGCTTTGTGTCATTTGGGTTGTGTTGGGGACAGAAGTTGCTTGCGTTTCTGCTTTGCAGGTCTCTGTTGCTTAGACAGATTATTATTGAGAGCCTCTGTGAATGTTTTTTTGTTACTATATGTGTAGTTTGGTGGTGTAGATTTAGTGAGACTATGTGATGAGTATGGTGTGGTACAAAGGTTTACCTTCTCCTCATGACTGTCAAGTTCAGTCTTGGTTGGAGAGAGCTTTACCTCCAGTTTGGCTAGATAAGTACATCTCTCACTCTCTTGTAGTGTTGGGAGGTAGGAGTAGAGGGTTGCCTGTGTACATGAGGCAATTTCAGCATTGCCACAATATGCCCAGATTCATCAGATAGACAGGAGAGAACACTGGGAGCTGACGCTTGGACATGCCTGAATAAAAAACTATTTTCCTCTAGATAAGTGAGGAAAGTGAGTACAAAAGCCGTTTTTCTCTAAGCAAATGAGAAAAGTAACTACAAAAACTGTTTTCCTCTTGGTAATGAGGAAGGTTGAGTGCTATAGTAATTAGTAGCTTATTTAGTGCTTACAAGTTCTGAACAAGTACTGAGCATGAATAAGCAAATTTAAATGCTAAAACTAAAAAGCTGTATCTGCACTAGACGAGGTACAGGACAGAAACAAATGCCAATTCACTTTATATGAAATGTTTCAGTGTATCCAATGTCAGGCTCAAATCAAGAACCCTTGAAGTTTAATACATAGAGGACCTTTTGATTATTCTTTTAAATTTACATTCCTTCCAAAAGAGAAATTCAGAGAGGTTATTTTATGACTAGTTAGCATTGGAACATAGTTTCATTAGATTAATGTCAAGTCAATAAATCCAGTTGTACCACATACCATTATATAGGGAAAAAAAAAACACTTTTGGCAGATTTAACAAAATCCTTTTTTTTTCAGGGAGGCAATCCCCATTGCACCCCCATGTGGTGGAAGATCACACTCTCCCAACTTATATATATATATATATATATATATATATATATATATATATATATATATATATATGTGTGTGTGTGTGTGTGTATGATTGCCAATAGTTCAACTTCAAAGATTGCCTACAGTGCTTTTGCGAATTGTTCTTCCAGCAAAGGCATTTGGAGTAAGTACCTTTGTTGAACTAACTGTATTGCAGTTTATGTATATGTTCATAGGTTTATTGATGAGTACGAGTCTATCTATCCTTGTAAGCCATTTTAAGCGTAGTCAGTTTCCCACTTGGTGCTCAAATTAACCTATCACATTTGGTGTTACACTGGCTTTACCTGTCCCATGATCAGGAATTATATATTACCCCTACTGAGAATAACTGGGATCATACCATAGATAATTTGAGGCAAATTCTTGCATGGGATAAAGCATTTAGTATTTACCTTTGTCCATTAGTAGTGCAGGCAGCTGTCTTGGTGTAAACGTTCTATTTCCCATCTGTAGATCCAAGTTGTGCCTGAATAGGTGCAAGTATGAGCTTTATTTTACTTGGGTGGGGAGTCTGTCCCAAAGCAGTGTTATCTTCTGCTAGATATACCTTTGAATCCAAATTGTTTTGTTGACATTGCAGAAGAGGTTTTGATCCATAGACCTTGTTTTGCTGGTGCCATTTGTCATGCTGATGTGCAGTAAATATATCAGTTTTGGGTTGGAGGATACCTTGTATGCCAGGTACAGGTCACCTCTTAGCAGTATGTAGGATACAGATATAGCAACAGGGTCTGAGTCAGTCCACATAAGACATATTGTTTATATGTCTTATAGCCTTTCAGAAAGGTATCCCTGTAGGTGTGCCAGCAGTTTCATGTGATCAGATAGTTACATGCTGATGGGGGTATTATAATGACTGGCTTTGAAATATTTATTTTACTTTGTGCACTCTGCTTCTATGTTGTGCTGGAGCCAAAGTCTTCTTAAGACACTCAGTCTTGCTGTGCTGTTTTCTGCTGAATCAGACACACAAAGCTTTGCATGACTCCATCTGTAGGCTGTTTAAAGCACCAAGCCTTTCAAATTGCACACTGATAAAGAAATACATTTTGCAGCTATAAGCACAGTTACAGATAACTTATTTTATAATAAACCACAAGTACTCTTTCTGTCAGATTGTAGCATATATTTACAAAGTTTTTCTTCATTACAGATATGAATGATGACTTCTACAAATTACCTCTCTCTGTCCCTTTCTCACATAACTGAATTACTTACAGTTGTTATATAGAGTGCTAGTCACGCACATAGATTTTGTTATTTCCTCTTGGTATATTTTTTGGCCTTCTGTGGGAAGTTCAATTTAAAGCAAATCAGACCAGTAAGCTAAAAAAACAGCAAACCTTGAGTCCTGGATATCTTCACAAAAAGACCAGACCACAAATGGAAGAAGGACAATAAACTCCACAATCCAAGATAGTACAAAATACATTGCTTTGTCATCCCTTATATACTGCTTTCAAAATTCAATTAACATTCAATCAGTCAATTAACCATAATTAAAAGGTCATGATAATATATATTTTTGGCCTTCTGTGGGAAGTCACATAACGTCTGTTTTTAGACTTTTCTATTGTCCTGTTCTGCTGATGTGAAAATGCACACATGCACACAATCAAATGAAAGGAAACATCTGGTCTGTTGTTACTGAAAAAAATCACGTATTGCTGAGTTTAGATATTTGTTCTGCAAACATGAGAAAAACATGTGATACTTGCTTTCCAATATTGCTTTGTTAGGCTTTTTGATACTGTGAAGAGAAGCCTGTTATACATATAGTATGAATGCACATTTTACATTGCTAAACTCTATACATATATTCAAGCAAACTTTTTATTCTATGCTTTATCTTTCAGCATATTTACAACAGAATTAATTTCAGCCTTATATTCATAAGGCTTAATGAAGGCTGAGGAAAGGGGGACAATGACATCCCTAGACCTGGACACAATCCATCTTTTATAAGCTGTGCAGTATAGAAGGATTTTCTTATAACAGCTGATACTTGATTGAAAGTTAGATCTCTGTACACACATATATTCCCATATCCCAAACAACTGGGTCAACTTTTAGGGGCGTGTTGTCAATGTGGCAGTTCCCTCCGGTAGATGACTTCCCAAAAGATACAATAATGACTTGGCTGTGTTAGTTCCACTTTCAGGATCAATCTGTTGTGACAGTTATAAAGAAAGGTGACATTTCATTAAGAACATGGGAACATTTCACTGTTCTTATTAATAATTGATTCTTTACAGTTTACCTAAGTTTTCACAAGCTCAGGCATGTGTTTCATTGTTATTTATTTATTTGCATTTGTTTACCAGACTGATCTAAGTAGGCCAATAAATGGATCCTCATCAGAGAGGCCCCAAGGAAAAGCACTCCTTATAGCGATAAGAGAACTGAGACATTGTTGAAATGACATCACACAAAAAAAACCTGAAGTTTATAATTATTAATTACAAAGCTCCAAAAATATATATCATGGTTAATTACAAAACATTAAGAGTATAAGATACAGAAGGCAGTGGGAAATAAATTAAGCACACAGCCGAGAAAGCAGGTAAAATATGAAAGTAGGGAATAAAGAAGACATTTATTTACACTCACTATTTTTTGTTTAGAAACAGTATAAAAAGGAGTAGAAAGACATAAGTGGATGAGTGCATTGACCAGCAGAATTAACAATGTAGTTAGCAGCAAGGTGCAGTAGACTAGCCCGAATATATTAGAAGGCATGAAAGGTTTATAAGAGGAAGAGAAAGAGAAAGAGAAGAGAATGGAGGAATATGAATGCAACTGAAGTGGAAGACCAATTACGTTGGTGCATATAAAGCATTCCTGAGTGTTAATGCATATGATCATGTGATAATAGGGGGAGATTAAAGGCATAATATATAGTGAAAGGAAGAATACAGAGGATAGTATATGCCATATAAGAGAATGAGGTATAGGAAAAAGATGAAAAATGCATTTAAGTAGAAAATTGAGGAGGTGGGTGAAGAATACCAGGGAATGGAATTGGTAGACATTCAGGGGTTAGAAAGGTATAGATATAGTATGCATGATAGGTTAGAAAGGGCATTTGAAGATGGTGAGAGATAGGAGATGTTAGTGTGGAAAATGTACAAAGGTGGTACGATCAGGGAAATGGGTTAGCAGAATGTAAGGGAGTTGATGCAAGGGAGTTGGACATTTTAACCTAGAGATGTGCATGAACAAAGCTAAGATTCCATAAAATATTATTTGAGTTGTGTTTTAAAGGATTTAATATTAGACAGTTTTTTAGTGCATGAGGGATGGATTTCCATTTTCTGCAACCAAATGAAGAGTAAAGAGAGTTATTTGATTTGATTATGTGGAGAAGTTGATTATTTGTCAAGTGAAATGGTCTGTTAGGAGATGAGAGTCATATGATGCTGTTTGGCATAGGACATTGTTCAGGATTATAGAGAAGCTTGTGGGTTGTGACTAAATATGAGATAGTTAGGAAGTAGTATAATTATGGCCAGTAAACCTGCTTAAGAGCCAGACAGTCATGGGGGGTTTGGTGTGCATATTGTAACAAACTGAGTGATTTTACTATAACATTGAACAAGAAGATTGCATTTGGAGACCTGTAAATTGAGCAATGTGGTGGCAGCACAAAGTCTTGGCAGGAATAAGGATCAGGTACAGTTTTTTTCCTAGCTGAATTGGTTAAGTATGGTTTAATCCTCTAATGAACATTGACTTTTTGAAGTTTATTATTTATTAGTTATTTATTAATATTAGTATTCCCTGTGATAAATTAATTTTCAACCCTAAGAAAACTAAGCCCTTACTTTCTCCCAAAAAACATCATCAATCTTAAAACTACATTTTCCACCCTATCTAGCAATAACACTGTCATTACTGCTGAACCCAGCACTAAACTGCTGGGAGTCATAAGAGATGGTCAGCTTAAATTTGATCTCCAAGTCACTACCTCCATCAAAAAGACCCACCAGGAACCTGGAATCCTGTACCATAATAAGGACATTTAAAATAAATATATATAAATATATACCTATACACATTTTTAAGGTTTTAAAAGTACATTTTAAAACATTATTTATACAGGTTTATAATACTTTTAATAACATTTATCTGATTAAAACAGTATGTACATAATAAGGACATTTTTGCTCATTCATAAAGGACTTTATTTTAATTAAGCTAATAATTTAAAAGTTGTTTGCATTTTATTGGACAGTTTTTATGTGATGTCACTATTTTAAGTATATAAATTGAATTAGTTAAAGATGGCCCGCATCTGATGAAGTTTATCAAATGAAAACGGAGAGTTTATCTGTTTGTGTTAGTGCTTATGGTTCTGCAACTGTTGGAATCTACCAAATAAATGAGTGTTCACTGAAGAATTTATCCATGGCTTTATTGCTTCACCTGACAGTGGTACTGGTGTGGATTACTAATTTTTGTGGTTTGGTACCTGTTGGCTTGCTGTCTTGGATTTTATTACATTATACCTTAGGTTTTTTTTTTCAATAAATGCTGCCTCTGTATCTGTTTGACTAGTTCCAAGTGGTAGTGTCTTAACTGTCTGTAATTACATTTGTATAAAAACTCACTGTGGAGCTTTTCTCCTCGGATCACCATTGAAAATGAGCCAAATGCTCAGCTGGACTAACCCGGTTAGCAAATGTAAAATAAAATAAATATTATCTGCTTTTTTGTTGTGGTAACCAAATTTGTGGTGTTCATTAATGATAACTCCCAGAGTGCATTCTGTGTGGAGCCTGCATGTCCTCCCCATGGTCGAGTGGTGTTCTGAAAGACATGTGTGAATGGGTGTGCCTTTGTTGAAGGTTGGGTGTCGAACTGGCAACTCGGCACCGTAAAAACCTACTGCCAATCATTAGCGGACCGGAGTTCCACTGTAGCGACCCCTAACTGGGAAAAGCTGAAAGACAAACAACAACAACATTAATGATAACTCCAAGAAATGTGGTATGACTGATGAGTTCATTTTTTTGTATAATATGAGAAGGTTAGGTTAAAGTGCATTTTCTGTTTGTGAAGATGTTTTGGAGTGAATGGAATAAATTTGAATTTTTGAGGGTTTAGTAATAGCTAATTTCTAGAGAGTCTAGCTTCATTTTAGGTAAGAGAATCTTGTTTGAACTGTGTTAGAAGTGTTAAGGTTGTTGGTGGAGCAAAATTACTTTTGAATCATCCAAATACTGTACAGTGTCAGAATTTGGTTTGTTCTATGGAGGTCATTGGCAAAATCGTTGGTGGCAAAGGATGGAACCCTGATGTACACCCAATATTACACAGAGAAATGAGGAGATGTAACACCATTTAATTGCTTGGGATCTGCCAGACAGGTAATTTTCAAATTATAGTTAGGACATCCAGCTCAAAGGAAGATACAAAAGTTGTAAATGACAAACATTAACAAAGGCTTTAGATGTCAAGGAGTACTGCTAGGCCAGATTGCATATGTTCCTCTTGGAGTTTATATTGGAGATGAAATGGAGGAGAGCAGTAGTATTGCAGCGTTGTGGACAGAAGCTTTGTTGTGTGTGGGATAGGAGGTTATCTTCAGTGATAAAACTTGAGCAGTTGAGATTTATGTATTTCTTCTAGAATTTTAGGCAAGGGAACAGAATGGCAATTGGTCTAAAGTTGGATATGTTAGTAGCATTGCTGTTTTTATGCAACAGAAGGATGCATGATTCTTTTCTGTGGTACAAGTGGCATATTTTTCTTTTATGTAGTGATATACTGATATGGAAATGGGGTCGACTAGGCCATCAGCATTCATTCTGATGCATTCTGCTGGAAGTTGTCAGGCACAACGGTAGTGAATTTCAGTATGAGGAGCAATCTTTTTATAATGGAGGTGGGCATTGGTAGAAAGGCGAAGGTTTTGTAGGTTCTGGACTGAGAGGTATTGCTACAGAGGTGTGGTTATTCTTGAGAAAAATTACAATTTGAATAAAGGATTGCTAAACTGTAAGGCAGTATTCTGATACTGGGAGTTTAGTGAGGAGTTGGTTGATTGACATGACCGGGACGAAGGAGATTACTGAAGGAGGACCAGATGAACATTTGGTTGTTTTGAATGGAGTTCTTGAAATGTGTTAAAGTAGGTTTTCTTGGCTAAGTTTGTGTTTTCTTTAATCATGTTTCTAAGATGTGTAAAGGTTCAGAGGTTAGAAATAGTATTATTTTCATTGTATCATAAGCTCTGGTTCCCTGCTTCATAAGTTCATAGGTAGGTACTAGGCTATCGGCCCTAGGGCCCATACAAGCCTAGCCAAAAAATGTACCCTGGCTTTCACCACCCAAGAAAATTATTTTCCTGTGCCCCTGTCGAGCAGAGCCACAGAAGTGATCCCTGGGGTGAATTTCCCATTTCCCATCCAATCATCAAGATTTTTCTTGAAGAGTGCTAATGAGGAGCTCTGTTTGACATAGATAGGTAGTCTGTTCCAGAGTATGGGAAGTCTCTGGGACAGGAATCTATCCCTCCAGCATGTTCTGTTTATTATAGTGACAAGGTTTATGTCCCTAGAGCGTGTAGCTCAGAGGGATTGGGATTTCTTTAAGTGGAGCATGTCCAACAGCTCTGGGTATGACATAGCTTTGTATATTAGGCAGAGATCGCCCCTGAGTAGGCGATATGCGATGGATAAAGCTGTAGTTTTTTTAGACGGTCTGCATAGGGCATCTGTTTGAGGCCAGTAATCCTCTTTGTCAGGTATTTCTGTGGTCTTTCCAGTTGTTGTAGATGTCTTGTGAGGTACATACCAAAAGGGCCGTTGTACTCTATAATGGGTCTAATGAGTGATGAGTAGAGGGGAACAATGACCTCTTTTTTTCTGGATGAGAATCCTTTTGTGATGAGATGAGCCACGTAGAAGGATTTCCTGACCACTGTGGCGATGTGATTATCAAAGGAGAGACGACTGTCCACCTGTGTCCCAAGGTCTCTTATCACATTTTCGGCATTAAGTAGACTACCAGCAATGTGGTAGTTCATGGGTACAGAGTTTTTACCAAAGGGGATGACAATACACTTTTTGGCATTGAGCTTCAGGCCATGGCTTTGAAGCCAGGTATCTGTTTCAGTGAGGCCCTTTTGTAGTTTGTCCACATCGTTAGGAGTTTCGATTATGGCTCCTAGTTTGCAGTCATCTGCAAACTTTGTTAGCCAAAGACCTTCCGTGTTGGTCTGCACCTCAGAAAAGTAGATACCAAACAGGAGAGGACCCAGGACTGAACCCTGTGGTACTCCACTTGTCACTGGTCTGATGTCGGATTTGGAATCAGCTACTTTTACAGTGTGGGTTCTGTCTGTGAGCCAGTTGGCAACCCATCTTGTGACATAGGGATTTATACGTAGTTTAGTGAGCTTATCTATAATTCCAGAGTGGGGCATGGTGTCGAAAGCCTTGGCGAGATCAAGATAAGCTGTGTGAACCACCTTACCCTCATCTATGGCTTTGGTGACTGCTTCAAAGAAGTCAATCAGGTTTAGGAGACATGATCTGCCTTTTACAAATCCAAACTGGGTAGGGTCCAGAGTTTGGAGATTACCAATGTCTTTGTTTATGAGTTCCATGATGATACATTCCATGGCATTGCAGACCAGGCTCGTCAGGCTAATGGGGCGGTAGTTCCCAGGGTCCGTCATGGCTCCCCCTTTGTGGAGTGGGATAACCGTCGCAGTGCTCCATTCATTGGATACAAAGCCTGAGGTGAGGCTATGATTGAACATGGTACTTAGGTAGGGTGCCAGTTCATTCTGTAGTTCGTGTAGAACGCAGCCTGGGATATTGTCAGGTCCCATGGATGCTGTGTTCTTGGCTTTGGAGAGTGTGTTTTTTACCTGTGCAGCCATGATTATAGGAACTTTGCATTCTTCCGGTATAGAGATGGGCCCTCTAGGGGGTGAGAGGGGGGTAAAGTTAGCACTGAACCTATCTGCTAGGATGTTGGCAATATCAGTTGGTTCTGTATATTTAGTGCCATTGTGCTGTAACTCAGAGCAGATCTGAGTGTTCCCATTTAGATTCTTGACATAGCTAAAGAATGCTTTGTGGTTGTCTTTAGAGTCAGTGGCAATTTTGTTTTCGTAACTAGCTTTGTAGAATTTTATGAGGGATCTCAGCTTCTTACTGAGGTTGACCAGGGAGTTCTTCCAGTCATGGGATTTTACTCTTTTTTGCAACAGTTTCTTTCTTCTGTTGTAGAGTTTGTTTATGGCAGAGGACCACCAGAATGGCTTCCTTTTTTTGGAGGATAACATCTTGGTTCTATTAGGGAAAGCATGATCCATGCACTCATGTAAGTGCTTATAAAGTGCATTTGTGT
This sequence comes from Protopterus annectens, assembly GCF_019279795.1. Lineage (NCBI taxonomy): Eukaryota > Metazoa > Chordata > Ceratodontiformes > Protopteridae > Protopterus > Protopterus annectens. The sequence goes on from NC_056749.1 coordinate 508,722,592, forward strand.
AGGATTCGGCAGACATACCTCTATTGTCCGTCTGCATGGGTGTCATGAAGTTTGCCACTTCTGTCTTAAGATGTGTGAAGTTGGCTTTGGAGAAGTCTTTTACGATGGTTTCCCTAATTGGGGGTGGAGGTGGGATGTGGATGTCTAGGCTGATTAGCCTGTGGTCGGATCTGACCAATGAGGAATTGACCTCTAGTGTGGAACACTGGTTTCCCATGTTGGTAATGACCAGGTCTAGGATATTGCTGCTCCTGGTGGGGGTGTGAATAAGTTGATCCAAGGCGTTAGAATTTATGAATTCTAGAAATCGTTGAGCAAAAGAGTTGGTCATGAGTTGATATGGTCGTTTTGAATAGTTTTGTTATGGGGATAACCTTTACACTATTATAGACTGGAGTTGGTTCATTTATGCGATTTAATCATATAAATAATGAGACTCCATCAAATAGAAGAATGTGTGGTATATTCCAGTCAGGAGATTTTAGGTTATACATGAGGGTGCCCTGTTGGAAGGAGAGTAAGTGATGTATAAGAGTACAGTGATGCTGCACTTCTATACAGATATGGTCTCTGACAGCAAAAAATGGAAGGACACTTGCTTAGAGTGCAGGGAGGATCCCACAGTGTATTATGTTACAATTTCTATTGGTAAGGATCCAGTCCATGGTGGTTTTCTATCAAATGTCTTGTTATATCATGTAGGACTAGAAATGTGTTGTTTAAGTCTAAATGAGTTAATGGCAATGGAAGAGGACTCATTGTTGATTGCTAGACAGTCTATACTGATATCTCCTTAAATGGCTCTTTTTGAAGAGATTTTTGATGTGGTCCAGGAGAGAAATTCTTCTACAGTGCTATTTCTTATTTCCAGGACGAATATATGTACCTATTATACAGATGCATTAACTCTGCATAGAGTGATAAGGATTTCTGCTGCTCTGACTGTAGGAGGGTTGTGGAAGTATGGCAAGAGCTAATGGGTGCACGATACTTATGACTACTCCACCTTTTGCTTGTTCTTCCCTGTCTGAGACTGTTATATCCCACTGTTAGGATGTCCTCATTCTTCATATCTTTATTTAACCAGCTACAGTGATGCCTGGGAAGTATTGGGCTGTTCATGTGTGAAAATGAGGGATCTTGGTATGAAAAATGTATAGGTGGAGTCCTTTGGGATTGTGTTAAGGGTAAGGTTTGGAGTCAACATTTGTGATTGAAAGGTTGGTTTACATTGTGTTATAGTTCATAGGTTCATAGGAGGGTACTAGGCTATTGGCCCTAGGGCCTATTTAAGCCTAGCCAAAAATGTACCCTATCTTTCGCCACCCAAGAAAATTATTTTCCTGTGCCCCTGTCGAGCAGAGCCACAGAAGTGATCTCCAGGGTCAATTTCCTATCTCCCATCCAGTCATCAAGATTTTTCTTCAAGAATGCTAATGAGGAACTCTGTTTGACATAGATAGGTAGTCTGTTCCAGAGTATGGGAAGTCTCTGGGACAGGAATCTATCCCTCCAGCATGTTCTGTTTATTGTGGTGATAAGGTTTAGGTCCCTAGAGCATGTAGCTCAGAGGGATTGGGATTTCTTTAAGTGGAGCATGTCCAACAGCTCGGGGTTTGACATAGCTTTGTATGTTAGGCAGAGATCGCCTCTGAGTAGGCGATATGCGACGGAGTAAAGCTGGAGTTTTTTGAGACGATCTGCGTAGGGCATGTGTTTGAGGCCAGTAATCCTCTTTGTGAGGTATTTCTGTGGCCTTTCCAGTTGTTGTAGATGTCTTGTGAGGTACATACTAAAAGGAGCATTGTACTCTATAATGGGTCTAATGAGTGATGAGTAGAGAGGAACAGTGACCTCTTTTTTTCTGGATGAGAAACCTTTTGTTATGAGATGAGCCACGTAGAAGGATTTCCTGACCACTGTGGCGATGTGATTATCAAAGGAGAGACTACTGTCCACCTGTGTCCCAAGGTCTCTTATCACATTTTCAGCATTAAGTAGACTATCAGCTATGTGGTAGTTCATGGGTACAGAGTTTTTACCAAAGGGGATGACAATACACTTTCTGGCATTGAGTTTTAGGCCATGGCTTTGACATCAGGCATCTGTCTCAGTGAGGCACTTTTGTAGTTTGTCCACATCGTTAGGAGTTTTGATTATGGCTCCTAGTTTGCAGTCATCTGCAAACTTTGTTAGCCAAAGACGTTCTGTGTTAGCCTGTACTTCAGAGAAGTAGATACCAAACAGGAGAGGACCCAGGACTGAACCCTGTGGTACTCCACTTGTCACTGGTCTGAAGTCGGATTTGGAGTCTGCTACTTTCACAGTGTGGGTTCTGTCCGTGAGCCAGTTGGTAACCCATCTTGTGACATAGGGATTTATACCTAGTTTAGTGAGCTTATCTATAATTCCAGAGTGGGGGATGGTGTAAAAAGCCTTGGCGAGATCTAGATAAGCTGTGTGAACCACCTTACCCTCATCTATGGCTTTGGTGACTGCTTCAAAGAAGTCAATCAGGTTTAGCAGACATGATCTGCCTTTTACAAATCCGAATTGGGTAGGGTCCAGAGTTTGAAGATTACCAATGTCTTTGTTTATGAGTTCCATGATGATACATTCTATGGCCTTGCAGACCAGGCTCATCAGGCTAATGGGGCTGTAGTTCCCGGGGTCTGTCGTGGCTCCCCCTTTGTGGAGTGGGATAACCATCGTGGTGCGTCATTCAGTGGGCACAAAGCCTGAGGTGAGGCTATGATTGAGCATGGTACTTAGGTAAGGTGCCAGTTCATTCTGTAGTTCATGTAGAACGCAGCCTGGGATATTGTCATGTCCCATGGATGCTGCGTTCTTGACTTTGGAGAGTGTGTTTTTTGCCTGTGCAGCCATGATTACAGGGACTTTGCATTCTTCCGGTATAGAGATTGGCCCTCTGGGGGGGGGGGGGGGGGGGTGAAGTTAGCACTGAACCTGTCTGCCAGGATGTTGTCAATATCAGTTGGTTCTGTATATTTAGTGCCATTGTGCTATAACTCAGAGCAGATCTGAGTGTTGCCATTGAGATTCTTGACATAGCTATAGAATGCTTTGCGGTTGTCTTTAGAGTCAGTGGCAATTTTGTTTTTGTAACTAGCTTTGGAGGATTTTATGAGGGATCTCAGCTTCTTACTGAGGTTGACCAGGGTGTTCCTCCAGCCATGGGATTTTACTCTTTTTTGCAACAGTTTCTTTCTTCTGTTGTAGAGTTTGTTTATGGCAAAGGACCAACAGTTCGGCTTCATTTTTTTGGAGGATAGCATCTTGGTTCTATTAGGGATAGCATGATCCATGCACTCGTGTAAGTGCTTATAAAGTGCATTTGTGTAGGATTCAGCAGTCGTAACTCTATTGTCCATCTGCATGGGTGTTATGAAGTTTGCCACTTCTGTCTTAAGAAGTGTGAAGTTGGCTTTGGAGAAGTTTTTTACGGTAGTTTCCCTAATTGGGGGTGGGGGCGGGATGTGGATATCTAGGGTGATTAGCTTGTGGTTGGATTTGACCAACGAGGAATTGACCTCTGTTGTGGAACTCTGGTTGCCCATGTTGTTAATGACCAGGTCTAGGATATTACTGCCCCTGGTAGGGGTGTAAATAAGTTGATCCAAGGCGTTGGAATTTATGAATTTCAGTAAACGTTGAGCAAAAGAGTTGGTACATGAGTAGTTTTCCCAGTTAATGGTGGGGTAGTTGAAATCGCCCATTATTAGGGTGTTAGGTTGTACCCTAATATTTTCCAGTGTATCAAGAAATGAGGAGTGGAAGTGGTAGTGTTGATAGGAAAGGAGCAGCTTGGTTTTGATGTTCGATTTAAAGTTGATTTTGTGGAGTAAGGGTGGTGCTTCTTTAGTAAGTGGATGTAGGACATGTTGGCAGCAATAGTGAATTGATATTGTGTAATGTTATGCACTTTGGCAGAGGAGTCAGGGAGACTGGTATGTGTGTATAGATGAGGTTTAGTGATGAAGTGTGTGCTGGAAATAAGACAGGTAATACAATCAAATGCATAGATAGCACAGCAGGTGGAATTACAGGTAGTATGAGAAAGAGAAAAAGTGAATAACAGCCAGGGATAGAAGTAGAAAGAAATAGAGCAGTATTTTAGAATAATAAGTAGTATAAGAAGAAATATGTGCATGATTTATATAATAGAACTAATGCATGTCTGATTTCTGCAGTGTATAGTACAATTAAATTAAAATTCTGCAGTGTATAGAAAGAAAGTTACTGTTTGTCATTTTTGCATTTAAGTTACCTGTAACACATTGCATTTAAGTTACCTGGCACTTGCTCACCAAGTCAGCACTAAAAAATTAAAAGCACTACACCCTCACAAACTCCCCTTGAGCACCTTGTTCCCCATTGGCCCTTTTTTCAATTATAAAGGAATTCCCAATACTATTCTAGCATGTCCAAAGGTCAGTTGTCAATCTCCTCTCCGGTCCAGCTGGTGAATCTGGGAATCTTGAGGCAATGTTACAACTGCCTCAAGTACACAGACAACCCTCTCCTCCTCCCAACAAATTCCAACACATGTGAGAGATGCAACCATATAGCCAAACTGGAGGCTAAGCTCTCTCAACTCAGTACTGGCGTAACCAGTCAGGAGGAGAAGGAAACCACACTCACTTCAATTCCAGTCTCACATAGACCTACCACGACAGCAAACCAAACACATAAACACACAAAAACATACTCGGAGGCTCTAAATAAAAATCTGCCTAAGCAGCAGAGACCTCCAAAGCAGACACCCAAGCAACCGCTACCCCAAAACAAAACACGTGCAACACATAGCTCACAAAGCCAGTGTGCCGAACAGTCACAGCCCTTAAGGCTAAATAACACACGTGATACACTTGTAATAGGTGACTCTATCATCAGGCACACTGACATCCCGGTCACCAGGCTGAACAAGGAGAAGGTCAAGGTGAGCTGCCTGTTGGGTGCTAGGATCCGCCACATAACACAAGCACTCAGGTCACTCCAAGGCAAGTACAAATATGACTCAGTCATTGTTCATGCTGGTGTGAATGACCTGAGACGTACCTCCCTGGACTACATGAAAAGAGACATAGAGGAGCTCTCTGAGCATGTAGCCCAGGCCGGTATGACCCTGACCTTGAGTAGCATCTTACCCTCACCAAGAATGATGCCACAATATGAAGTCAAGATGATCAACTTCAACAACTGGCTTAAGTATTGGTGTCATTCAAAGGGGATCCAATGCCTGTCAGCCTGGGATGACATGCTCGACAAGCCACGATGCTTTGCTAGGGACGGCTTGCACCTGTCACCCCTGGGCTTTCGGATATTGGCAAAGGCTCTTGCTACCCCCATAGTGCCTTTTTTAGGCAAGGCTCAAAAGACAAACCCACCTCCATAGGTATCACAAGGGATAAGAAACGAAGAGTAATGCTACTCAATGCCAGAAGTCTAAACCTCAAGATGCATGCACTCGAAACTCTCCTTAGCATGGAGAACATTGATATCTGTGCAGTAACAGAAACCTGGTTCAAGGCTCCTGAGAGCACACTAGCACTTCCAGGTTATACCTCATACCATGCTTTTCGGCCCCAAAACTTGGACTGAACCACAAAAGGAGGGGGAGTATCAATATTCGTCAAAGATACCCACACCTCCAGGTTGGTGGCACAGCACGAAGCATCAGAGACTATCCATGTGCAACTAACAGTGGGTAAAACTGCCTTCCAGTTTATAGCCTGCTACAGACCACCCTCCCAAACCCAGGAACCCCACTCGGCCTTCCTGAGAACACTGGAAAATATGAAGGTCTCTCCAAACACCATTATATTGGGTGACTTCAACTACCCAAGCATAGACTGGGAGCATTACTCTAGCTCCAAAACCCTAGCCCAAAGGTTCCTAGAATTTATAAACTCAAATGCTATGGAACAACTTGTTACCACTCCCACAAGAGGGAAAACATACTGGACCTGATCATCACCAACATGGGGACTCTATGCTCCAGACCAGAAGTGTATCCCTCACTGGTAAGATCAGACCATAAACTAATCTCACTGGATATTCACATCCCGACCCCACCCCCTGCCCAGAAAACCACAGTGAAAAACTTCTCTAAAGCAAATTTCACACTCCTCAAAACCGAGATGGAATCCTTCAAAGCCCCCGGGCCTGTGGAAAATATGGCCCAGACCACAGAATCCTTTATAAATGCATTCTATGAACACCTTCAGGAATGCATGGATCATGCAATCCCAAATAAAACCAAGACCCAATCCTTCAAAGGCAGACGTCCTGTCTGGTGGACCCCAGCCATAAACAAACTGTACAATAGAAGGAGGAAGCTACTACATGATAGAGCAAGATCCCAAAAAGGGAAGGCATCTCTGATCAGTATTAGCAAAAAACTACGGGCACTCATAAAATTGTATAAGGCCAGCTTCGAGAGAAAAATTGCACAGGACACTAAGGATAATCGCAAGGCTTTCTTTAGTTATGTTAGGAACCTGGGTGGGAATTCCCAGATATGCTCAGAATTAGTCCAAAATGACAAAAAATACACCGAACCCACAGACATTGCCAACATCCTAGCTGACAGGTTCAGCGCAAACTTCTCCTTCCCCTCCCCACCAAAAGGGCAAATATCTATCCCAGCAGAGTGCTGCCCCCCTGACATCTCAGATGCTCAGGGAAGAGCTGCCCTCTCCAAAGCAAAAAACACAGCATCAATGGGACCAGACGGTGTCCTGGGCTGCATCCTACATGAACTCCAAGAGCTAAACCTAAATATAAAACTACTGTTCAATCTCAGCCTTACTAGAGGATATGTACCCAAAGAGTGGCATACAGCAACAGTGGTCCCTCTCCACAAAGGTGGTGCCTCAACGGATCCTGGAAACTATCGCCCCATAAGCCTGACTAGCTTGGTCTGCAAAGCTATGGAAAGGATCATCATGGACCTCATAAATAAAGATATTGGGGACCTACAGACACTGGATCCTACCCAGTTCGGCTTTGTTAAGGGCAGATCCTGCCTCTTAAACCTGGTCAATTTCTTTGAAACGGTCACCAAGGCCATTGACGAGGGGAAGGTGGTCCACACAGCCTACCTGGACCTCGCAAAAGCCTTCAATACAATACCCCACTCGGGCATTATAGATAAGCTCACCAGCTTAAATATAAACCCCTATGTCACTAGATGGGTTGCAAACTGGCTCAAGGACAGAACCCATATGGTTAGAATTGCAGGAGCCATGTCAGACTCCAAAACAGTTACAAGTGGAGTCCCACAAGGCTCAGTCCTGGGACCTCTCTTGTTCGGTATATATTTCTCGGAGGTACAGGCGAACATGGAAGGACTGTGGCTGACCAAGTGCTCAGATGACTGCAAACTGGGCACCATAATCGACTCTCCAGCCCACACAAGCATCCTCCAAAAGGTCCTCATAGAAACAGACAACTGGTGCCAGAGCCATGGCCTCAAGCTAAATGCCAAAAAGTGTATAGTTATCCCCTTTGGCAAAAACAAAGTGCCCACAAATTACCACATAGGTGGTAATCCATTAAGTACAGACGAAGTAATTAGGGACCTGGGGACCCAAGTTGATAGCAATCTCTCATTTGACAACCACATGGCCAAAGTGGTTAGAAAAACATTTTATATAGCCCACCTAATCATGAAGGGATTCACATCTAGATCAGGGGAGGTCATCGTGCCTCTTTACTCATCCCTCATCAGGCGCATAATTGAGTACAATGCCCTTTTTGGGATGTACCTTACCAGACACCTGCAGCAACTGGAAAGACCCCAAAAGTACCTCAACAAGAGGATCAAAGGGCTCAAACAGATGCCATATGCTGCCCGGTTAAAGAAACTCCAGCTCTACTCAGTGGCTTACCACCTGCTTAGAGGCGATCTGTGCCTGACGTATAAAGCCATGTCCAACCCGGAATTAATGGACATGCTGCACCTCAGAAAATCCAAATCCCATCGAGCTACGTGCTCTAGAGACTTGAACCTCAGCACTGAAATAAATAGGACATGCTGGAGGGACAGATTCATAACCAAGAGGCTCCCTACACTCTGGAATAAAATCCCAGTCCAGATTAGGCAGAGTCCCTCATTGACTCTCTTCAAGAGGAATCTTGATGAGTGGATGGGAGATCATAGGTTTACCTTGGGTATCACTTCTGTGTCACTGTTAGACAGAGGCACAGTATACTAACCTCGAAAAAAGGGCATAGCAAAATTAATTTAAAATGGGTGGTGAAAGCCAAACACACTCTGGCTTGGCTTATAAATGCCCTAGGGCAGATAGCCTAGTATGAACCTATGAACCTATTATGTGTGTGAAACAGTGGATTGTTTATTTACGGGGAGTAATATTAGCCATGTTAATACTAATTGGAGTCTGGATGATAGTTTTTCTTTTCTTCATAATGAAGCTAGATGGATAGGGTGTTGTACTGTTGTTAATTAGGTGGTGGGACTTAACTAAGTGTTGTTACTAAGGGTTGAAGGAATGAAATAGTAGTAAGATGCATACCTCTCAACATTTTAGCACACAAAATCTGGACAAAGCATAAAATAAAATTGGGAGGCAAAGGCCCAAAAATAGGGACAAATTTTAAATATTGCTTTTGTAAACATAGAAAGGTGCTAAAATAATGGGTTTTGTGTTAGCATGCATTTTTTTGAAGGATACAAAGTATGAAATTTAAATGCATGTCATTATTTAGTTACTTCACTCCTTAGCTTCCCTAGACTTTATCTAAATAAGAGGGTAGGCTTTTGCAGCTGGTGTATTCCTTGATCAGTAGCCCATTGAGTCAGTGGGGTAAGGGGTGCTGAATATTGTCTAGTTTAAAGCAAACTAAAAAGTAGTACTATCCAAGAATTTCCTTGTCCAATACCACAACCTATAGCCCTCTTGGCTACTTGTCAGTGAGAGGAATAGTGCTAGGTAAGGCCTTGCTTACTTTAAAAACATGACAGGGCTTACTAATGTTTTGTCAGAGAACTTGGGGATAGCATTGCTCTCTACTGTTTTCAGTGTGGCTTTCTTTGAGTAGTCACATTGTGGTAAGGAGATTATGTTGTGTTGAAATTAAATAATGAATTAGAGGTTAGGTAGATAATTATCAAGAGACATACACCAATACAGTGATTACAGTTATACATTTACAAAATAGTACCCATCTCAAAAACTAAATACAAAGGTGTGAATGACTAAGTCAGAAAAGCTAAAATAACCAGGCATAGGGCAACAAATGATTACTACAGTAGAAGTGGCAGAGGCCTGACACAAGACAAATAAAACCACCATCTTTAAAGCAAGAAGAAAAAAAAATTAGATCTATTGGAACCCTGAATTGAGGGTCACAATAGAAATAAATACATATGTTTTCAGTGTTTAATAATGTAAGATCAGTTAAACCTGTTATCATATAATTCTCTCAATGTTCAATTTGCCTCATTATAATAAGATATCTTCTACCGGGCTTCCTATTTAACCCACAAATATTCATTATTTATTACAAAGCATGCCCTATATTTTCTCATGAATAGTTCATTATAGGCAGTTGAGGCCCAAGCATTAGAAAAGCAGGGACCCAATTATCTTGTAGATTGGCTAGGCTGCTCCTCATGCTCAAACAAAAAGTTTCCTATTTTCATGAGATAATGACAATACAGCTATTACACTGTGCACTAATAATGACCAAGTAAGCAAAAATGAGAAGGTAATGTGCAGTAATACTATAGGTTCAAGAGCCATTTTAAGCCTAGCCAAGCTTATCCCAAATTTAACTAAAAATGACTCACATGTCAATACCACAAGGAATTTTACAGTTGCAATATAGAATTGTAGACATCAACCATTATGAGGCTGCACTTGTCTAGTAAGAGACATAGGTACAAAAACAGAGGAAAATTTGCAGTTTTCCATCTACTGGTCCAAGTCACATTTGATTAGGGTTAGGCAAAAGCTTTGCTTCACATGGATGGGAAGTCTGTTCCGGAGAAGGGGTAATCTTTGAAACATATACCTATTCCTCCAACATATCATTTTTAATGTTGCAGATGAGGTATAGACCATTAGAACAGGTATTTCTGATGCAATTTGTTTTGCAGGTGTGCAACAAATCCATCAGTGTGGGATCAGAGGATACCATGTAGACTGCGCAAAATTTATTGCACAGTGGTCTATAAGAGGATCAAGTACAGGGATAGACCTTTGGGAAGGTCAGTATAGTACCTGTTTAGTCACTGTACTCTTTTTGTCAGGAATCTCTGTTGTCTCTCAAGCTGCTGTGAGTGCTTGCATAGATACATGCCAAAAGGTATTGTCTATTTTTTAATTTCTCCAAATCATTTGCTTTTCTAATACCATGACAGGAATGGACCCCATTCCTAAGTCAAAGTACAATTAAAGTTCATGAAATTAGTACCCGCAATGTGCACAGTAATGACTCATCTGCAATTCGCATGGCGTTACATATATTGGTTGCATATTTAAATAGGATTGTAGACTTGTAGACACTTTTTTATAAGACCCATTGCTCCTACTACTATTGGAACTATCTGGGTATCTTTCTCCACATTGCTCTCATTTCTGCAACATAGATGATAACTGAAGTTATTGATTGTGCAGTACAATAAGCATAAGGAGGATGATTGTATTAGTTGGACATTTAGTTGGAGGTCACAAGATGGTGATTAGAGTGATGAAATGCAAATAGGAAGAGTAGTGTCTCAGAGAATAATGCTTGTGAGCAGAGACAATTCAGCAGGGATGGACAGAGGCAGCATAGAGACATTTAACTATCCAAGCTTTGAGTGCCAATGTATAGCAATACTGAGATAATGGTAGTACTCCCATGATCAAATCATGCATTAAGAGACTGTGACATTACAAAGGAATGTTCATAGTTTATGACGTTTTATTTTGTTTTTCTAATGAGACTTGTTATTAATCACTGCTGGTGTATGCATCATGTGGAAATATCTTACAAAATTATTTTGTAATACTCTTGTACAATGAGTTTTATTCTTACAGTTCTCTTTGTGTCACTGACTGAAGTACACAAAACAGCTGAAAATGCTAAAGCAGTATTAAAAACATTATACCTTTTATGAGTACAAAAAATTAGACAAAATTAAATTAATTACTTTATTTGTTTAAATGGGAAAAAAAACACAAACTCATTCGAGCATATAAGATAGAGCATATAATTCATCCGTAATAGAAAATAATTCACATGAAGTCCTTTCTGAGTGTGATGGTAATGCTAGACCATATTTTCTTAAAGCTATATCTAATTCTGAGAACAGTAATGCAGATAGACATTTAAATGACAAGGATCACATTAGGCATTTAATTTGATACAGTACAAGAACTGAAAACATGATGGATATCATTAGAAACAACTGGGATATTTTGCATACATACCTAGAGTTGGAGAGAATATTAAATAGTGAATCTCTGTTTTCCTTTAAGAACTGGCAGAATTTCAAGCAAAGATTATGTTACTGAGAGATGTCTTCTCGCATATTGTTACAAACAAAAAAGGCACATTTCCATGTTATAAATGTCAGTTGTTGTACGCATATTCGAAAAAATAGAGAGTTCATCCATCTATGTTATACAAACTGCATTTCTGATAATATCATTTATCTTGCTACCTGTACAAAATGTAGTAGCTTCTACATAGAGAAGTGTAATCATAGATTTAAGTATAGAATAATTGAACCTCGGTTTGTCATCAGGAGAGGAATAAACAGTAATTCCCTTGTGAAACACATTGAAGAAGAAGGTAATGTACATAACCTTAAATTTTGAGTTATGCAGGTGCTATCTAAAAGAAAGACATAGTGGAGATTTAAGGAATTATGCAAAGATATGTCAGCAAAATTGGATAGTTAGAATGAATGCAGACGTTCCTCCTGGTCTAAATCCTGTGGTCAGTGTTCAAGGACCTCACATTGTGATTCTGTGTTCATATAATTTTTTCCTGTCTCATATGTTTTCAGTGTTTAATAATGTAAGATCAGTTAAACCTGTTATCATATAATTCTCTCAATGTTCAATTTGCCTCATTATAATAAGATATCTTCTACCGGGCTTCCTATTTAACCCACAAATATTCATTATTTATTACAAAGCATGCCCTATATTTTCTCATGAATGGTTCATTATAGGCAGTTGAGGCCCAAGCATTAGAAAAGCAGGGACCCAATTATCTTGTAGATTGGCTAGGCTGCTCCTCATGCTCAAACTTAAAAATGAGTTCAGGCAAGCAGTTGTGAAGAGGGAGCAGGAGGGGGATTTAGGATTATGGAGCAAGCAGGGATTTAAGTGTTAGGGAGCTGGAAGGGAATTTTAGGGTTACAGAATGATAGGGAAATTTAGGGTTAGGGAAGGGTAGTTGAGGTTAGGGGTAAGGGACTGAGGAGTCAGATAAGAAACTGTGTGGGAGTTTTAGGGTTTATGTTCTGATAAGGCTATGTAGCTTATATGATCAGGTGTTGGGAGGGCTATATAGAAATAGATCAGGCTAGTGGGAATTAGAGTACTTTCTTTTTCAAGCAAGTGGCAGCAAGTAGGTGTACTGCAAGCTACTACTAGATAAAAACCTGTGAATCACACTTGGTATTTGACATAAGAGACTGAATTTTATTTCATAAGAATCTGATAAACTGCTTTATATTAAGAACCTAACACCCAAAACTGTCTTATGTTGTTTCAGTCACACCACTGTAAGGACTTTAATAAGTACAATTAAAAGAGGTCAAATACCTCAAAATAATCTGAACGTACATTGTATTTCCAATTCTATTTCCAAATTTCAGAAGGTTCATTCTTTTTTTTACACCTGTGTTTCTTTTTGATGTAACAGATAAAGACAAAATATATTTTTTTGAAAAACTAAATGATGATACAAAGCCAATCAGGAAAAAATAACAGTAGGAATATTTTGTGTCAGTTGTATGGAAACAGTGGAATGGGGGGCAGGATCTGGATTGGTGGTATGCATATTTAAAAACAGTTACATAAACCACATCAGAGATGCAAGGAGGTAGTTGTCCCAAGCAAGAAAATAGCAGACTGACTTCTCCTCCTTGTTATTTGAGAAGATGAAAAATCAAAACTCAAACTTAGAATTAAAAGCAAGAGTAATAAATAGTTCAAAACTTTAGATTCCAATTCCTGTCTTATAGAAATACTGAAGAAAGACTTGCGTAGACATATTCACCAGAATAATTCAGCTTTTATTTATAAGCACTTTCGTCCATAACCTGGAAATAAGGCTTCTTGAATATGAGGTGTATTTACCAGAGCCACAGGTGATGTTTGTCATTTCATATTAAAAAACTACAAACCACATATTTTATGAGTCTCCTTATCACAAAATTACAAGCCCATTAATTGTGAAAAACAGCCATTTAAAAAATGTCTGTTGAGTGCTCCTTTGTGTGACAGTAAACCCCCAACCTCTAAACGTATTTCCCAGTGAGATTCCATACCCACTTTCTTACAATTATTGGGCTGAAGTTTTCATCCATGAAGTTATGGCAGGGACCCTATTTTCATCATTTTAACTTTATTCTTTTTTGATTTTTGTTCCACAGCTAAACTCAAAATCCTAGTGACCCCATCCATTCTTCAGTCTGGGTAGTAATTATCAAAATCACCCACAATTACTTAGTCTTTTGCCCTGTCTTTCAAACTTGTCTATGCTCTGGACATGGAAGATGCTCAGGTACTCCCAGCATACGAGTTCTAATACATGGTTAGCAGTAGTTTGCTGCTTTTACAATATATGTTTAATTGTCTGTTTGATTCCCAACTGAGCTTCACCAAGAGTCAGTTCAACGCCAAGGAATGGCATAGACTTTCTAAAATCAGACAAGACAGTAATTAATCACCACTATTCCTTTTTTCCCCAAAACTGGTCATCCTTCACCTGTGTTGCTGGTCAGACCTAGAATATCTGTAGCTGGGTGGAAACTGCACTCTTACATCACTAAGCCATACCTTAAAATGTAACCTTATATATTGCCATAACATTCAATGGAGGAATGCTAAAATGGAGATGAATCTATAATTCTTTGCATTTTTATAGATTTGTAGGTTGGATAGTCGGGCTTACAATACGTTGACCTTCAAGAAGCTTTGTTGTCATTTCAAGCATTAACACCGCCACTTTCAACATGCATTTTGGCAATGATTCCACTTACCTCTAGTAGTTAAAGTAGTGCTAAATCTAAGCCCTTGAAGTTTACTTATTTTACATCTGACCATGTGATGTTTTAGGAATAGGAGACTTCATTGTTAAATACTATGACACCACCATCATCAGGCTGGATAACAACAAGGTGATGGTTAGCCACCTTCTAGAAAGATGGTCTGGGATGTCATGAGGACATTCGGATTCTTCCAACATGACAGATCTGTTCATAGGTATGTACTAAGTCAGTGGCCATGCAGCCTTTACAAACCTAGCCCATAGAAGTGCCCTGGCATCATGCCTCCATTAGTTTCTGGTGCCTCTGTCAAGTAGAGCCACTTGAGTGATCCCTGGGGTGAACTTTCTATTTCCCATTCATTCATCAAGATTTTTCTTGAAAAGGGCCAGTGAGGTGCTCTGCTTGACATGTATGGGAAGTCTATACCAGAGCATGGGCAATCTATGCATTATGAACCTGTCCTCCAGCATGTTTTGTTGATTGTGGTAATGAGGTTGAGGTCCCTGGAGCATGTAGTGTGGAGGGATTGGGATTTCTTTAGGTGTAACATGTATAACAGGACTGGGTCAGACATGGCTTTGTACGTCAAGCAGAGATTGTGTCTTAATAGATGATATGAGACAGAGAAAAGCTGGAGTTTTTTGAGTCTGTCCATGTAGGGCATGTGTTTAAGGTCTAGGATCCTCTTTATGAGGTACTTTTGTGGCCTTTCCAGCTGATGCAGGTGTTTAGTGAGGTACATGCCAAATGGAGCATTATACTCGATGATTGGTCTAATGAGGGAGGAGTAGAGAGAGATGATGACCTCTTTTTTCCTAGATGCAAATTCCTTGGTAATGAGATGTGCCACATAGAAGGACTTTGACCACAGCGGCAATGTGATGGGCGAAGGAGAGGTTCCTGTCAACCTGTGTCCCCAAATCTGTTATAACACCTTCAGTGTTCAGTGGGCTGCCATCAATGTGGTAGTTCGTGGGAACTGAGTTTTTCCCAAAGGGAATAACAATGCATCTTTTGGCATTAAGCTTAAGGCCATAGTTTCAACACCAGTCATTGGTCTCAGTGAGGCCTTTCTGTAGGATGTCTACATCAGTTGGGGAGTTATTAATAGCTCCCAGCTTGCAATCATCAGTGAGCTTGGTTAGCCACAGTTTCTCCATATTGGCCTGGACTTCTGAGAAGTAGATGCCAAATAGGAGAGGACCCAGAACCGATCCCTGTGGGACTCCACTTGTGACTGGTCAGCAGTCTGACTTGGAGTCTGCTACTTTCACACTGTGAGTTCTGTCTGTGAACCAGTTTGCAACCCACCTCGTCATATAAGGGTTGATGCCTAGTTTGGTGAGTCTATCAATAATTCCTGAGGGGAGAATGGTATCAAAGGCCTTGGCCAGACCAAGGTAGACTTTATGAACTGCCTTGCTCTCATCCACAGCTCTGGTGACTGATACAAAGAAGTCAACCAGGTTGAGCAGGCATGATCTACCCTTCACAAAACCAAATTGCATGGGATCCAGAGTTTGGAGATTCCTATATCCTTGTTAATTAGGTCCATGATGCTGCACTTCATAACCTTACATATCAGACTCATCGGGCTAATGGGGTGATAATTCCCAGGGTCTTTAGTCACTCCCCCTTTATAGAGAGGGATGACTGTAGCACTGCACCATTCTGTAGGAACAAAGCCTGAGGTGAGGCTGTGGTTGAACAGGGCATGCAGGTGTGGTGCCAGTTCACTTTCTAGTTAATGTAGAACACAGCCAGGGATATTGTTAGGTCCCATGGAAGCTGTATTCTTGGCCTTGGACAATGCAGCTTTAACCTGTGCTGCAGGAGTGCTGGGTGCCTGGCATTCTTCCGGTATTGTGATTGGGGGAGAGAGGGGCAAAGTTGGTACTGAATGTCGGCCAGTATGTTGGCAATATCTGTTGGCTCAGTATAGGAGGTACTATTTGTTGTAACTCAAAGCAAATCTGGGTATTGCCGTGGAGATTCTTGATATAACTGTAGAATGATTTGTGGTTGTTTTTAGTGTCTGTTATAATTCTGCCTTCATAGTTAGCTTTATCACTATATGCATGTAATGTACTCTAGAGCTTAAATTATCTCTACACAAAACAGCCACAGTTGAAAGGTTTAAAAATATTTAATAATAAATAATAAAAACATAAGACAGATCTCCTCAATTCAACACAGTGTTAGTCAAGAGTTCAGACACAGGAAAATGCTTAAAATAATACTGTAGAATAGTCACATAAATATAGAAAACAGCTAGAATAAACGTACTTTTTTCTATTTATTTCTAAGAAAAAAAATGTTTTAAATAACTTACATACATACAGAGCAAAGGCAGAGTACTGGTGATGTCAGCTCTGAAGACAAATACAAAATGCTCTCTCTTTCTCTCTTAGATCTCTTAAATTGATAATACATCACTGCTGACTCATTTTAGATTACAGCATTCTTGATACTTCTCTGGCTCCCAAGCTAATAGAAACTCTAAATTTACATGTCTTACTAAGCTTGCACCTGGTCAGGAAGCCACAGCAATAAAATGCATTATACATGTAAAATCTAGCAATTAACTCGTCCTAAGACAATACAAAGAATTCCTCCATCCAAACATCCTGTCTCCGAGCCCTGAGATCAAACAGTCATAAATGCTTTATTTTATCAGCTTTCTTCCAGCAGGGTGCACTGTGGTTACATTTTTGAAGTTCAGAACATATAACACAGTTTTTCTTACATTTAGTTTTCTTACATTTGTAAAACAGCCTGTGGATTATATTAATATTTACGACGACATAGAATTATCTACAAAATTCTACCTAGCTGGGCTGGCAGCCTTTCAGTTTTTCACAGGTGTAGTCAACCCTAGTAGGCTTCATACACACTGGTAGTTGTGCAGGAGTAGCAGCATCTGTCAAGGACTCCAAAATGTTCTACCTGATTCCTTGTAAACCAACAAACAAACTCTTAGAAATCCAGGTTTCTCAAAACAAGGTTAACTGCCACATCATATTTACTTATGCATTTCTCTCTTTGCCCTCTTTTATAAGCTGATCATTATCTTAGTCCCTTAGATGAAATCCTCAGAAATCCAGTATTTTTTTCCATTTGGTAACATCATTTATTAATACATAAATTAGATGGAATACACCACTGATCATAAGCACTCCTACTGCTTCCTTGACTTCATTATTATTACCTGCCTTGAAAAAGCTGTTAACCTTCCTTCTAGGGGCCCCAATATCCTTGATCCCATTCTCCCTAAAATGGCCTCCTTTTGCACATCTGCCTGTATAGTCATCCCTTTTTAAACCATTCCATAAATCTGTGATATTTTCTTTTAAAACCAGTGGTACATACCCTCCAAATAGAACTGTTTTGAGGATTTCTCCAAATCTAACCTTCTACAAATACTAAATGACCTATGTAAATCATTCGGCAGTCTGAACCCATTGCCAGATTTGATTCACATGTCTCATTTCTATTCACATTTAAATAGTTTTGATAAGAGATTCTCTGTTTATACTAAATGTACTGGTAAACATAAAACAAGTACTCTAGTGTTTGGATATCACTATAAAAACATACAAGAAAAAAGCATAATTATTAAATATAAGAAATTAAATTGTATACATGTTAAGAGAGAGTCAAGATAGCAAATATCTTGTGTGTGTCATTAGGACATGTGAGGCCATACATGAACTATAATGACCTCTGAAATCAATAACAACTACAGACTCTTTTTTAAGGCAGGAAAAATAAGACCTAACACTCAATAATACTCTTGCTATTTCACAGCAATATTTCGCTTTCGAACACCAAGTAAGTACATATTAACTGACAAATTGAGTGCAAATTCTACTTCACTTACAACTATAACTGTTATACATAATCCTCAGTCCTAGCTACCCCTGTAGTCACTATGGAATAAGTGCTCTAGACCATAATGTCCATATGATCTGATAATGTCCAGTTTGGCTGACTATTGGCATCAAATATGACTTATCTGAACACTAAGCCTCTCACATTCCCACAATCTTAAACAGCTATTATAGTGCATTTATATACTGACTGACCACTGACATAGGAAACTATGGGCCTATGAGGATCATTAGCCTGCTATGTACAGCTCTGGAACATATAATTTCTGGCCTCATAAATTTGGATATTGAATTCTCTCAGCTCTGAACCTACATCAATTTAGCTTTGCCAAAGGCATTTCCTGCCACAATAACCTTGTTAACATCTTCAGAAAATCAAAGATGTAGTGAACAGTGGCTTCATGTAATCTCTACCTGTACAATGCCTTCAAACCCCTCCAAACATTCCCCAGCAGTTATTATAGACAAAACTGTAAACCTGAATATAAATATATATTGTGAATAGACTGTTGTCCACATATTTGATCTGGCAAAAATTTTACACCGGATACCCTTCTTGGTGTAACCCTCCCCATTTATCCAGGCTTTGGACCAGCACGAAGATGTACACTGGCTTGTGCATCCCTCAGTGGTTGGGTTAGTGAGTTATGGGTTAGTGAGTAGATTTTTAACTTGTTTGCTGATAGAACCTCACACTGCCCTTCTGAAAGTAAAATGTCAGCAGAGGTGTACTATAGGGCTCAATTTTAGGCCCTGGCCTATTTATCATTTCCTTTTTATAACTTCAAGCCAATATCCTAGACCTATTTTTATTAAAGATTACAGACGGCTGCAAACTAGGTGTTGTTCATACATCCAGTTATTCACATTTGCTCCAGAAAGGTTAAAGTATGGAAATAATTTGGACAATCATAATCATCTCAAACTATATGTAAAACTGCAGTATCCATGTTGGTTTACCACCAGTTAACCAATGGACACAATGTCGACTGTCCGTGTATTGAATGCAGTGCAGCAACTATGCAAAATACCAAACGCTAATGTATGGAACGACAATCCTGTTCCCCATTTTGGACCCATGTTAGCACTTGTTTTGGATGTAGAGTGGTCAAAAATGTTGCATTCGGTGTTCTTTGTGACATTCCAGCCGTTCGACATGCAAAACATCTGGATTTTGAACTGAGCATTGGTGGGTTCAACTGCAGTGTATTCGCTTAAACGGTGGTAAACCATCCACATTCTATCAACTAGGTGACAAACCCCTCCAAACATTCATTTTCAGTGGTGATTTAGGCCCCTTTATTAATAGCTCCTTATCTTGATATAGATCCACAGATATTCCAAGGCCACTGAGCCTTATGACCATTCATGACTTGCCAGCACACTCCCTTGAATTGCTTCTCCTTTTGCCAGGAATGTCATGCCAGTCACTCCCATAGCAAATATCTAGATAAGCAAGACAGTCTCTAGGTTATGTTTAAAGGGCACTAGTGAGTTGTACTGTATTATTAGTAGGTGCTGGATTATAAACCTATCCTGCCACAATATTTTATGTAGACAGAGTGCAACAGTTAGCATTGTCGCTTCACAGCAAGAGGTTCTTCCATTTGATTCTCAACTGGGGTGTCTTCTGTGTGGAATCTGCATGCCCTCCCTGTGTTAGTGTGGGTTTTCTCAGGGCTCTCTGGTTTCCTCTCATGTTACAAAGTCATGCATCTGGAGCATTTCCCCCGGGCCTCTGCTGAAAATTGGCATGTTCCAAGTCGGACTTTCCCAGTAAACAAATGTTAAATAAAATAAACAAAATATTGGTGAAGATTTAGGTCACTGGTTGTTGAACTGGTAGAGATATTTGACTTGTGGAGCAAAGGAGGTTCAAGACAAATGGGTCTCTATTGGCAGTGTCAGTGACGTAGAAGATATCTCCTAAAAAGTCTGTAAGACACTGAATAAAAGGTTACATCTTCAACCTTCTCTTAGTAGCTCAGAGTCTGTAGACCTTAGAGAGTTTTGATTTGAAACATTTTAGGTCTTTCTAATTGTTTAATATGTTAGTGAGATACATCCTAAAAGTTATATTGTACTTGATAATTGGCCTGATTGATGCAGAGTGTAAGAGAGTGATTACCTAATTAGACCTTGAGGATATTTCTTTGGCAAGTGGCTGTGGTAAATGAAATACTTTCCTGACACACATTGTTTTGGAGTTAAATATAATAAGATTCTTGATATAATGGTTTATGAAGTCAGTTATAATACATTCCATGTCTTAGCAGTTGAAGCTAAGAGGTCTATAATTTCCCATGTCATTTCTAAAACTATCCTTATGGAGGGGTATCACTACTGTAATGTAGCACTCATCAGTAACATAACCAGTAACTAAACTTAGGATAGTCAATTTAAGGAGTGTATCTGCAAGGGATGTTTAGTAGTATTTATTAAGTAAACTAATATGTTGTAATTTTCCATATAACAAAATGTAATATCAGCATTGATTATCACTTTTATTAAATGATCATTAGTGATAACTGGAGAAGTAAAGGATTCAGATATTTCAAGGCTTTGGACAGAAGTCTCTCTTAATGAAGTTGGCACAGAATTTCCTTGTAAGAATGTTGGCAATGTCTGTTGGGTCAGAGCAGGAAGTATCATTATGAATAAGTTCAGAGCAATGTAAGGTTCTGTTTTGTCATTTCTATTAGACATAGCTAAAGAAGGATTAATAATTATTTTTGGTTTCAGAGCCAGCTTATGTTCATGAGCTTCTTTAGTTGGACCTCATAATGTTCTTCAGTATTGCTGTAATGCTTTCGATATTATCATTGAGAAAAATGGCTTTGACTGTACAAAATTATTTAAGGAGTTTCTTTCTTTTGTTGTAAACTTCATTAATGTCAGTGGATCACCAGGGTTGTCTGTTTTTCAATTTGCTTTGATAGGGACTACTAGCTCTGTGCATTTTTCCAAATAGTAATAAAATCTCTTGGTGATGCTTGTTGTATCGAGGTGAGGGGATGTGCAGTCATATGTGAATTTTAGTATTTTGTCATAGAATATGTAGAGGTGGGCAGGTTTAGTGTCCTTCTACAGTTTCTGATTTTCACTTTAAAGTTTAACCTCCTGGATTTAGTGGTTTTCTGTTCCCCATTAGTGTTAGATAATTTTCCAAAATGGGATCAGGAAAATGGAGAAGATGATCTTCTGGCAGTAACATCATTAATGCTAATACAGATCTTCACTTGGTTAGACATAGTGATGTAAATCTTGTATGTGTCTAGGTGTATAGCAGAGTACTTCACAAATACCTGTATGTTGCATGTCATGCAGTATATGGCACCTGAATGATCTGTCTAGGAATGCCAACTCACCTTGTTGTTACACTTCATGGCTTCACCACCAGGCAAAGATACTGCCATAGGCAGCTTGCCAAATGCGTATCCGGATTAATTCTAAAGGGGGTCAGTGACTGACTTTTTCTATGTGCAAGGAGAAGCTTATTAAACAGTCATGAAATGCACTGCACAGTATCTGTTACTGAAATTTATTTTCAGTAACAGCTTTCCTATTCTGGTGATACAGCTCCCTACAGTTGAGAATTCCAAGTAAAGTATTTCATAGATGTATGTCAGATAACTGCCTAGTAGAGTGGGCATAGATAACTTATTAAGTGAGAATAAACAGAATATAATGATAATATCTGAAACCTTTCTGAATACATCAAATTTTCCAACCCCTGGCATTTTTCCTAGTAATAAATCATACATTTTCAGTTGTTTCTGTTGATGGCCAGTGCTGATTTGTATTCAGTGGTGAGTTGAATTAGTGCTGTGTAGAGTGGTTATTTTTTTTAATTTCTCTAAATATTTTAGATTTCAAATGCAGTGATAGGAATGGACCTTATTCTTAAATCAAGGTATAATTAGAGTTCGTGAAATTAGTATTGTTTCTTTCCTTGGTATTAACCAATATCTGTTCACAGTGCCTGTTATGTGCTAGAATTGTCTCCTTCTGCAGATCAAATGGGGTTACATCCATTGGTAGTGTATTTGTGTGATTGTAAATTCTTTTTTTATTAGTCCAACTACTGAAAAAGTCTGTGTATATTCCTTAGGTTAGCAATAGGCTAACTGCTCTTGTGGGCCATTTTAAGCCTAGCCAATTACCCCATGTGAAATTCAAACCTTGTTCCTTATGTTTGTAAGGTAAACACCTTATTCATTATGCCAACCGCCCAACCTTCCACTTTGCTCTTATTTCTACTTGTAAATCTTAGTACCTTTTGACTTTGTGTCTCTGAGTACATTGTAGACTATAATTGTGACTGTAGCAATTTCAGCAATTACTTTTGTCTTTTTTTCTTGGAATATTATATCTGGTTCTCTTGTATCTATTTTCTCAGCTGTTGTATTTGGTGATCCCATGTGATGTAAATGTCAGCATTGTTGATGTTTTGTGATTCATGTTTCTAATGCTTCTCAAATACTTCCATAATGCATTTTTTTCAGACTCTCCAGTGCAACAGGCTTGCAACCTTATTATGTCTTTTGTTATATAAACCCTCAGCCTTGAGTTTATTACACCCAACAATCTAAGGTGCAACTGTAACCATTTCTGTTTTACCAAACCAGCATTTGCTTGTTTCCACTCCCTTTAAACTTTGTAGATTTACATGTACATTGACCACTATCTTGGGCTGCCATTATTAACTTTCCATCTTTTGGTTTAAATTTACCAAACTTATACCTTTCCTCAAACATATCTTGGTCAATATGTGGTTGCTCTAAGAGGATTCTATATTTGCCAGTATGCTTGTGAATTTCTAGTCTTCTTTCTTTCTCTTCAATTGGCCCTTTTCTCTATATTCTTTCTTGCTTTTGTTTTTTGCCATATCCGTTTGATGCCTGATTGATTGTCCACTTCTGGTTTGATTTCTACACCCACTCCTTTTTGATATGTTCCTGCTAAACTAGTAAATATATCATCTTACACTTCCTTTCACAATTTAGAAACTTCACTATGTTGGCATCTGATGAGGTTTGCTCTGCAAATATGTATGCAGTCCCACAGTTGCAGACCTATACATGTGGAGACCCATACCTCCTTCAGACCAAAGGATATATATATATATATATATATAGCCTTATTATGCGCTGCTTTTTTAATCCCATTTAATAAACATGAAGCAGTTATTGTTTGCTTAATGGATTCAATGCTGTTTTGAACCAATCACTCATACCAAAGCTGTAGCTAAGTACAGGAAGAGCAATTTGATTTATAGTTTGAACTTTATTCCTAGATGTCAAGGCCGTCTTTAATATTGGCTTTAGTCATTTGAATTACTCCTTACTATGCTTTGTTTTCATTGTTCTTGTTTTATTGCCAACCATTCCTTTATTCCCACTATTCTATGTACACCCTCCTGTTTAGGTTGCTTTATATCACATTCCTGTCTCTAAATGTTGCTTTTGCATTTTTATTATGACCAAAAGTTCTTATATCATCTGATAACGTTTTAACCATTTGCATTTATGCTGGCAGATCTTCATGTGATTAATTATATAATTAAATCATGACTCGTCCACAAAAACTAGATGAGATGGAAATTAAGCTATAACCATAACGCATTTATTAAATAAACAGCTACTTGGTTTAAGGATAAGGAAAAACATCAGTGACAACAAATAATAACCCTGGAATATCCCCATTTAAGTTTTTATTCCTTGGATAATAATTTACTCTTTATCATGGCTTAGCTGCAAAGTAGTCTGTTACTCTTTCATACTCACTGCAATGCAATTGATTAATTTAGAGAGTATCTTATCTGTAAGCATTCTATTATCCATGAATGCAAGATGCTGAATGCTTTTCTGTAATTTATCCATGCTATACATAGATTATCCCACTTTATATAGCTCCCTGTTTTGTCCTTATTTAAAAATAGATGATCATGTGTTCCATGTAACTTCCTTTTATTACATATTTCTTCTTATGCAAGGATTGTTTTTTTCTTTTAAATAGATCGCTATAAACTCTGTCTGTATCAATTCCAGTGTATATTTTATATGTTTTTGGAAAGCAAGCTATTAAAGCAATAACCAACGACGTGGTGTGGTATATTGAAGATTTACCCATGGTTGATGTGGTTTAATCATGAGGGTGAATCCCGAGTGATTAAATAAAGCGAACCGTGGGTAAATTTCAATATACCACAACCAATGAGTCGGTTATTGCTATTTTACAATGGCATTATTTAAGAAAAAAATACTTACTTTTCTTAAATAATGTCTTTGTATAACGGCCCTTTACTGTTTTTCTGCTGGTTGTGGTACACTGCTTCCCTGTTTTGATGTACTGAGCATGCCTCTGGAACTTGTGTCCCATGCATACCCAGTACATCAATGCTTAGAGATGGAAGTAATGCAGAAAAGAAAGTCTCCGTTTTTTTCTTTTTTATTCGTTTAAAAAAATATATTTTGAGGACTTTATACTAACGAAAAAAAGTCCGGGTGACAAGACCTTTTTTCCGTTGGTATATTGTGGGATTTACAACCGCCATGCTGGCCAATCAGTGTGCACGTTTTGGAATATTAATAGGAGGTCATTGTATAATGGTCTATAATTCTTAGGATGACATAAATATTTACTCTTATTGAGTTGTGTCATTTTCCATTTGTCAACCAGGATGAAGTCTGTTTGGGTATAAATATAAGTAATTTTCACACAAGGCATTTTAAATTCTTGCCTTTACCACATCTATCTGCATAAGGACATGGAATTTTCTGGTTAGAAGCTTTTCTTAGTTTTGTTTCAACTTCATCCTGTTTCAAATTCTCTGAGTTAGAGCTTTTTCACTTTCTTTTGACTCTTCTGCCCATTTGATCCCTTTGTTGTATTCAACAGTATCTTCATAAATGCTCCTTCATTTTTTTTTGTTGCTTCTGTTGTTTTTGTTTTGTTTCCCAGTTCAGTATAAAACATTTCTGTGTCATCACTGAACTGCTTACTTTGCATTTTCCTTTATGTTTATCTACATACCTTTTACGTGTTTCTGCTTGTGTTGATATTTTTAGTTTAATATTGAAAATGGTGAATGGTAAATCCTAGTCTATTTTGACATTGTTTGCTTTTACCATATCTATCTTTCTAACAATTGTTAATGATCTGTTCCCTTTTCTGTATTCTGCTAACAGAGATACTTCCTTTTTAGATGCTTTATAGTTTTCACAGTTAGATGCTTCCATGGTGGCATCATATTTGCTCTCTTCCTTTCCTTTGTTATTCTACATTTTTGAGGTAACACTTTATCTATTAATAATTTAGCTGTGTAGTACACATATCCTATTTATTTCTCTTATGTCACATAATAGTCCTGATTACTGTGTTCATCTTTTTTGCCAGTCCTCCACATTTTTAGATCTTATTTACTTTCTGTAATCTATTTCTATCTGTCTTAATATACCTATAAATCTCTATTAAATCAAGCAGGTTTTCTCTTAAATCATTTCATTCTGGACTGAGACCATCATCTTTGTTCTATTTCGTGCACTTCCCTTTGCAGAGCAAATTGAACTGGACTTTCCTTCAATTCTTCCACAGAATACTCCAGAACATCATCCTGTGACATATCTTCTTCACACGCACCCTGCTCAAAGTGGCCTGCTTCCACCTAGAGCCTCATTGACCCATCATGTTGCATTATTATCTGTGTCAGATTTGCCACTGTTTCTTGTTCTTTCCCTTGCTCTACAGTTTGAAATGTAATTCTGTATGAGTCTCATGCAGAAGGCCCCAGAACATTATCTGGTTGGTGAATCTTCTTCAGGTGTATCCCACTCCATCTGGATCCTTATGTGACAATATTGGCTGCACTATAATTTCCTCACTATGTCCTTCACTTCAAAAATGGACTATCGCATCTTACATGAAGCATGTTGACATTCACAAATGACACAACCATTTACAAAATTCCAGCTAGCTGGGCTGGCAGTATCTCTTTCTATCACATATATAAATCATATTAATATTCAAAAATGACATATCATTATTTACAAAATTCCATCTAGCTGGGCTGGCAGTATCTCCTTTCGTGACACATTTCATAATTAATTTGAGGAGACTCATACATGAGATAAAATATTTAGGAGCTGGATATGTACATTAGTAGTACAGGGGCCTGTCCTTGGGTAAATTTTCTATTACCTATCAACAGAGCCAAACTGCAGTTGAATGTCAACAGGGATCAGTTTTGATTTATGTAGATGGGGAGTCTGTTCCAGAACAGCTGTATACCTGTCACTCCAAACTGTTTTGTAGATTTATTTATTTATTTATTTGCATTTGTTAACCGGGTTGGTCCAGCTGGGTAAGAATTACCCTTTTTCAGTGGAGACCCGTGGGGAAAAGCCCCAAACAGACATACAAATACATACGAATAGAGACAAATTAACAATATTACAGAGGAAACAATATTATGGGTACAATGGATAAGAAAAACAATAAATGAAAGTTTGAGAATATGAGTAAGGTAGGCCAGAGGCATGCATGCAAAAGATTTATGAAAAGGTGTTCTGAGCAAGATATCTGAATTAAGTTAAAGTAGGCAAAGAAATGATGATTTAGGTGTGGAGTTAGTAGTGTGGGAGTTTCAGGTGGGAGCATGATGCCATTTGACTTATGAATAAAGTAGATCCATCAGTATTGAGTCAGAGGATGCCTTGTATGTCAGGCATAGTTCACCTCTTAGCAGTCTGTAGGATGCAAGTATAGTGTCAGGGTTTGAGGCGTTCCCAGCAGGACGTATTGTTTAAGCTATGTATCCTGTTAGTAAGCTATCTATGTGGATGTTCCAGTTTTTGTAAATGTCTGACAGATACATCCCAAAATGATTGGTCTAATGAGGGCTGAGAAATGACTAATGAGGGATGGTGATATTTCTTGATCTAGTAGCAGTCTCTTTGTTTATAAGCTAAACAATATAGAAGGACATTCTTGTGACAATTAACACATGTTGGTTGAAAGTTAGGTCAGTGTTTCCATAAGTTCCCAAATCTCAAACAACTGGGTTATCTGTCAGAGGCATATTGTGAATGCATTATTTCCCTGTGGTAGATGACTTTCTAAAGGATATGATCATACAATCTTTGTCATTTAGTTTCATTCCATGATTCTGGAGCCAATTATTTGTTTCGGTAAATCTTTCCTGCAGGTTAGCTAAGTCATTTGAAGATTCAGTAACTCTTCTTAGTTTAGACTTAGAGACTTTTGGTATTGGCTTTTAATTCAAAGAAGTATATGCCAAACAGGAGAGGTCCAAGCAGTGAAACCTGGGGAGTTTCCCTGAAGACTGGTCTTTTTACAGAAGTAGCTTCTCCTATTTTGTACTCCTGCATGTAATCAATGATGACAGTTTTCAATCCAGCAAGTGGAATAGGGGTTTATTCCTACTTTATTGTGTCAAAAGCCTTGCCTAGATTGAGGTATGTGGTGTGTAATGTTTTATCTTCAGCCATTGCTTTGTTGATTTTTTCAAAGAAGTTCACCAGGTTAAGTAAGCATGACCTGCCTTTCACAAATAAAACTAAGGCAGGTCCAGTATTTTGAGGCTCCTTATGTCCTTACTGACTAGTTCCTTGATAAATCTTACATATGAGTCTGGTCAGCCTTAGAGGTCTGTAATTGCCTGGATCTGTGAAACAGCCATCTGTTATGCAAGGCAATGACCGTTGCTGTTCTTTATTCACTTTTTACAAAACCTGTATGGAGGTTGAGACTGAATAGTGTAGTTGGAGAAGTGCTAAATTTTGCTTCATGCTATTTAAGATGCATAGAGGGATATTTTCAGGGGCCCATTGATGCAGTAGTTTTAGCTTTTGATAGCACTGTCTGGAATTAGCGTTGTGATAGTTGGAGGTAAGTCAGTCTCAGATACATGTTGTGGAAAAGACAGAGGGAAGAGTGAGCTAAAATTTAATCTGAATCTATTAAACACGGCTTAAAACGCAATGCCAAGAAATGCATAATAATACCTTCTGAGAAATTAGCCTCCCAGTTAAGCTACCTCAGTAATAAAACACCACCAAATGTAGACACAGTAGTCAGGGATTTAGTAACCTGCCTTTCGACCAACATGTGTCTAAGGTAGTAAGAAAATCATTCTATGCCACTCAACTTATAGGTAAAGGCATGACATCTAGGTCCAGGAAAGTCATCTTGCCACTCTAATCAGCCCTCATCAGACCCACCATTGAGTATAATGCCCCCTCCATTATGTACCTGACCAAGCACATGCAACAATTGGAACATCCACAGAGTTTCCTCACAAAAAGATTACATGGCATTAGCACAATGTTCTATGCAGATTAGCTCAAGGCCGTATCTCTATACTCTGTTTCCAACAGACTGTTGAGAGGCAATTTATACCTTGCATAAAAGTCATCCTTGGATCATGTTCTGATAGACCTTTTGCACCTTTGACTTAAGCAGGAGATATTGGAAGGGCATTTATGTATCTCACAGAATCCCCATTCTCTGGTATAGGCTTCCCATCTATGTGAAGCAGAGCCCTTCCTTAACTCTATTCAAATGCAACTTGGATTAGTTGATGGGAAATCAGAAATTCACTCCTGGTCTGACACCAATGTCTTTGATGGACAGAAGTATGCCCTAACTAGCATATACCCACTAAAATAACCTCTAAGGCTCAGTAACTTATGCAATACATTTACATTGCATGGCTAGTGTAACAAAGGCCTCAGATGGTATTGGCCTAGCATACAGCTATAAACCTATCAGCGACAATATACCATTATTAGCCCTTCAAGTAAGTCAGAACTGCACTAAGCAATATCAGAGGGTAGCTATTCATAATGACAGAAACCATACAGGGAGGGTCAAAAATGAGATGCAGGTGGTGTCCTGCAAGTAGTAAGATACCCTTGAAACACAGCATATTGTATGCATAAACAGTTCTGATTTTTATATGACATGTGGGCTGTTAAAAAAAAATACTATAGCAGCATTTATTCTGTCTTTAATAATTTTGCTTTAGTCATTGCACTAAAGAATAAATTAATTCATTAATAATCCTGAATTGCATAACTCTGTGAACATGTTATAGTAATAGATTTCTGCAGTACCTTCTTTACAGCCTCCAGCATCTGCAAAGGGCTTGGCATTTGTCAGCGTGCATTATTTGGAGTGATGATGTGAACCTTCTTATCTTCAGAATCCATTACAAAGTTATTGTTGCAACTTACTTTGATATAGCCGTTTCTACAAATATTAGATTGTAAAAGATTTCTGCATTTAATTAAAAAACTGTTACAGTTGCTGTTAGTGCAGAAGACTAAATCTTCAAATTCTTCATGACCTGCTTTTTGTGGCAAGGGTGCAGGGTTTGAATCTTTTCACCTTCATTTACCTGTTGTGTGACATTGATTAAGCCACTTAACCAGAGAGTGTTTTGTAGCAATTGGTAATTTGGGTTAAGCTCCTTTAATGGTCTACATGACTGCATGCCTCATAACTATAAACCTGTTATCATTGTTTGGCAGCAATTCCCTTTTTCACAGCTGATCAAGTTCAGCAAATGTTATGGCAATATCACTAGCACACCATTTATTTAAGCAACATAAGCAATTTATTCTTCAAGCACAGCAGGCACTGCATTTGTAGATGGAGCACTAGAAAGAAAAGTTTTTTTGCCACCAGCAGCCTCTACATCTATCCACAACCCCTTTTCTCATTTTTGCGCATAGGGTTAGCATGTCACTTCAAGAGTGGGGGCTGCACAGTGGCACAGCAGAGCATTGTCACATCACACCAAGAGGTTTTCCAGTTTGATTCTCAGCTGGGGTGCTTTCTGTGCAGAGTCTGCATGTTCTCCCTGTATTTGCATTGGGCTTCCTCCAGGTGCTACAATTTCCTCCCACATTCCAAAGACATGGTGGATTGGATGCTCTAAATTGGCCATAGGCGTGAGTGTGTGCGCGAGTATGTGGCATGTAAGAACAGCCATGGCAGAGCTAGCCAGTGGGTGGTGTGACTCTTGGTTTTAGATAATTGTCACTCAGCCTTTACATAAGTTCATAGGTTGGTACTAGGCTATTGGCCCTAGGGCCTGTACAAGCCTAGCCATAACAATTCCCTAGATATTTCTTCCCACAATATTTACTTCCCTGGACCCCTGTCTAGCAGGGTGACTGACGTGATCCCTGAGGTGAATATCCTATCTACCATACAATTGTCCAGGTTTCTTTTGAAGAGGGCCAAGGAGGAACTCTGCTTGACATGTATGGGCAGTCTATTCCAGAGTATGGGGAGTCTCTGGGTCAGGAACCTATCCCTCCAGCATGTTTTGTTCATTGTGATGACAAGGTTTAGATCCCTGGAGTGTGTGGCTCTGAGGGATTGGGATTCCTTTAAGTGGAGCATGTCCAACAGCTCAGAGTTTGACATGTTAAGCAGAGATCACCTCTGAGTAGATGATATGCCACAGAGTATAGCTGGAGTTTTTTTTAGACAGTCAGCATAGGGCATCTGCTTTAGGCCGGTGATTCTTTTAGTGAGGTATTTCTGTGGCCTTTCCAGCTGTTGCAGATGTCTTGTGAGGTAAATACCAAACGGGGCATTGTACTATATAATGGGTCTAATGAGAGATGAGTACAGTGGGACAATGACCTTCTTTTTTTTGGATGAAAAGCCCTTAGTGATGAGGTGTGCCACATAGAAGGAAGTCCTGACTGTTGTGGTGATGCAGTTATCGAAGGTGAGACCACTGTCCACCTGTGTCCCTAAGTGTCTCATCACACTTTTGGTGTTTAGTGTACTGCCATCTATGTGGTAATTCATGGGTACATGGTTTTTCCCAAAGGGGATAACTATAAATTTCTTGGCATTAAGCTTGAGCCCATGGCTCTGGCACCAAGCATCTGTTTCTGTAAGGCCCTTTTGTAGAGTACCACATCATTTGGGGATTCAATAATGACTTCAAGTTTGCAATCATCTGTGAACTTTGTTAGCCAGAGGCCCTTAGTGTTGGCCTGTACTTCAGAGAAGTAGATGCTAAACAAGAGCAGTCCCAGGACTGAACCCTGAGGTACTCCACTTGTCACCTGTCTGGAGCTGGATTTGGAGTCAGCTACTTTTACAGTCTGGGTTATGTCAGTAAGCCAGTTGGCAACCCATTGAGTGACATAGGGATTTATGCCCAGCTTTGTAAGTTTATCTATGATTCCAGAGTGGGAGATGGTGTCAAAGGCCTTGGCGAGGTCCAGATAGGCTGTGTGGACCTTCTTACCCTCGTCCACAGTTCTGGAGACTGATTCAAAGAAGTCAATCAGGTTCAGGAGACAAGATTGGCCCTTCAAGAACCCAAACTGGGTGGGGTCCAGTGTGTGAAGGTTGCCAATGTCTTTGTTTATAAGTTCCATGATATTGCGCTCCATGCCCTTGCAGATCAGGCTCGTCAGACTGATGGGACGGTAGTTCCCAGGATCCAAGGTGGATCCCCCTTTGTGGAGTGGGATAACTGTAGCTGTGCGCCACTCAGTGGGCATGAAGCCTGAGGTTAGGTTATGATTAAACATGGCACTTAAGTGAGGTGCCAGTTCATTTTGAAGTTCATGTAGTACACAGCCCAGGATGTCATCTGGCCCCATGGATGCTATATTCTTAGCTTTGGAGATTGCAGTTTCTACCTGTGTGGCCATGATTACCGAAAGTTGGCAGTCTTTTGGTATCGAGATGTGCCCTTTAGGGGGTGAGAGGGGGGTGAAGTTGGCACTAAATCGATCTGCCAGGATATCAGCAATATCCTTGGGAATCAGTATATTTAATGCCATTCTGTTGTAGCTCAGAGCAGATCTGAGCATTACCATTTAGATTCTTGACATAACTATAGAATGCCTTGTGGTTGTCTTTGGAATCTTTAGCAATTTTATTTTTGTAACTTACTTTGGTGAATTTTATGAGGGATCTCAGCTTCTTACTGAGGCTGGTAAGGGAGTTTTTTTGCATCCTGGGATTTTCCTCTTTTCTGCAACAGTTTCTTCCTTCTGTTGTATAGTTTGTTTATGGCAGGGGACCACCAGATTGGCTTATTTTTTTGGAGGATAGCGTTGTGGTTCTATTTGGGATGGCAAGATTCATGCACAAGTGGATGTGCTCATACAGTAGCTTAGTGTAGGATTCAGCAGTCGAACTTTCAGCTCCTGTCTGCATGGATGTCATGAGGTTTGTCACTTGAGTGACATGAAGTTGGCTTTGGAGAAGTTTTTTACAGAAGTTTCCTTACTGGGGGGTGGGGGTGGGTTGTGAATGGCAAGAGGGATTAGCGTATAGTCAGACCTGACCAATGAGGGGGTGACCACTGGTGTGGAGCATCTATCTCCCATGTAGGTAATGACCAGGTCTAGGATATTGGAGCCCCTGGTGGGACAATGGATTAGTTTATCCAGGGTATTGGAATTTATGAATTCCAAGAACCGTTGGGAAAAGGTGTTGGTACCTGAGTAGTTTTCCCAGTTAATGGCAGGTAGTTGAAATCACCCAGTATTAGGGTGTTTGGTTGTATCTTAATATTGTTCAGTATGTTTAGAAAGGTGCAGTGAGAATCTTGGGGCATGGTGGGGGATCTGTAGCAAGCTACAATTTGGATTGTAGTCTTACCTAGTGTTAGTTGCACCTGGAGAATTTCAGATGCATTGTGTTGGGTAACTAGCCTGGAGGTGTGAATATCCTTGGTGAATATGGACACTCCTCCACCATTAGTGTTTCGGTCTTGGTTTGGTGGCTGAGTAGTGTGGTAAGAGTTGTAGCCTGGTATTGCAGGGGTGCTCTCTGAAGCCTTGAACCTGGTCTCAGTTACTGCACAGATATCGATGTTTTCCATTTTTAGGAGTGCCTTGAGAGAGTGCATTTTGAGGTTAAGACTTCTAGCATTGAGTAGCATTACCTTCGGATTTTGCATGCTTGTATCTGTTACGGTGGTGGTTTTGTCCTTTGAACTTTGCTTAAAAAAGGCACTACAGGGGTGGCAAGAGCTTTAGCCAGTAACCTGAATCCCAGGGGTGACAGGTGCAGGCCATCTCTGGCAAAGCATCGTGGTTTGTTGATCATGTCATCCAAGGCAGACAGATACTGATACCCCTTTGAATGACACCAGAAGCTTAGCCAGTTGTTGAAGTCAGTCATTTTGTCCTTATACTGTAGTATCATTCTGGGCGAAGGCAGGATGCTACTCAGGGCTAGGGTCATACTTGCCTAGGCCACATGATCCAAGAGCTCTTCCATGTCTCCTTTCATGTAGTCCAGGAGGTACATTTCAAGTCATTCACTCCAACATTGACAGTGACAGAATCATATTTGTACTTGTTGTGGAGTGACTTGAGTGCATGCGTTATGTGGCAGATCCTGGCACCCGACAGGCAGCTGACTGTAATTTTCTCCTTGTTCAGCCTGGTGAGTGAGACATCAGTGTGCCTGACTATAGAGTCACCTATGACTAAAGTGTTGGGTACATTTTCTTGCCTTAGGGGCTGTTATTGGGTGGCACACTGGTGTTGTGAGCTATGTGTCACTTTGGTTGTGACTGGTGTTTGTTTGCATTTCAGCTTTGGAGGTGCTTGTTGCTTGGGCAGGTTAATGTTAAGGGCCTCCGCATATGTGGATTTAGTGTTGCTATGTGTGGGTGTTGATGGTATGGGTTTTGAAGGGCTATGTGTTGCTTGAGGTGTAGTGCAGGTGTTAACCTTCTCCTCTTGACTGTCTAGCACAACCTTGGCTTGAGAGAGCTTTGCTTCCAGTTTGGCTATGTAAGTACATCTCTCGCAGGTTGTAGTGTTGGGTGGTAGGAGAAGTGGGTTGTCTGTGTACATGAGGCAGTTGCTGCATTGCCCCAGTATGCCTAGATTCACCAGGTGGACAGGAGAAATCACCTGACGCTGACCCCTTGGACATGCCTGTTTAGGTGCTTTTTTGTGAAGTACAAGTGCTGTTTTCCCTTACCTTTGCAATTATAGGCTGTTTAGTGCCTACGATTAATTTCTCCTTATTAACAAGGAGAGTTGAGTGCTTGTATCAGTTTAAGGCTTCCTAGTGCTTTCCAGCAGGTTCTAGAGCAAGTGCTAATCACAGGGGTCAGATTTTATTGCTACTACTGAGAAACCAGCTAGTTCTAAGGGAAAATTTGAAGAGCAGACTTTCTGGCACCTGGAATGCTTTAACCGTAGCTCCGTAATGCTGCACGATACAAAAAACATGCAAGCACATGTTTTTTTTAAGCCAGAAAGTTGAAAGGGACAGAAATCAGCCCAAAATAGCTAATAAAATTACAATTTCAGAGCTGGAAACCACTCCGCTAGTGTTAGACAGGCAGTACAATGCTCACCACTCCCACTGGTAAGCAGTAGGACTTTCCTCTACCACAGCAAGGTCTGGATAGCTCTGAGCACAGAAAATAAAGTCCTGAAACCAGCAAAGTCTGGGATCTGGACTATACTAGTTAGGAAAGGCAGGAAACGAGCAAACAAGATAGTATTTTTTTTTCCGTTAAAACAGGGCTAAACAATGCAATAATACAGTAAATAAACACAGAAAAGGCTAACACACTTGAGTGTGTAGCCCTAAACAGTAAATGCAATTAAAACTCTACAAAATTAGCAATTTAAAACTTTTTAAATGAAGCAAAGCAAGTGCACAAGTGAAAAACGATTTAAGAGGCAGTAATACAGTAGAATAAGTAGCTAGTTTACATATACAGAAAGTCTATATGTACAGAAAAGCAGCTAAAACAACAGTAAAACAATTCAGATGCAGTGCAACCTAGAGCACTTGAGTTGTAGCAGTATTAAGCTAAATACAGTTATCTTTAATGTGGTAATATTCAGATGCCATTTCTTCTGCAGAGATTGTGCATATTGTCTTGGCATATGTTATCAAGTTGTTAGTATTTCTTATGCTCTCATGAATACTCATCTATTTGCAATTAAAATAATCAGGGATATTCCATAACATGTTTTCTTTGTAAAATTGCAATAAATATATGATTCATCTGAAATATATCTGAACTGTACAATCATAACATTTAAACATGATTTCTGTTCCCAGTGTTTGGGATAATAATTAATAGTTAGATAACTAATGAGGTGCTCAACAGGATAATAAACTAATAAGACATAAATAAATACATTGTTATACAATGTTAACAAAATATCTTAAATTTTCCAACTAGTTTAACTAAAATGCCACCAGATCTAGCCATGTATGCTATTTAAGACATTTAACATATTTTGGTAACATTGCATAACAATGTATTTATTTATGTTTGTTCCTTTAAGGAACTCTGTGACATTGTTTCCTTGAAGTTTATAAAAGGGAAGAAATCTGTTCTGAAGAAATTGGTGTAATAGTTAGTAGACGAAAGCACTTATCTAATTTGACATAAATTCCTTTTTTTTGTAGTCTGGATGGTTGTTGACAGTTCTTTTCTTATAAGAATAAATAATCTCAGCAAGGTGGTTAGTGTCAAAGGCCTTGATAAGGTCCGTGAAGGCAGTGTGGCATGTATGGCATTTACACATGGCCTCAATAAATTTTTCTCAGAACTCAACCAGATTGAGCAGGCATATGATATGACATTTGCGAATCTGACCTGGTGTTTATCCAAGGACATAAGACCATTTAGGTAATTTCACCTTTCTTACATTCTGTAGCTTTGCAATTAATATTGAGACTAATAACCCTAAAATTCTCAGGACCAATATTGACACTGCCTTTATACAAGGGTGCCTCAACAGCTGTACTCCACCTTAGGGATGTAGCCATTGAAGAAGCATAGGTTGAACAGATGTTAAAACAGTTTTGCTAGCTGGGACTTAATGCTTCTGAAAAGACATCATGGGATATGATCAGGATGCATGAAATTGGTATTTTAATTCTGGAAATAGTTGAAAGCACTTGGTCAATAATGATTTTAAGAGAGGAGCTGTGGGTGGTAAGGATGTGCCAGAGGAGAGGATGGTACAGCAAATTTGGAAGAAAATTGGCCCAGAAAAATATCACCAATATTGTTGGTGTCAGAAAGTTCAATGCAGAATTGTTGGTTACTTTTAAGCTTACTGGTACAGCTGAAATAACGCCTTATGGTTGCCATTTGAATTACTTGCAACCCTACATTTGTAACCCACCATGCATTTCTAAATTCTAAGAGAATGTTTTTGAAGCCATCAGTCAAGTTTTCATGCAGAAGGTCAGAGCAAGATGTTATGTTTCACTAAAGAAGAGATAGCAATCAGGGTAGTGGAATTATGGATATATTTCTGAGGCAAGGTATAAAGGATTGATACCTGTGATGGGCAGGAAGGCAACTTGGCCATGTGTACTTATATTTCAAAATTCCAGAAATATATGGATAAATTTGTTAGTAGTTTATGTAAAAATAGATGAAGTCGCACATAAGAAAGCTATTTAGTTTTATAGTTAACTTTTCCACCTAGTTGAAGTATTCTGCATGGTCTGATGGCTCGATATATAAAAAAAACTGTTTCTGCCTTTCCTGTAACTAATCTAGTCCAGATACAGATTTTCTGTATCCTGAATAGTTTGTAAGCTTCTGAGTGGTGCCAACATGTCTGCTCTTCAATTTTTCCCTTAGATCTTCCAGTTCTCTCCTTTCCTGCACTTTTACTAGCTTATTAGTCTAGCACTTTACCAGACTTCTTGTAGCAGTTATTGTAGTGCACAAAAGTGCTACCAGCACTAAATGTTCTACAAGGAAACAGCTCTGGTACTTATTATTAATGCCCATGCCTTCAGGCATGTCTAAAGGTCAGTACTCTCTACTTTCTCCTATTAACCTGGTGAACCTGGGCATCCTGAGGGACTGTAGCAACTGCCTCATGTACATTGACAACCCTCTCCTCTTACCTTGCAATACTCAAACTTGGGAGAGATGCACTTGTAGATCCAAATTGGAAGCCTCACACTCTCCAGCCAAGACTGGAATAGCTGGTCAAGAGGGGAGGGTCAACACTTGCACCACACTACATGGAAAACATAGCCCCCCAGAACACACACCAGCACTGCCTTCACATAAAAACACTAACCACACACCCACCTTCACAGAGGCCTCAATAAAAATCTACCCAAACAGCAGAGACCTCCAAGGCAGAAAAGCACTTGACCACCACAACACAACACTAATCACGAGACACATAACTCTCCTAAACAGCGTGCCACTCAGTCAAAGCTCCTAAGGTAAAACAGCATGCCCTACACACTAGTCATGAGTAACAGTCAGCTGCCTGTCAGGTGCCAGAATCCACCACATAAAGCACGCACTCAGGGCCCTCAACAACAGGTACAAATATGACTCAGTCATTGTACATATGGGTCTGAATGACCTGAGATGTATCTCCCTGGACTACATGAAAAGAGACATGGAGCAGCTCTCAGATTATGTAGCCCAGGCAGGTATAACGTTAGCCCTTAGCAGCCTCCTACCATCCCCAGAATGATACCACAGTACAAGCAGAAAATGATTGATTTCAATAATTGGCTAAGTTTCTGGTGTTATTCTAAGGGGATCCAGTATCTGTCTGCCTGAGATGACATGATTGACAGACCTTGATGCTTTGCCAGATATGGCCTGCATCCATCACCCCTGAGCTTCTGGATACTGGCCAAAACTCTTGCCACCCCTATAGTGCCTTTTTTAGGTGGTGTTCCACAAACCAAATTACCACCGAAACAGCTACAAACAAATGTAGTCTGAGGGTCACGCTGCTCAATGCTAGAAGTCTAAATCTCAAAATGCATTCGCTCAAAGCACTCCTTAAAATGGACAACATCAACACTTGTGCTGTAACAGAGCTCTGGTTCAAGGCAGCAGAAGGCACACCTGGACTACCAGGCTATAACTCATTCCACACCTTTAGGCCCAAGAACTTGGACCGAAGCTCCAAAGGTGGTGGTGTTTCCATATTCATAAAGGATGCGCACACCTCCAGACTGGTAGCCTAACATAACACATCAGAGATACTTCAGATGCAGCTAACATTGGGTAAGACAGCAATTCAGGTTGTAGCCTGCTATAGGTCCCCAACCATGTCCCAAGACTCACACTCCATGTTCCTAAGCACCCTGGAGAATATTAGGGTCCAACCTAACACTCTCATACTAGGAGACTTCAACTACCCCTCCATTAACTGGGAAAACTATTCATGTACCAGTACACTTGCCCAACATTTCCTGGAATTCATTAATTCCAATGCCCTGGACAAACTCGTTCTTACCCCCACTAGAGGTAGAAACATCCTTGACCTGGTCATTACTAACTTGGGCAACCATTGCTCTATATCAATAGTCAACTCCTCCCTGGTTAGATCCGATCACAAACTAATCACTTTGGAAATCCACATCCCTCCCACCCACCCCCTCGCAAGGGTAACCACCATGAAAAACTTCTCCAAAGCTAACTTTGGCTCCCAAAAACAGAGTTGGCTAACTTCACAGCACCCATGCAATTGGAAAACAACTGCATGACTGCTGAATCATACACTAATGGCCTGTATAAAC
Source organism: Protopterus annectens (assembly GCF_019279795.1). Lineage (NCBI taxonomy): Eukaryota > Metazoa > Chordata > Ceratodontiformes > Protopteridae > Protopterus > Protopterus annectens. The sequence goes on from NC_056749.1 coordinate 508,761,319, forward strand.
ACATTCACAAGTGCATAGATCTTGCCATACCCAATAGAACTAAAATGCTCTCCTCCAAAGAAAAGGAAGCCAATCTGGTCGTCCCCTGCCATAAAAAAACTCTACAACAGGAGGAGGAAACTGATGCGGAATAAGGTAAAGTCCCAAGACTGGAAAAACTCCCTTATCAGCCTCAACAAAAAGTTGAAATCCCTCTTCAAATCCTCTAAAGCTAGTTATGAAAACAGAATTGCAGCAGATAGTAAAGACAACCACAAGGCCTTCTACAGTTATGTAAAGATTCTCCATGGCAATACCCAGATTTGCTCAGAGCTGTTGCACAATGGCACCCCCTATACCGAGCCAACACACATTGCCAATATACTGGCCAACAGATTCAGTGCCAACTTTACCCCTCTCTCCCCCACCAAAGGACCAATCACAATACCAATATAACTGAAAAAACAAATCTAGTACTGTGCCAAAGTCCAACCAGGCAAACAAATAAAAAATAATCAATTAACTGTTTGTTTAAAACTTTTATTACTAAAAACACAGGATTCTGTGTTTTTAGTAATAAAAGTTTTAAGAATAGCAGTGTTCCACCTCGTTTTTGTTCTTTGGACAATACCAATATATTGCCATGCACCCAGTATTACTGCTGCACAGTTAAAACAGCACTGTCCAAGGCCAAGAATACAGCTTCTTTGGGACCTGACAATATCCCTGGCTGTGTTCTACATGAACTACTGAGTGAACTAGCACCTCACCTGTGTGCCCTGTTCAATTACAGCCTTACTTCAAGCTTTGTCCCTATAAAATCGCCCACTGCTACAGTCATCCCTCTCCACAAAGGATGAGCGACTACAGACCCTGGGAACTATCACCCCATTAGCCTGACGAGTCTGATATGCAAAGCTATGGAACGCGTCATCATGGACCTAATAAACAAGGATATAGGGAATCTCCAAACTCTGATTCCGACACAGTTTGGTTTTGTGAAGGGTAGATCATGCCTGCTCAGCCTGGTCAACTTCTTTGAGTCAGTCACCAGAGCAATGGATAAAGGCAAGGTGGTTCATACAGCCTATCTTGATCTGGCTGAGGCCTTTGATACCATTCCTCACTCAGGAATCATATAAAACCTCACTAAGCTAGGCATCAAACCCTATATCACTAGCTGGGTTGCAGACTGACTCACAGATAGAACCCACAGTGTGAAAGTAGCTGTCAGACTGCCGTCCTGTCATGATTGGAGTCCCACCGGGCTTGGTCCTGGGTCCTCTCCTGTTTGATATCTACTTCTCTGAAGTCTAGGCCAACATGAAGGGACATTGGCTGACAAAGTTTGCAGGTGATTGCAAGTTGGGAGCCATAAGTAACTCCACAAGTGATGTTGACATCCTACAGAAGGCCTCACTGAGACAAACAACAGGTGTTAGAACCATGGCCTTAAGCTCAATGCTAAAAAATGTGTCATCATCCCCTTTGCGAAAAACCCAGTTCCCATGAATTACCACATCAATGGTAGTCCACTGAACACAGAAGGTGTTATAAGAGATCTGGGAACACAGGTTGACAGCAACCTCTCTTTTGACCACCACATTGCCACTGTGATCAGAAAGTCCTTCTTTGTGGCATATCTCATTACTAAGGGTATTGCATCCAGGAAGAAAGAGGTCATTGTCTCCCTCTACTCTTCCATCATTAGGCCAATCATCGAATACAATGCCCCATTTGGCATGTACCTCACTAGACACCTGCAGCAACTGGAGCAGCTGCAAAAGTATCTCACAAAGAGGATCCTAGTCCTTAAAAACTTGTCCTATATGGACAGACTCAAAAAACTCCAACTATTCTCTGTCTCATATTGCCTACTTAGAGGTGATCTCTGCTTAACTTACAAAGCCACGTCTACCCCAGCTCTGTTAGAAATGCTACATCTAAAGAAATCCCAGTCCCTCTGCATTACATGCTCCAGAGACCTCAACCTCATTAACACAATCAATAGAACAAACTGGAAGGACAGGATCATAACCCAGAGACTGCCCATGCTATGGAATAGACTTCCTATACATGTAAAGCTGAGCTACTCACTGGGCCTCTTCAAGAGGAATCCAGATGAGTGGATGGGAAATAGAAAATTCACCCCGGGGATCACTCCAGTGGCTCTATTCAACAGAGGCACTGGGAAATTAGGTCAAGTGGCACGATGCCAGGGTAATCCTATGGGCTAGGCTGTTAGCCTAGTACACACCTATGAACCTATAAGGCTCTTTAATAGTTAGAAGGTGATAATTAATTTTAATGAATGATACTAAGATATCATCCTAATTCAGATTTAAGTAATAATGAATCGGATCAGGTACAATGGGGTTATAAATAAATAGCATCTGCCTGCAGTTGCTGGAGGATCTAAATGCATGGTACTCATTGTATATTACAATATAGGATGTGGCATTATTACACTTGAATCCATCTATACAAATTCTGATGCATTTCAAGGTAAAGAAGGCCTCAATTTTTCTAGTTCTTGCCGTTTAGGTTTTCGATTTTCAGAAGTGCTACCTTGATATTGTCCATAGTGGAATTTGCTATGTAAAGATACCCATCAGGTGAAGTATCCCTAAGGCAAAGCACTATTATGGCAGGGAGAGTTTTATTCACCATACAAAAAAATGACAGGTAAAAGGTGCAAGCCATCACTGTCAAAGTAGCAGTCAGTTGACCATTTCATCCCATGCTGGCACTCTGGATTACCCTTGAATGACACTAATTTGCTAGCCAAGTTTTGAAGCCATTATTTTATTCTTGGTGAAGGTAGGCTGCTGCTCACTGCATTATTTTTATGTTTGTTTTATTTCTACTGTTGGCATTTTTTCTTTGGAATATGTTAATAATGCTCTATTTGAATTAAAAAATACCCTGCTGAAATTGAGTTCTTAGCATATTATGTTAAATAAAGAATGGTGTATAGCTGCTTCTCCTATTGGCAGGATAATGACCATGGGGCAGATGTGGACATGGCAGTGTAATTACATGCACTGCAGTGCAACCTTGAATTGGCCTTTGAACCCTTTAGTGTTTTCACCTTTTATAAGGAGTGAAATTCCAAGGAAATGAGACGGTGTTGCTCAGATTTGTTATGTTGAGCAGCCCTTCATGATTTCTTGGAAGCTGGACACTCTGCTACCATATTTGGAGTGTGTTTTCCACTTTTGCACCCACTTTAACTCTTCTTTACTACTCCACTATGTAATCTTTCATTTACTTGTTTATAAATCATGCATTATGTTGTGATGCCACATTTGGAAGCAAAATACATACATGAAGTATTTCAGATATGGACTGTCCCTACTCCATAGTATACAATGGCATCTGAGGAATGCTTACAAATTGTATAGGACACTTTATTGCTTACATTAAGTAACCTCTTTTATTTCGGACTTATCTATGAAAAAAAAGCAAGGAACTTTGAAAGTGAACATTACATTGGTTTAGTCATGATTACTTCTGAAGCAGACTTGCTGAGAGAGAGAGAGAGAGAGAGAGAGAGAGAGAGTTTGAGATTTCAGTGATATGCTATTGTGGGAAGTCATCAAAAATGTTAAGTAACTAAGGACAGAAGATATATGGTAACTCATTACTAGCAATCGCATACCTTGTATCTCTGGTGATCTTGGAGCAAAACTTAGAAATGACCCCCCCCATCCCCATGGATACACATCTCCACCCTCACTGCACTGCTGTGCCTTGCCCTAGCTTGACTGTTGTGCTCTCTTGAACCCACAAAACACATTGGCTACATTCTTCCCTGGCACAAATCCCCATCCCTCCCCAAGAGACAGGTGAGTGGACAGTGTCTCTTAATCCCTTAGCTCTTCCAGTGTTGGGGTAACTAATCGTTCCTTTCCTCTGTGCCATGGAGTCAACTTAGTCAATATATCCTGCATACTATTTTGCCACATCTCCTGCTCATCCACTATCTACTAGTCAGATGGAGTACAACAAAGCTCGGTCCTAGAGTACTAGTCAGATGGAGTACAACAAAGCTCAGTCCTAGGGTACTAGTCAGATGGGGTACAACAAAGCTCAGCCTTAGGGTACTAGTCAGATGGAGTACAACAAAGCTCAGTCCTAGGGTACTAGTTAGATGGAGTACAACAAAGCTCGGTCCTAGGGTACTAGTCAGATGGAGTACAACCAAGCTCAGTCCTACGGTACTAGTCAAATGGGGTACAACAATGCTCAGTGCTAGAGTACTAGTCAGATGGAGTACAACAAAGCTCAGTCCTAGGGTACTAGTCAGATGGAGTATAGTCAGATGGAGTACAACAAAGCTCAGTCCTAGGGTACTAGTCAGATGGAGTACAACAAAGCTTGATCCTAGGGTACTAGTCAGATGGAGTACAACAAAGCTCAATCCTAGGGTACTAGTCAGATGGAGTACAACAAAGCTTGGTCCTAGGGTACTAGTCAGATGGAGTACAACAAAGCTCAATCCTAGGGTACTAGTCAAATGGGGTACACCAAAGCTCGGTCCTAGGGTATTAGTCAGATGGAGTACAACAAAGCTCAGTCCTAGGGTACTATTCAAATGGGGTACAACAATGCTCAGTGCTAGGGTACTAGTCAGATGGAGTACAACAAAGCTCAGTCCTAGGGTACTAGTCAGATGGGGTACAACAAAGCTCAGTCCTAGGGTACTAGTCAGATGGAGTACAACAAAGCTCAGTCCTAGGGTACTAGTCAGATGGAGTACAACAAAGCTCAGTCCTACGGTATTAGTCACATGGAGTACAACAAAGCTCATTCCTAGGGTCTAGTCAGATGGAGTACAACAAAGCTCAGTCCTAGGGTACTAGTCAGATGGAGTACAACCAAGCTCAGTCCTACGGTACTAGTCAAATGGAGTACAACAAAGCTCAGTCCTAGGGTACTAGTCAGATGGAGTACAACAAAGCTCAGTCCTAGGGTACTAGTCAAATGGAGTACAACAAAGCTCAGTCCTAGGGTACTAGTCAGATGGAGTATAGTCAGATGGAGTACAACAAAGCTCAGTCCTAGGGTACTAGTCAGATGGAGTACAACAAAGCTCAGTCCTAGGGTCTAGTCAGATGGAGTACAACAAAGCTCAGTCCTAGGGTACTAGTCAGATGGAGTACAACAAAGCTCAGTCCTAAGGTACTAGTCAGATGGAGTACAACAAAGCTCAGTCCTAGGGTACTAGTCAGATGGAGCACAATGAAGCTCATTCCTAGGGTACTAGTCAGATGGAGTACATCAAAGCTCATTCCTAGGGTACTAGACAGATGGAGTACAACAAAGCTCAGTCCTAGGGTACTAGTCAAATGGAGTAAAACAAAGCTCAGTCCTAGGGACTCTACTTTTTTTTTTCTTTCTTTTTACACATTATACCAACAGACTTCTATTGGCCCTGCATAACCTAGACATCACCATGATCATCAAGGACAACATTTTGACCACAGCTGGTCTATTTGGAGTTAGTTATATTAGTACAAAAAGGTTTTGATGTGTTTTGGAACTGGTTTGCCAACAACAAATGGACTATAAATGCTAATAAATTAACTGTAATCGCATCCAGTGCCACTAAAGATTATCCAGTATTTCTCCTCCTCTTATTGTAGAGGCCCATGGTACAATAGCACCTGTTACAAAGCAACAAAGATGCCTTGTTGCTGTTAAATGATCCACTTTCATTTCATGATCATATAGACCTTATCACTACCAACGCAGTGCAGGAGCTCAGTAGTCCTTACTGCATGTCACACCTCTTTCTTCAAAGGCTGCTAGAGCAATTGACCTCAACTTATTAAATCATAGAACTGAATATACCTTGCCAATCATTGACTCCAGCTGGTTGCAAAATAATTATCCTGCAAACAATAGAAAATAGAATTCTAAGATGTATTAACTTAGCTAACTACACTAATTATTAATAAACTTACAGTAGGTATAATAAAAGACTTCCTTATCCCTGTTAGCTCTAAGTATTTTCTGAGCACATTCACCTATAAACCGCTGGATCAAAGTTTCTGTCCACCTCTTATTAAGCTAAGTATGATTGAACCTTTCTATGTCCATAAAAACTACTCCTAATTGAAACTATATAAACTTCCTTTTTCACTAACCTGTTGTGAAAAATCCTTTAACAAACAAGTTCCTGCACGTGAAAGAGTCTACCCAAATATTAAATGACTTCTCTCTTTTCAAGAAAATTTTAAAGGAACATCTACTACTACAGTAAAACTGCACATGTTTTAGAAATGCAGGCTAATTTTATTTTTTACAGTCCATGCCTTATTACTGGTGTCCTACATGAAGGACCTAGTAATATTCTTATCTTATAATTTTCTTATAGCTTGTAAATATTATGCATACTTTTCATCCTATCTTATTGCACTGTATAATTTCATAGTTTTTCCTTTAAGTATTTTTCATACTTTTTGGAACTTTGCCTTCTATATATTGTTCTATATGATAGTTTTATTCTCACTGTTCTTGATGAAAATTTTTAATGATCTTTATCTATTTATATGAGCAAAAAGGCACAGATTGATCCTTTCTTGTCTCACGGTCCAATTCATATGTCTTAGTTTATCATTATATACACAAATGTTGATGACTGCTGTTTTATACTGCTTGTTAATGTTTGTACAGCTGCTGCCATTTGGCAGCATTTACTCTCTGCAAAGGTCTTATACCAGTCCACCAATCCAGTTAACAAGCAAAATAAACACTAATTCATAATTCAGCTGATGTATTTTCCATAGACTGGACTTAGAAGAGCATTTGTATATAACCACCAACGCAACACAACTTACTGCATTACTCACCCTTATACCATCAGACACGATCATTCAAGTCCATTCCTTTATTCACTTTTTCATCTATCTTTTTGATCTAAACTGTAGCTTACTGTAAAAGAATTTAAAGCAATGCATTTCTCAGTATCCCTCAGACTTTACAGTCTTCTTTTGATCTCCGTAACTGTCCTTTTCCCTTTACAGCAAGATCATTGAAGATGCTTAGTTATATAACTTAATTCTTAATTCATCCCAGTATAATAACTGCTATAAAATGGAACTGACACAGTGTTTTTCATATTTACTTCAATACAAACTACATACTGGATTTTCACAAAACACACAGCAGTAGTGCAAAGTCAAGTAAAAATCACAAAACACACAGCACTGCATGAAAGCCATCCAAACTATTACTGTGTTTCCTAAAATAATAATAACAGACCTTAAAAGCTAGCCTACATTTGCAAACTACAACAAAGCTTCATTATCAAACTAAATGTCTAGTGGCAGCCAGTTCAGTTGTAAACTATCATGAACTTATAAACTGCTTATAACATTCTCAGAAATAGAAAAGAATTCTGCCATTTAACCATTTAAGCCTGTAAAGCAACTGAACTGTTATATTTTGTACTGATAGATGAGGAAGTATATTTCTGCTTCCTGGGCTGCTCAAAATACCCAAACTAAAGAAAATATATATTGAAGTTTTCTTCTTCATTTAGAGTTTTCCATGTCTGTCCTGGTATTTTTTTTTTCTGTGTGCAACTGTCAATCCCTAATCTTTGTTAATAGCCTTTATTTCTTTCCATGTCTTGAATGCTTTGTCTTACATGCCCCAAAGCCAGGGAACACACAGAAAATTAACAGTGTACTTACTTCAACAATTATTGAGCCTCTGTCTAAAATCACAGAGAAAAAAAAAGAACTTGAAAAAAAGACTGGAATTGCACAGTGTGTTTTCCTCGGCTCCTTGCACTTTACTATGCATCACAGAGCAAGCAGTAATTGCCTTAAGTACTTCCTTTCATCAGACTTGTTTGTATGATCTAGAACAAAGAAAGTATTTATTAATATGTAATTGCCTCATTATGGTCTATTTGCAGATGAATAATCATATTTAAAAATATCATAACTGTTTGATATATTTCCATATTCTTTCAGTTTATCTTATTATTGTTGAATATTCATCACAGTAATTATGTCTGCCAAAACTGATTTAACATTTTTGTAATGAGGCACTCTTCGTGTTTTTCTGTTAAACATAACTGTTCGTTTTCTTTTTTATGTGTAAACATGTATTAAATATACCATTGCCTGTGTTGGGAGTGTTGTATAACTGTTTTATTTAATTTTATTTAAAAAGTTTATGCAACATTAAATGAGGAACATCTTTGGATGCTAAATGCTATAATATCTACAGTTTAATAAGAAACCATTCTAACCTCCTAGTGGTGTTGAATGAACATTAAAATTATATATAATGACCATTAAGTATTTGTTGAATAAACAAATATTTTTTAATATTGTTGAATAAACAAATATTTTTTAATGTGAATTGTAAGCTTGTTTAAAAATTCATTTTAATGCTGCCTAACAGTTGCAGATATTTAAGTCTCTGACTGGTTAATGAATTGATTCCATTCACATCCATTTGCTTACTGTGTGAATCTGAGCAAATCATTTAGTCATTGTTCCTGGGTCTCCCTTGAGAAGGGCTAGTTGTGTCCTTTGAACTTGCATGGTAACAAATGAATAAAATACATAGAAAAAGTTACCTTTTATCAGAGTGCATCTATGTTTTAAAAATTGCTTCGGTCAGTTTGCCATTTAAATTTAAAAGTGTTCCAATGTAAGTTGAAACGATATGCATTTATACGTGTGGCACTCACAGAGTCATAGTTGCATAAATAGCTCTGTTTTTTTTTCCACAATGCATTTCTCCATTTTATATATGAGTATTCCCTTGCATAGCTCTTATATTACAGTATATTCTCTTCATTCAGTGTTAGCCAGCCTATACATATCCTCCATCATCCCTATATTACCATATTCTACTGCAGTTACCTCTGCAACCCTCTCAATTACTAACACCTCCTAATGCATTGATAGATAAAAAATAGATTTGTTTTCATTTATCATCCAATAATCTGCTCCTATAGCTTCCCAAACACCTCTACAAACTTTCACCAGTCTTACTCCTACAATTACTTCTTTGAGGTGCCATCAAAGCTAACTCAGGTCCATCTCTACTTTCCTGTGTCCTACTTAAGCGTTCATTTCCATACCTAAGCCAGATTTAATTGCGATTATAGAATCATAAGTTAAAGTTCCTTCCTCACACCATTTCCTCCCTGCTTACAACTATGTTGACCAGGCTGAAGACAAGGAGGTGGAACTCTTCTTCTGTTCAAATCACATTTAAACATCCAGCTTCCTCAAGGAACCACTAACACAAATACTTCTTCTAACTGGCTACTAATATCCAGCCTCGCACCAAGAATACTCATCTTCATCTCAATGTACCAATACCTACCACCTACATCCTCACTTCCCAAACTAATTAACATTCTGAGTGAAATCACTTACTTGACAAATGACATCAGGGCTCTCATTATACATGGATACTTCAATCTCAACATGCTCAGACTTATTTCCAGTGACCTGAATACTGTTCTCTTACAATTCAACTTTGTCCAGCTTGTAACTCAACCTATGAGACTTAATCCCATTATCTGTCATCACCCCAGTCCTACATCTCATTAACTAACACGCCTTCTCTTATCTTGAACATCACCATCCACCCAACATTTTTCAGTGAAAACTACCCTATCAGTTTCCATATTTATAATCAAAAGGTAAATATGCCCCCCCCCCAACTCATATCCTTCTGTTACAGATCACAGACTAACATTAACAAACATAAACCCGCCCTCTTCACATTGGACTGGTCACCCATCCTGAATTCAACTCATCCTAACTCTGCTCTTGATCTACTCACAACTATACTAAATGACCTGCAAAACCCCTGCTTCCTGTTAATCCAAGGACTAGACAAACCAAAAACTAATAATTGGTAAACCTACAAGCATTGCATTCCTGGAAATCCCTTCCTACTACCATATGAGAGAATGCTATAGAGGGATATTCAGCTTTTCCAAGCAAGCAGTAAGCTGTCATAAAAGTTAACTAATGGAATCATACCAAACTTCACTAATAAAATCACCCAGAAACATCTGGAAAGAGGCCAACCATATTACATCTATGAATTCCATATCCTCTCTACCTTCTGTCTCTTTCTCATTTCAGTAACCATCCTATCCCTAACTATAGACAATTCCAAACTGGCTCTGCCACTCCCACTACCCATCTGTACATCTTATCTTTCTACTTGAGGACTATCACATCCAAGGACTTCCACTCACTGCTCAAGGAGTGTAAACATGATAGTCCCTCTTGCCCAGCCAACCTTCACCCATGGTTTATTTATCACTTCAGAGACCACATCATAAATACACTGGAGCACATCTACAACCTATGACTGCACTTAGCATTATGTCTAATATCTGGAAAAATGAATTTGTCCTCCAGATTTTCATGCCATTTCTATACTGCATACCTAGAAACATTCTGGAAAAAAATTAATTTTCTTACAGCTCACTCAAAACATTAATCAATACCACCTTCTTTCTCAGAAGCAACATTGCTTCTAGTTTGGGCACAGTGCATTCCTAGATATCTTGACACTCAGGAAAAGCATTCTTCTTGGAATGGATAAATACCTAATTATTGGAGTCATTTTTATCAACCTCACCAGAGTCTTTGATCTTGTTGACCACACAGTTATCCTGTGCCACCTCACTAAAATAGGCATTAAATGATGACATGCAGCCTTGGTTCAAAATCTGCCACTTCTTAATGAATTTCATTTCATCAACCTTCCCATCAAGCCCTCTGCATAAAGGCATCTCTCAAGGATCAATTCTACCATGTGCCCTCTTTTCTAACTATATTAACAAACTCCCTTTGGACTTATTCACACCTTGCTCCCTGCTGTATGCTGATGATATAGTCCTGCTATTCTACCATGTGCCCTCTTTTCTAACTATATTAACAAGCTCCCTTTGGACTTATTCACTCCTTGCTTCCCTGCTGTATGCTGATGATATAGTCCTACTATTCTACCATGTGCCCTCTTTTCTAACTATATTAACAAGCTCCCTTTGGACTTATTCACACCTTGCTCCCTGCTGTATGCTGATGATATAGTCCTACTATTCTACCATGTGCCCTCTTTTCTAACTATATTAACAAGCTCCCTTTGGACTTATTCACACCTTGCTCCCTGCTGTATGCTGATGATATAGTCCTACTATTCTACCATGTGCCCTCTTTTCTAACTATATTAACAAACTCCCTTTGGACTTATTCACACCTTGCTCCCTGCTGTATGCTGATGATATAGTCCTGCTATTCTACCATGTGCCCTCTTTTCTAACTATATTAACAAACTCCCTTTGGACTTATTCACACCTTGCTCCCTGCTGTATGCTGATGATATAGTCCTGCTATTCTACCATGTGCCCTCTTTTCTAACTATATTAACAAGCTCCCTTTGGACTTATTCACACCTTGCTCCCTGCTGTATGCTGATGATATAGTCCTGCTATTCTACCATGTGCCCTCTTTTCTAACTATATTAACAAACTCCCTTTGGACTTATTCACACCTTGCTCCCTGCTGTATGCTGATGATATAGTCCTGCTATTCTACCATGTGCCCTCTTTTCTAACTATATTAACAAGCTCCCTTTGGACTTATTCACACCTTGCTCCCTGCTGTATGCTGATGATATAGTCCTGCTATTCTACCATGTGCCCTCTTTTCTAACTATATTAACAAACTCCCTTTGGACTTATTCACACCTTGCTCCCTGCTGTATGTTGATGATATAGTCCTGCTATTCTACCATGTGCCCTCTTTTCTAACTATATTAACAAACTCCCTTTGGACTTATTCACACCTTGCTCCCTGCTGTATGCTGATGATATAGTCCTGCTATTCTACCATGTGCCCTCTTTTCTAACTATATTAACAAACTCCCTTTGGACTTATTCACACCTTGCTCCCTGCTGTATGCTGATGATATAGTCCTGCTATTCTACCATGTGCCCTCTTTTCTAACTATATTAACAAACTCCCTTTGGACTTATTCACACCTTGCTCCCTGCTGTATGTTGATGATATAGTCCTGCTATTCTACCATGTGCCCTCTTTTCTAACTATATTAACAAACTCCCTTTGGGCTTATTCACACCTTGCTCCCTGCTGTATGCTGATGATATAGTCCTGCTATTCTACCATGTGCCCTCTTTTCTAACTATATTAACAAGCTCCCTTTGGACGTATTCACACCTTGCTCCCTGCTGTATGCTGATGATATAGTCCTGCTTTGCTCCAGCTATTCACTCTCTCCGCTGTTGAACTTGACCGTCAGTCTGATTTTCATGCCCTTATTCAATGGGTCAGTGGTAAGCCACTGTTCCTTAATTCCGCTAAAAAAAACCCAATGCTTTTGTTACTAAGCAAAAGCTTGCTTCTATTTCCTGACCACTATAATCCTCAAGAATCTTAGTAATGTTAGTGGAAGCATCACTACATTCAAATACTTAGGGATTTGGTTGGATCCCTTCTTTTCAGACACTGTAGAAATGACATAGATAAAGACATCATCCTGTTATTATTAAAAAATGTTTTATCTCTGATTACTGCAGCTTCTTAAAGAAATCCATCCACCCTCCAAACAATCTTAGATGCCAATTGTAGGTAAATCACTCTCTACGTAAGAAATAAATATCACTGCAGAACTATTGAAAAATCTAAATGACTACCTGTGAAACAATGTGATGACTTTCAGCTCACCTCTTACTTGTTTAAATTTACCAAGGATGAGACCATCCCCTATGATTAGTCTCCCAACTATTCAGGGATGCTCCAACATACAACTGTAGAACAACTTAGGTTCTCGTGTCCAGTTGCCAAAACTAAGATTCTTCTCAGTCCTTGGTACCAAAGTATGGGAATCTCACCTTTTATTATAAAGATCATACCGCTTGCCCCAATTTATGATGAGAACTAACAGCATATTATAAGACTTGAGGAAAATGCAACTGCTCTCTCGCTCTCTCACTTTTTTCAAGTGATATAACAATCTTTCCCATTCCTACTTCACTCTATATAGCTTGGAATGTCTCTACATATAATTATTATTCTTTCAACATGCCAACTCTGATATCTGCATACAAATATTGTGCTTTGTCTTTAACTCTGTATATAACATCTTGTATCTAGTGTCTTTACCCCCTGGCTGAGACTGAAATAGGTCTAGTGGAATCAGGGCTCTAATTTAACTGTGGAGGCTGCCCACTAAAGTGTGCTAGCCTGTGTAACTAATTTATCACTGTTTCTGCATTTTCTGTGTGTTTCTACTAAAAACAAAAAAACAAAAAAATAATCCTTGTTTTCCCGCCTCTCCTCAACTAGTTTAGACCAGTTTACAGGCATTGCTGTATTCTGGGCTGTGGTGTAGTTCCTGTGTTGCCCATTACCTTACTTGGATAGAAGGAAGTTTCTTTGCTCACCAGTGGGAGTGGGGAGCCTTGAGCAGCCTACCTGTCCCTGTAGGAAGTGACCTCAGCACAAGAAGCTGTAGTAATTGGTTGTTTTGGATCATTTCTAGCTCTTTTGTAGTTCACTGTTTAAAATCCGCGTTTGCACGGCTTTGCGCGGTTGTGCGCATAGGTTAAACAAGGTTAAACTTTTTCTGGCTCCGCCAAGTCTGCTCTTCAAATTTTCCCTTAAGGAAGCTCTACTCTTAGTATAACCAGACTACTCACTATATTATAAGCCTAGCACTTGTTCTCAATACTTCTCTACTAAGTAAGCACTCGTACTAAGTAAAGCACTACATCTACTTACCACCCCTGTGAATATCCACTTCCCTTAAAGGTACAGCACTCCCTTATACTGTTCTAGCATGTCGAGTGGTAGATTACTGGCTGCCTCCAATTCAGCTGGTCAATCTGGGTATCTTGAGACAATGCTACAATTGTCTCATGTACACAGACAACCCTCTCCTCCCAACAAACACAAATACATGTGAGAGATGCAACTATATAGCCAAACTGGAGGCTGAACTCTCTCAACTCAGGGCTGGCATGACCAGACAGGAGGAGATGGCAACCACACACACAACAATCCCAGTCCCACATAGACCTACCACAACTGCAAACCAAACACATAAAAACACAAAAACATACTCGGAGGCTCTAATAAAAAACTTACCAAAACAACAGAGGCTCCCAAAGCAGACATCCAAAAATCCACCACCTCAAAACAAAACACATGCAACACATACTTCAATAAATCAGTGTGTCAACCAATCACAGCCCTTAAGGCCAAACACCTTGCCTGATACACTAGTAATAGGTGACTCTATAGTCTGACCAGGCTGAACAAGGAGAAGGTGACTGCGAGCTGTCTATCGGGAGCTAGGATCCACCACATAACACACGCACTCAAGTCACTCCAAAGCAAGTACAAATATGACTCCGTCATTGTCCATGCTGGTGTGAATGACCTGAGACATACCTCCCTGGACTACATGAAAAGAGACATAGAGGAGCTCTTCGATTATGTAGCCCAGGCTGGTATGACCCTGACCCTGAGCAGCATCTTGCCCTCACCAAGAATGATACCACAATACAAAGACAAGATGATCAGCTTTAACAATTGGCTCAAGTACTGGTGTCATTCTAAGGGGATCCAATGTCTGTCTGCCTGGGATGACATGTTGGACAAGCCACGCTGCTTCGCAAGGGATGGCTTACACCTGTCACCACTGGGCTTCCGGATATTGGCTAAGGCTCTTGCCACCCCCATAGTGCCTTTTTTAGGCAAGACTCAAAAGACAAACCCACCTCCTTAGAAAACAAAAAATGGAAAAAAACTAAGGCTAATGCTGCTCAATGCCAGAAGTCTAAATCTCAAGATGCAGGCACTTGATGCACTCCTCAGCGTGGAGAACATCGACGTCTGTGCAGTAACTGAAACCTGGTTCAAGGCTCCTGAGAGCACCCCAGCGCTACCAGGCTATACCTCGTATCATGCTTTTCGTCCCAAAACCCGGCCGAACCACAAAGGAGGGGAGTGTCCATATTCATCAAGGACACCCACACCTCCAGGTTAGTAGCAACACATGAAGCATCAGAGACCATACAGGTGCAACCAACCATAGGAAAAACTGCTATACAACTGGTAGCATGTTACAGACCACCCTCCCAATCTCAAGAACCCCACTCAGCCTTCCTGAAGACATTGGAGGATATGAATGTATCACAAAATACCATCATACTGGGAGACTTCAACTACCCAAACATAGATTGGGTACATTATTCTAGCCCTAATACCCTAGCCCAAAGGTTCCTGGAATTCATAAATTCAAATGCACTGGAACAACTAGTCACCTCTCCCACTAGGGGAGATAATATACTAGACCTGATCATCACAAACATGGGGACAAAATGCTCCACACCGAAGTATACCCCTCACTAGTGAGATCTGACCACAAACTAATCACCCTGGATATACATATCCCACCTCCCAGCACAAAAGACCACAGTGAAAAACTTCTCAAAAGTAGACTTCACTCTTCTTAAGACTGAGATGGTATCCTTTAAGCCCACTGTGCCAGTGGATACCACATCCCACAATGCCGAATCCTTCACAAATGCTTTCTATGGACATCTCCAAGAATGCATGGATCATGCAATCCCAAACAAATCCAAGTCCCTCTCCACCAAAGGTAAGCATCCTGTCTGGTGGACCTCAGCCATAAACAAATTGTATAACAAAAGAAGGAAGCTACTGCATGTCAGAGCAAAATCCCATGAAGGGAAGACATCTCTGATCAACATTAGCAGAAAACTACGTTCTCTCATAAAAACATCCAAGGCCAACTTTGAGAGAAAAATCGCTAAGGACACTAAAGATAACCACAAAGCCTTCTTCAGCTATGTTAGAAACCTGGGCGGAAACCCTCAGATATGCTCAGAGTTGGTTCAAAACAACAAAAAATACACTGAACCCACAGATATTGCCAACATTCTGGCTGACAGGTTCTGTGCAAATTTCTTCCCTCCTTCACCCCCAAAAGAAGAAATACTTATCTCAGCTGAATGTAATCTCCCTGTCATCTCAGATGTCCAAGTGAGAACCGCCCTAAACAAAGCAAAAAACACAGCATCAATGGGACCTGATGGTATCCTGGGTTGCGTGTTGCGTGAACTCCAAGAGGAGCTAAACCCACATATAAAAATGCTATTTAACCTTAGCCTTACTTTGGGATATGTACCTGAACACTGGCGTACAGCAACAGTGGTCCCACTCCACAAGGGGGGTGCCTCTACAGACCCTGGAAACTACTGCCCCATAAGCTTAACCAGCCTGGTCTGCAAAGCTATGGAAAGAATCATTATGGAACTCATAAACAGAGACATAGGGGACCTACAGACACTTGACCCCACCCAGTTCTGCTTTGTAAAGGGCAGATCCTGCCTTTTAAACCTGGTTGACTTTTTCGAAACAGTCATTAGAGCCATTGATGAGGGCAAAGCAGTCCATACAGCATACCTGGACTTGGCTAAGGCCTTCACACAATACCCCACTCAGGCATCATAGAAAAGCTCAACAGCTTAAAAGTAAACCCTTATGTCACTAGATGGGTTGCAAACTGGCTAAAGGACAGAACCCATAAAGTTAAAATCGCTGGAGCAATGTCAAACTCAAAGCCAGTCACAAGTGGTGTCCCACAGGGATCTGTCCTGGGACCCCTCTTGTTCGGCATTTATTTCTCAGATGTTAAAGCAAACATGGGAGGGCTGTGGCTGACAAAGTTTGCAGATGACTGCAAACTAGGCGCCATAGTCGATACACCAGCAGACACACACATCCTACAAAAGGCCTCACAGAACGGACAACTGGTGCCTGAGTCACGGCCTTAAACTAAATGCCAAAATGTATAGTCATCCCCTTTGGGAAAAACAAAGTACCCACAAATTATCACATAGACAGCAAACCCACTGAGTACGGAAAAGTAATCAGAGACCTAGGGACCCAAGTTCTCATTTGACACCCATGTTGCCAAAGTGGTTAGAAAAACATTCTACCTTGCACACCTCATCATGAAGGGATTCACATCCAGATCCAAGGATGTCATTGTACCCCATTCCTCCCTCATCAGACCCATGATTGAGTACAATGCCCCATTTGGTATGTACCTCACCCATTTTGCAACAGCTGGAGAGACCACAAAAGTACCTCACCAAGAGGATCAAGGGTCTCCCAACATATGTCTTATTCTGCCAGACTAAAGAAACTTCAGCTCTATTCAGTAGCATACCGCCTGCTCAGAGGTGATCTCTGCAAGGCCATGTCCAATCAGAATCTGATGGACATGCTCCACCTCAAAAATCCAAATCCATCAGGAACCAGAGAGCTAAAGACTTAAACCTCGCACAAGTATGAATAGGACATGCTGGAGGGATAGATTCATAACCCAGAGGCTTCCCATGCTTTGGAACAAGATCCCAGTTCATATTAGGCAGAGCTCACTGACTCTCTTCAAGAGAAATCTTGATGAGTGGATGGTCACATCTGTGTCACTGCTAGACAGGGGCACAGTAAACTAATTCTATTATATAAGGGGACCTTCATTGTCTCACTACTAGACAGAGGCACAGTATTCTAAATTTATTCTGTACATTTTCCACATCAATTACTATGGCTAGGCTTACAAATGCAGATAGCCTAGTAGCCTAGTATGAAACTATGAAACTAAAAAAAACCAAATTAAAAACAAAAGAGATTATAATACTTCTGTACAACTTTTTGAGGGAAGAAATAATTTTAATTTCCTCTCTTTCATTGCCTTTCCATTATTTTTCAAATAATGTTTATTCTCTGTAGGCAGTCTTCTAATACATGTTACCATACTGAACCTGTACAACAATCTATTATTTATTCTTTATTCATGTACAAATTAACATTATATTCATGTACACAAATGACATTTATTTGGTACTTTTCCATTATTTGTGTGAGAATTCTATATAAACAGTGCAACAAACATTTCAACTTCAGAATATCTGCACCTTGGCTTTCACAGTGTAATATTTTGGGTCTATATTATAAGCACAAAAGTGCTTTTGTGCGAATGCGAAAAGAACGACACAAATACATCAAAATGCATTTGAGTGTTTCGATGTATTTGTCATAGGGCAAGGAGGTAGTTGGCCAACTACCTGGAGTTGCCCTTTCTGTTGCTATAGTGCGATCTTGGAGTTGGTATATTTAGTTGGGGGGGGGGGGGTGGACAGTGAAGCCCCCCCCACCTATTTATGCTTTTAATTTTTTTTTTTTCATGAACGGCCGCATAAATGTTTTTCCTTATGAAAAAATTTGATTTTGCGTCCGTTCATGATTTCCATCATTCGTGCATTATGTGTTAACTTTTATGCAGTTGCACATATGCACTTTCAGTGGAATAATATAGACTCCAATATTTCATACTTAACAGAAAGTGCAGAAAAATCTCAATACATGTGTATTGCAGGAGGGGAATAAAACAGGTGAATAACTCCCACTTTTTGAGTGGCGATGCTTTCTTTATTCCTTATCCAAACCGTAAGAGAAGAATGATTGAAAGTCATAAAAAATGAAGTCTGGGAACTAGTGGCCTTACTTTGTAATTATCCCTTAATAATGAAACTTTACCTTAATACAATAAAGTCAAAAAACTGACAAGAGCTTGCTGGCAGCTGAAAGCAGAAGTAATCCATTCTGTTGCCCCATTAATGGAAAAGTTATTCAAATACAGTCATGTCATATTCTTCTGGAACATTGTCATAAATCTCCAACCCCCGAATTTCCAGCCTGAATTTCTTGCAACTCCATTTCCTATAGAACCATTGGCCCCAATCTGTCATGCCTAGCAATAGAGCTCTGCTTAAATGGGCACTGCTTGTCCATGTAGCCTGCTCGTAGTGCATTGGCAACACAGCTGTCAGTGATTTTATCCCATGAATTCTTCACCCAAGTCATGACCTCTTGCAGGCTAGGCTTCACAAAGTTTCCATGCTGATTTCTCTCCATTCTGTTTTCAATTTAGTCATTGAGTTCCATGAGCAAATGGTCCTTGAATGGCTTTTTATTGCAATATCAAGAGTCTGGAGATAGGCAGTCATTCCTGTGGGAATCATTATTTGATCTATTCTTCTCTGTGCAAGGAATTTCTTCACGTCTTTAATGCTGTGAGTGCTGACTGAATCCCAGACTAGCAGACCACTTTCACCACCTTGCAAAACAAGTGGCAGTATTACATCAACCCACTTCCTTATAACTGCTTGTGTGCACCAGGTTTTTTCAGTTTCAAGAATGTAAATGCCTGAAACACGTTCAATCTTATCTTTCTTGCCCTTACTAATGATTAAAGGTGGGGTTTTCTTTCCATCTAGACTAATTGCCAAAATACAGGTAACACATGCATTTTTATAAGTATTGGAGGGAATGTAGATTGATGAGGTACCCCTCTGATCAATTGTTGTTTGAGATCCTTGGCCCATAAACACTGCAGTTTCATCCATAGCAATCATGTTGGATCTTCTTAGAGGCAGTTCATATCGCTGAAGGAAGCCATCCAGCCAATGTTGTGATGCTTTGAATTCTTCTGGGGATATTTCTAACTGTGGTGCCATTGCAAGGGCAAATGCTTGAATATCAGCCCTGCGCACAACCAAAGCCTTTGCTCTCCTGTTAGCAATCCATTCACAGATGATGTCTTCCAGCTCAGGAAATAATGGTTGCTGACCTGATCCACACTTGCACTTCTTAGCATTTCCCTCGTCGGCCTCTTGACTGAGGTTAATGTACGTTGCTCGCCATTTTCAGACCATTTGGAGATCCAACTTATTCTCTTTGCAGAAAACCATCAGATTCTTTCCCCAGGAGTCCTCCATGATTCCTTTCTTGTACTCAACAGAATAGCTCTTTCTTTTTGCACTCATCTTGTCTGTGAGGAGGGGGGTTAAATGACTTATGAGACAGGAGTGGCAACACAAAATGGTGATTGTTAAGAAGACACATCTACACCCGTTTGTTATCAAGTGCGCATGTTTTATGTGCGTTGTCTGTACTATGAACAATCAAAGTACACTTGCCAGTGTTTATGGGCCAAGGATTTCAACCGTCAAGAGTGAGTGAGGATTAGGGTTACAGTAAGAATCATGGAGGACTCCTGGGGAAAGAATCTTATGACTTTCTGCAAAGAGAAAAAGTTGGGTGTCAGAATAGTCCAAAAATGGCGAGCAGAGTATGATAACCTCAGTCAACAGATGTCATAATATTATTTATTTTATAATTCAACACATCCGTTGTGTGTTGTTGATGATCTTAACTGGGGCTTATTTTTGGGGTAGGGCTTATATCATGACCACCCTGGAAAACCATGTTAGGCCTTATTTTCTGGTTAGGTCTTATTTATGGAGAAATATGACAGCTCACTTAAACATGTAAATGTACATAAGTCTGTACTTTGCTGTTTGTACATAATACAATTTCCTGTTAGAACAAATGAGAACATTAACTACAGGAAGGAGGAGGAGAAGATTCTTCATGACACAATACATGATTCAGTTGAAAACTGTATGTAATTCTTACCAAATGTTGCAACATCAGGTGTTGGTTGGTACATGCATATAAATGGAATATTAAATGCAGGACATCACAGGGACACATACCAGTAGTACTGTCATTAATGCTGTAACACTCAAATGGTTAACACATGTGCTTGGTTCAAGTAACAGAAATTTCCTTAAGGCCTGAACTTCATCAGTTAGCCCTCAACAGGGAATCTGCAAGGCATAGAGAAATAGGCCAAAAAAGGGAAATAACTCTATTTAATTTCAAATTTGAACAGTACCTGGCTCAGTCTTTGCTATACTAGGGGAGAGTACTTTATATACGCTAAGGAAGTTTGTTGACCCAATGACAACATATTTTTTCATGTGTATTTATGTGCATGTGTGTGTGTTTGTGTATGTATACATGTGTGCTGGCTCCCTCCCTGTCTCTGATCTATCTATAAAAGTATGTGGAGCATGCTTAAAGGTGTAATCTGTTTTTAAAAGTATTTAAAATGGAAGATGTAAGGTGCAGTCTCCCAGCACTTAACCACAAATTTGAATATACTAGGTAGTTGATTAACTGTTACTGCTCGTATAAAAGGATGCAACAATAAAGAAAGAATTCAGTAAGTCATTTCCTCAGCTGAAGGTCTGTGGTTGGGTAAACAGGGCCATTACTTGAAGCTCCATAAATCATAACAGTTTTTTTTTTTTTTTTTACCTCAGAAAGGGCCTTTTGTGGATTTAACCTGGAGGAGTAACCTTTGGTGCAGAGCTATAACTAAGGCCTGCAGCCATAGGAATCTTTGCAATTTAATAAAGTGGGAATGTTAAAGGGACTCTGTTTTTTTGAACAGTTAGTTGTTTTAGTAGAAAATGTATTGATAACTAAACTTGCAAACCTTGAGTTAGACTTGCATGGATGAAGGGATGCTAAAAAATCTTTGAATATGTTGCTTTGACTGCAGACGAGAAAAATCCTCACTATAAGAGTAAGCTGCAAATGTTATAGAAAAAGACTTGTAGTAAATTGCTGCACAGTTAATTTCAGAATATTATGCACATAAAAATTATTTTGGATTGCCAACAAAATGTGCCAAAAACATGCCTATGGAACCCATTACATGTGATAGTGCTGCTCTTTTAAGTCTGAGGGATATTAAAGCTACTTTCTGTAGGTGTGATATTGCTAATCTTGTTAAATGTAATATTCTGGTAGAGGCTAAAGAAGTATGGGGATTGTCAGACTCTGGAAACATGATTATATTAGTTAGATCACGGTATGTTTGCAAGAATAAAGCAAGTAGTAAGCAGAAATAGACATCAAAAACAGACATTTACATGAAGATAATAGGGGATAACATTTAATCTTCTTCTTCTTTCGGCTGCTCCCATTAGGGGTCGCCACAGGAGACCAACTATTTCCATTTCTTCCTGCCCTCTGCATCTTGCTCTGTTACACCAACCACCTGCATGTCCTCTCTCACCACATCCATAAACCTTATCTTAGGCCTTCCTCTTTTCCTGTTACCTGGCAGCTTCATCCTTAGCATCTTTTTCCCAATATACTCTGCATCCCTCCTCAGCACATGTCTAAACCAATGTAATCTTGCCTCTCTGGCTTTGTCTCCAAACCTTCCAACCTGGGCTGACCCTCTAATATACTTATTCCTAATCTTGTCCATCCTCATCACACCCAGTGCAAATCTTAACGTTTTCAACTCTGCCATGTCAAGCTCTGACTCCTGCCTTTTTGTCAATGCCACTGTCTCCAACCCATATAACATAGCTGGTCTCACTACCCTCTTGTAGACCTTCCCTTTCACTCTTACTGGTACTCGTCTGTCACAAATCACTCCTGACACTCTTCTCCACCCACTCCATCCTGCCTGTACTCTCTTCTTCATCTCTCTTCCACACTCACCATTACTCTGAACTGTTGATCCCAAGTACTTAAACTCATCCACCTTTGCCACCTCTACTCCCTGCATCCTCACCATTCCTCTATCCTGCCTCTCATTCACACACATATATTCTGTCTTAATCCTGCTGACCTTCATTCCTCTTCTCTCTATAGTATATCTCCACCTCTCCAGGGTCTCCTCCACCTGTTCCCTACTCTCACTACAGATCACAATGTCATTTGCAAACATCATAGTCCACGGGGACTCCTGTCTGATCTCGTCGGTCAACCTGTCCATCACCATTGCAAATAAGAAAGGACTCAGAGCTGATCCTTGATGTAATCCCACCTCCACCTTAAACGTATCTGTCACTCCCACCGCAGACCTCATCGCTGTCATACTACCCTCGTACATATCCTGTACCACTCTTGCATACTTCTCTGACACTCCCGACTTCCTCATACAATACCACAACTCCTCTCTAGGCACCCTGTCATATGCTTTCTCTAAATCCACAAAGACACAATGCAACTCCTTCTGACCTTCTCTGTACTTCTCCATCAACACTCTCAGAGCAAACATTGCATCTGTAGTGCTCTTTCCTGGCATGAAACCATACTGCTGATCACTAATCATCACCTCCCTTCTTAACCTAGCTTCCACTACTCTTTCCCATAACTTCATGCTGTGACTGATCAGTTTAATCCCTCTGTAGTTACTACAGCTCTGCACATCACCCTTATTCTTAAAAATCGGTACCAAAACACTTTTTCTCCATTCCTCAGGCATCCTTTCACTTTCCAAGATTTCATTAAACAATCTAGTTAAAAACTTCTCTGCCATTTCACCTAAATACCTCCATGCTTCCACAGGTATGTCATCTGGACCAACAGCCTTTCCATTCTTCATCCTCTTCATAAGTATTCTTACTTCCTCCCTGCTAATCCACTGCACTTCATGACTCACTATCCCCACATCATCCAACCTTCTCTCCCAATCATTCTCTTCATTCATCAACCCCTCAAATTACTCATTCCATCTGCTCAACACACTCTCCTCACTTGTGAGTATGTTTCCCTCATTATCCTTTATCACCCTTACCTGCTGCACATCTTTACTAGCTCGGTCCCTCTGTCTAGCCAATTGGTACAGGTCCTTTTCTCCCTCCTTAGTGTCCAACCTTTTATACAACTCTTCATATGCCTTATCCTTAGCCTTTGCCACCTCTCTTTTTGCCATGCACCTCATCTCCTTATACCCTTGTCTACTTTCTTCATCTCTTTGACAATCCCACTTCTTCTTCCCCAACCTCTTTCTTTGTATACTCTCCTGTACTTCTTCATTCCACCACCAGGTCTCCTTGTCCTCCTTCCTCTTTCCAGATGTCACACCAAGCACCTTTCTAGCCATCTCTCTTACTAGCTCAGCTGTAGTTACCGAGCTATTTGGTAAATCTTCACTGCCCCCCAGTACCTGTCTTAACTCTTCCCTGAACATCACCTCACAATTACCCTTTTTCAAGTTCCACCATTTGATCCTTGGTGCTGCCCTCACACTCATCCTCCTCTTCTTGATCACCAGTGTCATCCTACAAACCACCATCCTATGCTGCCTAACTACACTTTCCCCTGCCACCACTTTACAGTCTCCAATCTCCTTCAGACTGGCCCTTCTACATAAGATGTAAGCCGCCTGTGTGCATCTTCCTCCACTCTTATATGTCACCCTATGCTCCTCCCTCTTGTTAAAATACGTATTCATCACAGCCATGTCCATCCTTTTCACAAAATCCACTACCATCTGACCTTCTGCAGTCCTTTGGTTAATACCATACCTACCCATCACTTCTTCATCCCCTCTGTTACCTTCACCAACATGCCCATTGAAATCTGCTCCGATCACCAGTTGCTCACCCATGGGTACAGTCATCACCACTTCATCCAACTCACTCCAAATTTTTTTTTCTCATCCATCACACACCCAACTTGTGGAGCATATGCACTAACAACATTCATCATTATACCATCAATTTCCAGCTTCATAAACATCACTCTATCTGACACTCTTTTCAACTCCAAAACACTCTTAGCATACTGTACATTCAGGATAATGCCCACGCCATTTCCCCTCCCATCCACACCATGATAAAACAATTTGAAACCACCTCCGATACACCTAGCCTTGCTCCCCTTCCATCTGGTCTCTTGCACACACAATATACCAACCTTCCTTTGGTCCATCATATCAGCTAACTCTTTCCCTATACCAGTCATACTGCCAACATTCAAAGTTCCAACCCTCACTATCACAGTCCTAGCCTTTACCTGCCTTCGGGCATGCCTTCCGCCTCTTCTCCTCCTTCGGCCAACAGTAGTGGTGGCGGTCATTGTTAACCTGGGCCACAACCAATCCGGTATGTATTTCTGTACTGTTGTCTGCATGTATGATTTGGCAAAATTTTATGCCGGATGCCCTTCCTGACGCAACCCTCCCCATTTATCCGGGCTTGAGACCGGCACAAAGAAATGCACTAATACAGGTAGAAATAAGAAATGTTTTGGGTCAAACATTATACCATCCAGCTCTATTGTCTAACTTAACATATAACATGATAATTGGCCAAGACATTCCCTGACTTAAAGAGCTGTAAAAGTTATAGGGAAATGTCTGACCAGTTTTGTTGTGAAAACTGCACAGTCCTAGTGAAGAAAATGGGGTACAGTTAGAAGTTACAAAGGAAGCAAAGCTTTGCTTCTGGGTAGAAGGGTTAAATAAATCGAATACAAAGTTTCTGCAAGACTTCTGCTCTACAAATGACAGAGAAGGTGAGTTTTGCCAAAAGATTCTAGTTGTTAAAATAAAGGCAGTCAATGTGGAAACTGACAAGGAAAGTGAATGCTACTTAAATAATCCAGTAGTTAAAGTAATAACAGAAGTCAACTTGGAAACTGATAGGCAATGGACTGCAGTGAAAAACATAGTAACAGAACTGGGTGTAGAAACTGAGGAAGGAACCAATGAATCCCATACTGAGGAAAAGGGAAAATGGAACATAAACAAAATAGCAAGTTTCTGCCTGATATACCCAAGCCAATCAGAAACAGAAGCAGGATTCTAAGGGTAAATGGAAATTAAGAAAATGCTGCCAGAGAGACTCCTCTCTTATAGGGAACAAACTAGATGAAATTGGAAATGTAGTACCTTTATTAACTCATGAAGAGGCCACAGTGTCCACTTCATTCCAGGATAGTGATGAGAATATTGTCACTTGTCTGACATGCAGATATATACCGTCATTTTTTTAAACATAATAGGATGACAGTATACTAAGCAGAGCTAGAGATAGCACAGCTAAAGTAGATAAAGAAACAAAGCACCAGAAACCCGCCAGTGTATAACAATACTTTGAGCTTTAATGGGTAAACAGAAACAAAGAGCAGATACTGAGCCAGTCCCTCAGATGAGGTATTAAACTGAGGCACCTTATGCTTGTGTCACTGATAGCTCAGGTGGAGGTAAAGGATCCCACATCACCTATTGAAAAGAATATGGTAAGTTTTCTGATGCCTTGGCCAAATTTCCCCAAGTAGTGTAAATACCACCTTGAGTCTACCCTGAAAACAGATTCCTATCCAAGAGAGAATAACCCTGTCAAGAAAAGTATAAATACAAAAATAATAAAATAAATATAAAGTAATTACTTCCAAGACAGTTCAGAATGCATGTAATGAAGAGCTCACATAGTGACAATGTGAGGAGTTAATTTAAGAATAATAAGACGAAAACCAAAACTTTAGCTAGATTTTACTGTCATGGGGTTTGAAGGACACTGAAAATGTCTGTACAGCTTGCCCAAAGGATAGTGCCCAATCCTCAGCTGAAAATTGGTTGATACCTTTCTCATTGTGGATGCCCCATTTGAATACAATGAATAGTAAGTGCAGTGTATCCTAATAAATATAGATAATGCAACAAAACGTCATGAGTCAATATCCGTACAGTCAATACAAAGTATATAATAAAAGAGCTAGTATGGCTTTTTTTATTGTAGCATTTCCTCAAGAAATTGGATATGACAAAGACATTCCATTCAGGTCCAGACTAATACACAGACTTTAACAGCATTGTTAAAGTGAAGCAGCTAAGGGTATCTGTGTTGTTGTTGTCTTTCAGCTTTTCCAGGTTAGGGGTCGCCACAGCGGAACTCCGGTCCGCTAATGATTGGCAGTAGATTTTCATGGTGCTGAGTTGCTAGCTCGACACCCAACCTTCAACGAAGGCACGCCCATTCACGCATGTCTTTCAGAATGCCACTCGACCCGCGGGGAGGACATGCAGACTTCACACAGAAGGCACTCCCTACACACTAGCTGAGAATCAAACGGGAGAACCTCTTGCTGTGAGGCAACAACGCTGCTAAGGGTATTTGTGTACTACACTGAAAAATGACTAGTTGAGCTCTTTAGCAAAACACTGAAGTCTATGTTATGGACAACTATAAAAATTTAATTGGGAAAAATGGATCCAACTGCTTCCCGTTCCTTTCTTTGCTGAGAGTGAAGTACATCAGGCGTACAATGGATTCACACCTTTTGAAATGATACATGGTAGACATCACTGGGGCTTTTTAACTATAACAAAAGAAATGCAGGAAGAAAACACACCCTTTGAAAATGTGACAGTTTATTTGTTTAGATCTGCAGGGTAAGTTAAGAACTGCAATGCATGTAGTCAGAGAACATAATGGAGAGAGAGAATGTCCAGGAGACAAAACCATGAGCATATACTAAATTTGAAAATTCATACCACAAGATTAAGTGATAATATTATTATGTATGGTAAAAATAAGCTCCTTGCAAAGTGGTGAGGACCTTTTGAAATTGTTGAAAAAGTGAAGTGAACAATCAAGTGAAATAACTATGAAAAGAAAACCAGAACAGCTATGCCATATTAATGTACTAAATCCTTAGAAATAAACTGAATATACTGTATAGTAATTATGTTTGCAAGTAAAGGTGAGACCACTATAGCATGTCCTTAGGTCAAAAAAGAGAAGGCATTATCAATGTCCCAGAAACAATTTCAAGGACTCTCTGCTATGAATAAGGGCATATTCTCATAGCTACCTGGTAGAACTAGTTTAAGCACAACATAGAAACTATGTCTGGTGAGAGTTATTTTGAAGCAATGTCAGAGATCAGAGACTCAATGCCAAACAGACATGCAAGATGTTTAAACTTGGTCATAGAAGAATCCCAAAGTTAGTGGAATAGTCACATTGTACTGGGCCACTGGGTCTAAATCCTTATGGGTTTCTGAGCATTTATAGTGACTTTGAAGGGAAAAGTGGCTTGGCTTAAAATAATCTGCAGGCTACCCTAGTATATCCCTTAACCTGAGTGGATGAACTGATTGAAAGGCAGGGCATGATCAACTTTCTGCCAGCTTTGACCCTAACCAAAGTTTACTGCAGATTCCACTAGCAGGAGCACAGAAGCCTAGGAAAGGATAGCCTTTTTATACATGATGCACCCTTCCACTGTAGGGTCTTCCCTTTTGGTCCCAGTGGGTCAACTGCAACATTCTAAAGGCTGATGGACAAAGTTTTATGGTCCCAGCCATGTGCCACAGCCTACTAATATGGCATCATCATATTGTCTAAGGATTTACAAAGCCATCTCCCTGAAGAACAAACCATCTTGGATTGCCTGTATCAACCAAGCTACATGCATGTTACATATACCAGAAGCTCAATATTCTCTATTTTAAGATTATAATTTGCCAAGGAATAGTTAGAACCACAGGCAGAAAGGGATGAAGCAGTACAAAGTTGGCCCACACGAGTGACTAAAAAGTAAGTCAAGGCTTTCTTATCAAGGTGAGCTATTATTTGAAATGTGTTTTGAGTTTTCCTGACACTGTATGCTCTTGACTGACTTAAGTAAGGATCCCTTAGGAATTATGTAGAAAAATAAAGATCAAGTTCTTAGACAGCTAAAGGATATGTTGTGTTTGGAAGTGTACTGATGACTTACACACAACTTCTGCAAACAGTTCTTGGTACACAACAGTCCCTCTGAAGTGGACATCGGTGAGTAATGTCTCAGATAGTATAGGGTGAGCAATACCCCATATATTATATCAGTAGAAAGTTTAATAGCATTGAGAAGTGCTCTTTAGTGAAAGGAAGTGTCTGGCAATAAAATGGACTCTCTCCGTCCTCAAATACTATGTTCTAGGAAAAGTACTTGACCTTGTTAAGAGGCATGTGCTCTTGTTAACTTTACAGACAATAGTCAATAACTCTAAACTGTCACATTTGATGTTGACACTTCAGCCTTAAATCTTTAAAGTTTAGCATTTTGTGGGCTGCAGCCACCTTAATAATGGTGACTTAACTGTGCAGACAGTCTGCTGCAGCTTGAGCCGAGGCTTTGATACTGTGGAAGGGCATGTGACATAGTGGTGGCTTCTGTGCCTAGTGAGTACTATATCATTAAGGCTAAGATGGTCAACAAGCAGGAATAAAGCACAAAGGCAATGTAAATGAGCTCCAAGAATATGGATTTCAGATATTCATTACCCCGGTATAAGGTTGCATTCCTGATTCGCTGCCTCTGTGTTAAAGAAGACCTGCAGTGTTGTTTCCATTCTCTGCGGAGATGTTTGTGTGTGATAATAACTGCCCGTAAAACCTGAAGGAGTTATAGGAGTGGAGTGCTGCTTAAGCTGAGGTATTTAAGGATTACCCAATCTGCTGGGAGAAAGAAGAGTCTTGAAAGGAAATAATTTAACTGTGTGAGTGCTGATCATTCAAAATTTAGCTCAGAGAGGAAAAATTGTGTGTTTGAGACAGTGCACTTCTAAAACTGACAGAGGAGGCTATTAAAGATTTGGCATTGTATGAAGATGTTTTTGGTTCTTTCCAAATTTATTTTCTAAGAAAACTTTCATTTTTAACATATGAAGCTAGCTGTGAAAAACTGGTTTTACATGTTTGTGTATAAATATACGTATATGTGTATACACAGACAAACACACATGCATATATATATATATATATATATATATATATATATATATATATATATATATGTACACACACACACACACACACACACACACACACACACACACACACACACACGTTGCAAAAAAGCTTCCCCTTACTATTTCACTTCAGAAAAAAGACTCACATACCAGACATAACACCCATATACAACATTAAATCTATCCCCTTACCTAGTCATTACTCTAACCCTAACTTGCAAAGACCTGGACAAACATTCCCATCCCTAACACAATGTCAACAAAATGAAATGTTCAGAAAAAAAACCACCATGCACTTGCCAATAAAACAAACATCCAACAAAGTGAACTATAGCTATAGATAGATAGATTTTATAATGGCATAGTTAAAACTTGCAAAAATCATGCTTATATTGTACAACTAATGGCTGCTAAAAGAAAATTGTGCAGTCATTACAGCTGCATGATAGTGTTAGCCAGTAAGCTCAATCAATTAATATAACTTTATTTATGATGTATTAATGAAGAGGTTTTTAACTCTACAGAATTAGAGAAGCTGGCCTTTGATAGAGGAGGATGATTGCCTGGAACAGGTACTCTTAAGTTGTATATTTGCAGTGAAGAAGAAATTTTGTATAGCATTCGTGAAGAGATTTTTGCACCTCCCTAAAAAGGAAATCCATTGAAGCCTTAGCAGAAAGTTTTCTGCCTAACGGCAGCTGTATCCTGTGAATGGAATTCCTGGCTCCTGCTGAATCTGAAGGGGAATACAGGACAACTGTTCAGAATGATTAATCGCTATTTTATAGGAACTCTTGTACTATGATGTAAGCAGAATGCTGAAGAAGACAAGTAGTTCATATGTCTTTCTGTTTCATTTCCTAAAGTGTGTTTTTTGCTTACAGAAGCTACTTCCAAAACTTCAGTTAACTTCATTGGAAACATTCTGCTTTACTGCTTTTAAGTTTATGTGCATCTCTCTCTCTCTCTCTCTCTCTCTCTATATATATATATATATATATATATATATATATTTGTATTTTCTAAACAAGTATCTCACATATATTCGTATATATGTATATAGATAGAGATTGAGATAGTATTCAAAATACATATAAAAAAACACAGATCTATAGCTTTAGGTCAAAAATACAAGTTATCAAAAAGCTAAACAACTCAAAATATCAAGAAAAAAAAAAAGGCCTTATGCACTCACACATCCCCTGCAATGTATAAACCAACTTCAAGACTGCACTACACTGAGGAGAATGCAAACTCTCTCTACCAATAAATAAGCAGCAACTGGTATCAAAGCTAGTTCGATGTTCTGAACATTTGATCAGATAATATTTGATCAAATGCAGCATCCATATACGTATATATCTATCTGTATATCTATGTATCTATGTATATATATATATATATATATATATATATATATGTGTGTGTGTGTGTGTGTGAGTGTGTAGACGTATACATAATTACAGATATAAATATATATATATATATATATATATATATATATATATATATATGTGTGTGTGTGTGTATATATATATATATATATATATATATATATATATATATATATATATATATATATTTATAGAAAGATAGATATATTATTATATCTGTCTGGGAAAGGTTTCCTGAATCGATTCCAACTTCTTCAATTGCATAACATTTAATGCACATAAAGACCCCCATACTCAATAGTAGGTCTTATAGTTGTTAAATAGATATTTAATAGCACCCTACTATCTCTACTACATGTACATATTTTGGTGGTAATACATTAATATTATACTTAAACCCATTTTCTGTAAAAAAAATAAATAAATAAATAATGTCTGGTTAATGTTACCATTATAATGACAATTCACATTTATGTAAATGACACTGTAGTTTAAAGTATGAATATACTCCTTGTGTCAGTTTGCTATTACCTTATATAGGCAGATGTTGATGTACTTGCATGAGTAACATGTAATTTGATGTGCATGTCCTACATATAGTGGGTTCATACTGTATTATTACTAAAGCTTACAAAATGGTCTACTATCAAAATTTAGAAACGTACTCCGTCGACTGTACTATTGTCGAACACGGAAGTTCGAAAACGGTAATATCGATGTCAAAAAAACAATCTAGAAATGGGTTTTAACATGGGTCGAGGTAGGGGAGATGTTTGTAGTTTGGAATAATACTGAACACCTACCTCGACCCATGTTAAAACCCGTTAAAACCCGTTCCTAGATTGTTTTTTTTACATCAATATTACCGTTTCCGAACTTCTGTGTTCGACGATAGTACAGTCGGAGTACGTTTCAAAATTTTGATAGTAAACCTTACAAAATATCTTCTGTGATACAGCTTTAGAACTGATAGTTTAAGGTGAACAGACATATTGAAATATACCTTTTATTATACTTTTCGGGTGACTTAACTCTGTAATGTCACTCAATGACGTACAACATCTAAGAACAGTGAAGGCAAATCACTGCATCCCTTGTTTTTGAATAATAACAAAGGTTAGTGTTTTTCTTATTATATATATATATATATATATATATATATATATATATATATATATATATATATACGAGAACTAGGCTATATATACCAGAACTAGGCTTTGTCTTCTTACATCAGATTTACATTAGCACAGATATTTGAATATAATCCATTATACATGTTTGCCTCACCTGTATGTTAAACATATACATGTGTATGTTAAACATATACATTATTTTGACTGCATGCTGAAGTGTAACACTCATGATGACTTATGTTTGCTGAACAATCTTTGTATACTAAACATATTACGAATGTTTAGTATGTCACAGTATTGGATTATACATGCCTGGAAGATTATATTTCTCTGATAATTTCCACTGAAGTTGTCATTACTTGTAGTGTCAATTATTTGAATGTCAATATTACTTGTTTGTTGATAAGGTGCTTTTTTGATATATTACATATTGACCGTCTTTTTTTTAATTTTAAGCATGGCTGCCAGATGAACATTTCATACACCCGTATATATATATATATATATATATATATATATATATATATATATATATATATATAACAGGGTCTACTTCATATGACTGAATACTCAAAATATTGAATTCTATTTGACTGAGATCACAATACCTAATTTTCAAAATGCTGAAAACTCATTTGACTGAGTCTCATTATAATGAAACCTTACGATGCTGAATTTGAAAATACTGACTTTTAGGCCATGGACATGATATCTGTTTGTCTTCACCTGTGACTTGCTTGTGATAAAAAACTTTACTGTAACTTAAAGTGCCACCAATAAGAACACAGATAGTAGCATACAAAGTAGTGTTGTAGCACTTCTAAATGTGGATATGTCCCTTTATATTTTTATGGGAAGTATCTAAAGTAATATGCCAGATGTTTTGTGTGCTCCTGGTAGTAGTGGCAGTGTGTACAGTACTGTAAAGTAAGTAAAAGGCATATGCACTTTTTCCCACTGTTGTGCGATCCTGGAATTAGTATATATCACTGAGGGTTGGGAGTATTCAGTATTTTGAAAATTAGGTATTGTGGTATCAGTCAAGTGAAATTCAATATTTTTAGTTTTCAGTCATGTGAAGTAGATCCATATATATATATATATATATATATATATATATATATATATATATATATATATATATATATATATATATATATATATATAGGTTTACTATCATAATGTCGAAATGTAAAATAAAATGTGTACGTATTTGTGAATTGTTTTGCCTAATGTTGAAAACAAGTGTTAATTGTCGAAAATATCGCTCGCAACATTTCCGACAATCAACAGCACTCCCACCCGTCCCGTAACTCCCTACCTAAGTACCTAAGTAGCCTAAACTCACAGTGTGACCCCCCACACACCCCCCTAACTTAATATTCCAACTCCGAGATCGCACTACAGTGAGAAAAGGGATGTATTTCCCTAACCGTACTGTACCGCGATCCCCTTACATGAGAGAACGTTATAATTGCGAATGCATAGTCCATTCGTAATGATAACATTCGCTCACATAACCTGCTGAACTATGAAGTATTCGAACATATGTTGTTCGAATACTTCATAGCTGTGCAATTGCACAGTGGCATTTTTATAGTAAACCATATATATATATATATATATATATATATATATATATATATATATATATATATATATATATATATATATATATATATATGTCTATGTGATATAAGTATATTGTTTTTAATTTAATTTCTCTCTTATGCAGCTTAACATATTAATGCATGTTCTTATCAGTAATGTGATTATAATACTAATATCCTCTCATTTTACAGATGACATATTTAATTTTAATGCAGGAGTCCTTTATAATTATGCTATAGCAGTGCGAGTTTACTGTTTGTTATTCAGCATCACATTTCCTTTTATAATGAACAAAATTTATTGCATTTCTTTAACTACATTCTGCCAGAATTTAATTTCTACAAGCAGGACAAGCTGATGAGAAAAATATATATAGAGTTGTGGAAGTTTTAACAGTGGTGGTTATATGAACTTGGTTTTTCTACATGTAAACAAAATGCCCATCACTTTTACAGCACTGTAACAACATCCTGCATTAAAGAGAATCCTACCTCTTCCTTAAAACAGAAATGAGCACTCTATGCTGACTGATTTCTTTAGAGATCTTTCCTGGGGCTGCTTATTAGACTGATTTGCTTATCTTATTTCACCTGTACTCTTGTGTTGATTAGTCCTCATAAGGGGGTTATAGAACTTGCCAGAAATAGGTTTAAAACTCTGTGGGGAACTCTGCAGGTGGCATTCATCTACTGCAGTATCTTCCATCCTCATATTAAGAGTATAATTTTCCATTATCTCTACCCTGCTCATTATCATGTGCATAAAAATATCTGTATTTTTTATAATACGTCCTGAGAAGACTGAAACTAAATGTAGATTGCCTTAGCAGTGGAACAGTAGATGTGTATGGACACATGTATAGACCTATAGGATAGCTGATGTATAGCACTGTTGTGATGTACTATAATGTAATATAAATAGTCTTCACTCACTAGGTATTTAGGTATAATATGGCACTCTGGTCTATTATAATGCATGCTAGCAATTTAGAGAATAACGTAGAAGATAAGAAAATACAAAATGCTTCTGTTTGATAATAAGATGTTTTTTCATATTTAGAAATACAAAAGTTGGCAATATGTTTCTTGAAACAGACTTGCTAGTAGCAGACCTATTTTTGTGGTGGTATGCAAACAAAACTCAACACTAGAGCTGCAGGAAATGCATTTATCTTGATTATTGTGTGTGCAAAATATTCCAGTGCAGAAAACACACAGTATTTTTCTTATCTTCATATGTTGGTAAATTGACTGTTTGGAGTAGTATTTCATTGCTGGATATTGTTTAATTTTCATGTTAGGTATAGATAATACACTTCATAAGTAAAAGAAAAAAGTTATATAAAGCTGACTCCTTTACTTTAACAGTTAATAAATCAGATGCTGTGTCCATGCACTGTACACTTCATTAAACAAATGTCAAGCTGAGCATCAAATCCTTTATGATAATTATAACTTTTAACTAAGCACTGTTATTAAGTATGTCTCTATTAAACAATTTGTTTGAAATTTAGAGCTCTTAGGCATTGACTGTTTGATTGCTGTATGCTATATATGGATTTCATGTTCACCTTGGCATTTGTTTGAAGAAGTTCATTTTTTTTTAAAAAAGGAGTTGATTTTCTTATAGGATTTCTTAGCTTATTTCATCATTTTATATGTCTGTCAAAGATATACTGAGTCTGTCTTTGGTTACAGATCCTGGCACATTTAAATGTTTACCAGTTGTCCTTACATATGTGTGCTTTGTTCTCTTTAATCATTATCATCATCATCACCATGAATATTAGTATTATTATTATGCTGGTGATGATGCATATAGTGTTCATTTAGTGCTTTATTTTTTGGCCACATTCATTAAAAGTATTTGTAGATTTTGTGAGTGTAATGATGACCGTGCAAAATGCCTCAAAAAATGCAAAGATCAGAATGAAATAAGAACACAGAACTGTGTAAAAGAAATGTTTACTTGTAATTATGCACATACATAACAGATTGACATTACAAGTGTCAGACTATTCTTGTCTTATAACTTGTCTGCCCCAGTAGCTCTTGGTGACTGCATTAGGCAAGAAGTACAGTAGTGTGTGGGTTCAATTCCCAGAAAAATATATTTGGATGGTGCAGTGGTGCAGCAGTAGCGTTGTTGCCTCACAGCTAGAGGTTCTATGGTTTGATTCTCAGCTGGGGTGCCTTCTGTGTGGAATATGCATGTCCTCCCTGCTTTTGTGTGGGTTTCCTCCAGTTGCTCCAGTTTCCACCCACGTTACAAAGGCATGCGTCTGGAGCATTTCTCCCCTGGCATCCGCTGAAAACTGATTTCATTCTAAGTCAGATTTTCCTAGTAAACAAATGTTAAATAAATAAATATTCCAGTAATATCAAATAGCTGCAAAACGTCATGCATTATTCATC
Organism: Protopterus annectens; assembly: GCF_019279795.1. NCBI lineage: Eukaryota > Metazoa > Chordata > Ceratodontiformes > Protopteridae > Protopterus > Protopterus annectens. The sequence goes on from NC_056749.1 coordinate 508,797,370, forward strand.
TGCTCTGTATAAAAGCATCTCTTTTCATTGAGTTATAAGTAATAGGGATAGAGGAACTTTAGTCTGGTGAGTAGATACACACATGGCAAATTATAGACAATTGCTTATAACTGCACTGATAAACTGAAAAGTATTTTATTCAGCCATCCCACATTTTGGATGAAACTTCTGATTGAGTATAATGATAGAGTGTCCAAATAAGGTTAAATAATATCATAAGCATGATGTTACACTTAAAATTAAGCAACTAGAAGAGGAAAAAACAGAAAGCAAAGAAATATAGCATGTACTGGATAAATAACAAACAAGTCATTAAAAGAATATCACTCCATGTAGACTGCATCTGAGGCCTACAAAATAAATTGGTCAGAACAGTTAATTCATTTAACAGGGTCAAAGTGCATGTCAAACTGTTGGTAGGTGCTTCAGTATCATCATGTTGCAGACAATTATACACACCTAATATGCTATACTTGTTTTCGCTGAACTTGGTAAACAACTGTTTAATGCAAAGAATCTGTTGAGTATAGGAATCAGATTTTTAAAACAGAACTGGATGGATACATGGCAGTCAGTGCCGCCCAGAAAACTTATGTCAATTTGAGAAAGTGCAGTTATGTAATGTGAACTTAACATAGCAGTAGACGTTCTAATAATCACTGCTGCAGTAGCCTTAGCTATATGGGTTATAGCCTGCCAAGAACCAACAATACAAGACAGCACTACTTCTTCCTGGAAATAATTTATTGATGTTTACAATTCACAATACTGGTTTCAGCTGCATAAACCTTCATCAGTGACCCTTTCTGAAAAGCCATAGAAGAAGCAAAGGTCCTTGTAGAGTGAGCCTTGACCCTGCCTGGAATAGGTTTGTCATGGTGAGTATAACAAAATGGAATAGCCTTAGACTACCATTTGAAAATAGAAACAATCCCAAATTAAAAAAACAAAAAACACCACAGGAGCAAGACGTAGGCTGTAAAGTCTTTGATTCACTTAGGAAATTATTGGAACTAGTAAGCAAGTTCATTTTAAATTATAGATCATTGTCTCCGTGGGGTCTGAATTTAGAGGTGAATTTAGTGTATTAGGTCTTGTCCATTTAAGATTTTGAGAAAAAAAAAATTGTACAATTTCAGATGCTCATTATAAAAAGCACATGTATTTAAATTGTATTTTCAAATATTAAAGTAACAAAGTGGAATATTATAAAATGTTTACATTTAAAAAAAGTTGTGTTATACTAAAATGGCATGTGATGTTGAAGGTGCATTTATTAATTTAGGGTTATGTCACTTTAAGTTAATTAGTGGTTTAAGGGTTTTGATTTTGGTATAAAAGAATTGCTGTGAATCATGTATTTTACCATTGAAGGTGAAAAGCCGAAGTACCAGAGTGGTGTTATCAGCTGTGAATTAAAGACTTTACAGCCTACGTCTTGCTCCTGTGATGTTTTTAATTTTTTAATTTGGGATTGTTTCTATTATATCGTTGGAAGGAGCTGATGCCATGCCAAGTGTTTTCATAACCCCAGCGGATGTGAATAGACTGTTTTTTACTGAGCTTCTGAAGGAGTGTGAAGCTAAGCTCGTTGAAAAGGATTTATGGTGTTCTCTGAGTGGGCCTGATCACAATATGCAGTTCATTCAATTAGCATGGTTAATGGTGAAATAAATTAACCTCTTTTATGATATCAAGCTTTTGGAAAAATATTTAAGCTTGAATGTGACTCCTAGGGGTCTTAGGATTGATAAATTGCCTGCATGGGATTTTTCTGAGGAGGAACAGGATTTGTTACATGAATGGAGACAGATTTCTCTTGAGTGTACGTTAGGGTGGATTCGAGTACCCATCAATAGAAGCCTTCAAAACAATAAAAAACTGCTTCTTCGAATTATTGATTTACAAAAGAAGCTGGATGAAATGCTGCCAAATGATACGTTTTCTAAATGTATGAGTGAAATTAAGAGGAAACTTGAGGAGAATGAATGACTGGTGATGGATAGAAAGAAGAAAAAACTGCTCCATGACATAAATGACTTCTGGAATAGATCCATATATGCTTGGCAGCATTCTCAGTGTAGAGGGAGGTCCAAAAGTGGTAGGAAGTTTGATTCTGATTATAAAGCAGCACAGGATTCATCAGCGTCATCGTTGGATATTACATCTAAAAAAGTGTTTCGCTTGAAACAATTGAGGGGGGATCTCTCTCAGACTCCTCCCATGCTGTTGAGACTGTAGCTGGTTCATAAACCTGCCATTCAGTGCAGGGAAAGGTAAAACAAAACCATTACAGTGGGAAGAAGGATCATTGAGACGCCATGGAGCGGAGAAAGAGTTACCGTTCCCCCTGTTTAAAACTACAAAGACATTTTCTTCTGTGGACTTTTCCTTGTTGGACTTTTTCTCTCTAGACTTTTCTTGTGGTGATAATGTAAGTGTGCAAACTAGTGCTGATATTTTGAATATGCAAAATAATGTTGATGATGCACTGAAAGTTGTGAATCTATCTGGTTTAGAGTTAAATAGTATTGTGATAGACTTGCTTTCTAGAGGGACAAAATCTGTACCTTGTAAGATACCTACTCTTGCAGACCTAATATTGGAGGTAAAAAGATTTTGCAGGAAATTGCACTTAATTGTATTTTATCAAGGTAAAAATAAAAATGCTGCAACTGATGTGAATTACGATGACGATGATGTAATGGATGATGATCCACTCTTGAATGTTTCCATTTATGATGATTTGTTAGAAAATGTTTCTGAAGGAGATGAGATGTGTACTGAAGGTTTTGAAACAGGATATGGCAAGCTCTCTGCCCCTAGCCTGCCGACTCAAAGTAAGTATATGCCACCCAAGTTATCCCCAGCAGTTGTCCTGTTTGAGCAAATGTTAGTCAAAAAAGTTGAACATGAATATGAAAAATTTATTAGAGGTATTAAATATTATAACATATCTAAGGCTGAATGGAATATGTTAAATACACTTAGGGGTCAACATTTAAAGTTTGTTTTCAAGCAGGCAGAAAAAGGAGGCAACTGGGTGGTTATGTCAAGGGAAAAACACCTGTTGTCCCTTCTTATCTTCACAAGAAATGAACAAGTGATCTATCGATCTAAAAGCTTTAGTTCTGTCAAGTTAGTTCCTGAGTTGTCAGTGGACATCCAAGGTATTGCGTATCTTTCCTCCCTCATTTTTTGTTTTAGGAAAGAAAACAAGGGAGATATGTAGTTTGACCTAAAGTAAACTTGGATACTACTTTAGGCATAAAAGAAGGATTGGTTCTCAAAGAAACCCTGTTCTTGTGGAAAATGAGGTAGAACTGACTCACCATAAGTTATTGCACCTCAGACACACTTACTATAGAGGTCAGAACAATCAAAAAACATTTTTTTCATGTTAAGACCCTCATGTCAGCCAGACTAGCTGGTTCAAATGGAGCAAATGCTAGCTTTTCCAACACAAAATTAAGATCTCAAGGAGGGTTCACCATTTATGCAAACCAACTTTCAAGAACATTTTAACATGTGACTACTTGAAAGAGGAGGATCCATGGGAAGATATGCTGAAATGGCTGATAAATGAACTTTGACAGAGGAATAAGAAACCCCATAGTATAGTAACTCACACAAATATTGTAAAACAAGAGAACAACTACCACTGAATGGGTGCTGATTATGTTCTTGGCACCAACTAAAAAAACCTTTCTCATTTGCTAATGTATGATTTTTTAGTAGCAAACTTTCCTCACATTAGTAGCTCCTGCACTTAATCAGAAAACAAATGATTAAAGGAATTAAGACCCTATCATCCAGGCAGTCAATTGAATATGATTGATTGGGTGTATCGACCATACCCATTCTTTTGTAAGTAGATCCGTTCTGTAAGTAAACTTGTAGAAATTACCCCTGGCCACATTTGCAAAAGAAGCGAAGAACCACGGTTGCCTAGGGCAGAAGGGAGTCACCACAATGATCCTGTGAGATTCTTTCTGAATCTTAATAAGCACCCTGAATATTAGTGGGAAGGGTGAGAAGGCATACAGGAGTATTCTGATCAAAAGAGAAGAAAATGCATCTGTCTTTCAGGCATTTTTGAATGGAGTCCTGGAACAGAATTTTCCCAGCTGATTGTTAAGAGAGAAAGCAAAGAGGATCAAATCTTGGAAGATGTCTGGTTCTAGTTTCCATTCATGAGGATCTGCTCTGGTCCCCCTTGGTTTGTCTGCTACACAGTTTTACTCTGATGGAATGTACTATGCCTGTAGAGTGAGGCTGTGTGGTGAAACTGATTCCCAAGCCAACATGGCTAGTCTGCAAATGGGAAATGGTCAGGTTCCCACCTGCTTGTTGATGTACCACATTATTGTGATATTGTCTATAACCACTTGAAGAGATCATGGGGACCAAAGATAATTCAGAGAATTGAGTTCCTTAATCATGACAAGCATCTCCTTGATATTTATATGCTCGCTTCTGCCCTTGGTGTCCCACACCCACTCCACTTTTCTCTCTCCTAAAACTGGTCCCCAAGCCAGGTCTAAAGCATCTATGTTGACTGACAGCTTTGGAACAGGGATGGAGACCTGGATTTAAGGGTATCTGTTGACAAACCCCAGCTTTGGAATCTGAAAAGATAAATGGTGTTGTTGCTAGTACCAAACAGATTTCATATACCACTGTATCTTTCTCATCTTTAGAATCAAAGATGCCATGAGACCCAAGATCCTGAGGTATTCTCTAGTGGTGACTGAAGTTTGAGGGAACACTTTAGTAATAGATCTAAATAAAGATATTTTTCTTTCCTGTGGAAGAAAATCTCTTTGAGCTGAGGTGTTTAGTTGAGATCCCAGGAATGCAATCCTGTGTGAGAGAGTCAAGAAAGGCTTTTAAATGTTATCTTGGAATTCTAGCTTTTACAAGACATCTCTTACCAGAGAGAAATTCCTGACATTTTGAAAAAGGCTGCAAAGATAAGCAAACTGTAAACGTTGATATGCTATAGTCTGCAATGATCTATAATTAGAGCATACCTCTCAACTGTCCAGATTTTCACAGAATGTCCAGACTTTTGGCTGATATTCTTGGCCTGTTCCTCATAACGTTTGTGGATTTCTGACCAATCATTGGAAAGATGTAAAGATTGAAGTCACCAAATAATGATATACATTTGAGTTTTAGAGTTCAAATTATTCAGAAAATGTATGTTAAAACAAGTTACTGTAGCAACTTTCTAAGTTCATAAGAGCAATATTTAAAATGTGTCCATTTTGCCAGGCTTTGTCCAGATTTCCTGCATTAAGAGGTTGGGAGGTATGAACTGGAACTAGACACTTTGTGAACAGTCTTGGTGCAGTGCATACTCCAAAGGGTAAGTCAGAGAACTGATAATGTGATCCAGACGCACAAAACCTTAAGAAGTGCCTGAAGACTGAATGAATAGGAATATGGTGATAAGCATCTTTTAAGTCTAGTGTTACCTGGAACTTTGAAAGAGGAAGAAGAGGAAAGAGGTTGTGAAATGACATCATTCTGAAATTGGGCAGTACCAGAAACAGGTTTAGGAAAGAAGATCCAGAACTGGTCTCCAAGTGTTTTCTTTCTTTAGAAATAGGAGCATCCTTGTATAAAACACCTTCCCTGTTTTGGAATAAGGAACTGGTTCTACCACTCCTTGAGGCAACATGAGATGAAGAACATGGAAAAAACAGTTTGTTCTGCAGGATGAGCCCCTGGAAAGGAGGAATTTCCTCCCCCTGCCCTCTGCCACCCTGATTAATTACTGTCCAAACCCATTTGTCTGAAAGAATCTATTGCCAAATAGAAAAATGCAGATTCAGAATTTCTGGAAGATAAAGAGGGCCAGGGTGGGAGTGGGTAACTATGTCTCTTGAATAGTCATTCAAACTTGTTTCAGTGTCCTTGGTTTTGGGAGGTTTGAGTCAGTTTTTTGGAAACTCATTCCCACTTCTTAATAGACTATTTACCTGAAATCTGTTGAGACTGCTTATTCTGTTTTTTTGCCAAAATTGAATGAGGAAATAGAAAATCCCCTGGACATTTTGGAAAATGGAGGACAGAAAAATCTTAGAGATTCCCTGGATCAGCTTGCTCTTTTCATCACAGCTTTTGTTCACCTCTAAAACACTAAATCTCTTTCCAAAGGAGAACTTAAAATCTCATTTTTAACATCATCTGTAAATTTCTGAGAATTAGCCAAGCAAACCTCATTAAAAAACACATTTTTGGCCATAGCCCTGGATGAAATATTAACAGTTATACACATACAGAAACAGTTTGTAGTTACCTAAGCAACTGAAGAGACTAAGTTATTTAAAGCAGATTTTTTTTCCCACAAGAAGAATCTGTGCATAAAACATTCTCATACTTTCACAAGGCAAATCAGAGATATGTGTACCACTATACTAAATAATCCTACATTCACACAGAGACATAAGTTTAGTCAAACACTGTGGTCTCTACTAACACTGGGAAAGAAAATTATACCCAGCTCATACAAACTCATTATGTCAATAAGGTACAAGAAGAGATACTTTTCTCAAAATACTGGTGTGGCATAGATCTACTAATTTCTAATGACCAAATGCCTTGATCTATCCAAATGACAAATACATATAGTCCCTTCAGAAAACTGAGCTACACACAATTCATGATACTAAATAATGTGTAACTTACACCGACATTAATAAACAAATTTAAACCTGCTTCATTCCCCCTTATGTCCACATTGTGATAGCCAGAATGCTGACCTACTTCATATATTCTGGAGCTGTAAATGCTCATACAAACTCTGGTGTTCACTTAAAGTCAGATTAAGCAAAATGGGATATGAGAAATCTACCTTATCCTGGAAATTTGCCCTGTCACATGTTCCCCTTGTGAAGCTAAAGAAACAGGAAGGAATATTGATCACATTAGTCACTTATAAAATATTATATTACACTGAACTGCAAAGACAGAACTCAGATGTCTTGGAATGGATTCAGACAAACAGCTATTCGATACATAACAGCACACAGATTTTTAATGCACAAAAATGAAACAAACATTTTGTTGAATTTTGGAACTCATTAAGGATCATATACTGAGATAATAGCCACTGACTCCTACCAATGTTTAATTATTAAGAAATAAAACTGTATTTTTTTCTATACAGTCTCTCCCCTCCCCTCCCCCATCATTCAGTTATGATCAATATAATTTTGGGCTACTTGTTATAATCCAGCCTAATTTTATACTTCCTCAATAGGAATCATTACATACCAAGTACACTTACAATGTCATCATATTGGTTGTGTTTTACTAGCAAGCAGTAGATATGTGTATATGTGTATAGTTTATTGAATGATTTAATATTTTTCTCAACATTTTTACTAATCATATGTAATAACACCACCCTGTCACTCTATTACATCTCATTGTACTTAACATTGTTATCTAGCCATTTTTGTTTTCTTGTTTGCTACGTTTGTTCTTGGTATTGAATTCAATAGAAATGTCATTTAAGAAAAGTCAATAAAGGGATTGTTAAAAAAAAAAAAAAAAAAGAATACATTTTAACATATTAGTCTGATAATTTAAAATTCAGAAATTCAAAGTTGCAGAAGTATACACATTTTTCCCATACCTATCAATGTTTCCATTCTTATTAGAAAGAGTAAGATGAGAAGTGCTTAGTAGCAGAGGAGTCACCTAAGGTGGTTATAGCTGCTAGTTCAGGTTTGGGAATAGTGTATTAAAATTTAAAAGACTTTGGAACTTTATACATCCTATCTTCCTTTTTTAGGGCCAGCTGGCTTGCTATCACAAAAAATGTAGGCAGTAAGACACACATCCTCTAAAGCAGACAGGACAGGAAGAATGGGTGTAGGTTCTGGAAAATCCTTCTGTGACTACTCATAGTATTTTTAATAGACTGAGAAACCTCAGTGTTCTCCCACTGAAAATACCATGACATTCTAGCAAAAGTCTTAAAAAAGACACCCCCATCCCACAAGGAGAATCAAAAAGAAAGTTGTTCTCTGTGTCTGAATCAGAAATCTAACAGCAACACCCTGAATCCATCCTTGCATCTTCCTGTTCAAATTCAGAATCCTGGATCTCTTCAGGAAAGGAAGCATCCCTCTTTCTTTTACCTGAAACTACTCTGCAAGAAGGATTAATAGCCAAATGAAATGCTGAGCCAGTCCTAGTAAATTACTCCTATCCAAAGAAATTTGAGGAGGTGTAGCTGTGTGCTTGATTTTCTGTTCCTTTTTGACAAGAAAAATGGAGCCAACCTTGTTACTAATAGCAGTCCCTGCTTCCCCAGGGATAGCCAAAGCATTCTGAAACAACATGAAAAACTTCCCTGTTCCTTCTTCCAGGATCAGCAATAGTGTTTCTCCCTTGCCCTCTGGGGGGACCCCAACTACCATAGTGGATGTGGCTAGCTCCCAGTCCATAGTGGCTGTAGGTGATACACCAGAGGGATCCATGTTAAAATATGACTGACCTGAGGTACAACAAATGGCCACAGCAGAGTCGCCCACTTGCTGCTGAGGCAAATTACTTGCCTGTTGTGATAGCAAAGGCTGTTTGCTTAACTTTTTCTTTTTGTGGCTGGAAGAATGACTGACTGTGGGAGTGACAATCTGTTCCATGGTCAAGCCGAAAATGGTGTTGCTGTCCTGGTAAAAACAAGCAACAATATCAGTAAAACTATTAGTCCATAAAAGTTACTTTTTTCTGATGGAAAAAAATACTGTACAAAGAACATTCAAACTCCATGGCAGCCAGAGAACCTTAAAATAAATACAATTTCTCCACAGAAAATAGTTTATCACTTGCATAACATTACTTTTAAACTAACAGAAACTACAAGTGACCCATTTAACAGTACATTACAGTCTTGATACAATCCATTAAACCACAACACTCCTTGCTTTAAAATAGCTTCCCTGAATAGGAAAAAATAGAACATCAATAAAAAATAAGAAAATGGAAAGTTTTTTTCTCTAAAGGGAACTTATCTGCCCAGCTATGGAAAGCACAACTGACCTTTGATCTTCAAAAGCATCAGAAGAGGGTACTCTTCGATGGCTGTAAAGCTCTGATGGGCTTCACACCCAAATATGTCCTTTAGTCACTTAGCTCTATCTGCTTGATAGTGTGGGGATGTGGAAGATGCCCAGAAGCATTGAAAGCTGTTTGGCTGTTATATCCTTGTCACTATATAACCCATACAGCTAACTCTATTGCATCAGTTATCAATATGAAGAACATTACCTTCAGAGTCTATAGAATGTGATCCAAAACCAGAATTCCTGTGCCCAGTGTCACCATGTGACCTTGGGTTGGATTGCTCTCTGCATGTCCTGTGGCTGTGCATATGCTTACAACATTCATATTCTCAAGACTTCATGGAAACCCTTAAGATTACCTTGAGTTCCTGCTAAAAGATCAAGCACCGTGAAAGCTATCCATAAAATATTAATGTAAGTTCTAGTGAAAAGAAAAGTACTAATTCATAGATGGTGGTGTCCTGGAGTACTTTCCTACTCTGAAGTAATCTTGGAGTTTATATATTTAGATATCTATATATCTATATCTATATATCTATATCTATATATATCTATCTATATATCTATATATATATATATATATATATATATATATATATATATATATATATATATATATATATAAACATATATAGGTTCCCTTCTAAAACCCAAAAGCTCACTTACTGAGACAAAATAAAAAGCAAAACCCCAGAAGACTGATAGCTCAGAACACCGACATTTCACTACAGGTAAGTAATCGCCTGGCCAGCATGTTGACCTTTGCCCCTTACCTCCATGGTAGTGCATTCTCAGAGTTGGTATATTTAATTAGGGAGGGTTTGGGGGGGTGGGTGCAGCCTCCCATATGGGTGTGTTTTCTTTGCTTCAGTTTTAGTTTGTTTGCCGCGTTGGCCAAGCAGTTACTTACCTGTAGTGAAATGTCATTGTTCTGAGCAGTCGGTCTTCTGGAGTTTCATTTTTTTTGTCTCAGTTGTTTGAAAGTCAGTTAAATGAGCTTTTGCATTTTAGAAGTGGACACAGATATATATAGATATAAATATATAGATATATTATCAGGGAGCTGTGAGTCTAGCCCCTCGTTAGGGGTGTAGAGGGTAAAGATCCTTGCAAAACAATCTTTAACAGTGTCACAATGAGTATTGGATTTTTTAAGTGTCAGAACTCATAGTACAGTGTCTTGTATTTGCAGTGTATAGCCAGGATAACCATGCTTCATGAAAGGAGCATGGCTATTCCATGCAGAGGTCATTAAGCACATCTTGGACTGCTGCTAAAGATCATGTATTTGCAAGCACATTTCCAAGGTCACTGTATAATAGGAGAAGCTTGCTGTGATAGCGGATTCAGTGAGGTCAACTTGCTCAATGTAGGTCTTAGAAACCTTGAAACATGACACTATATTATGGGAGGTGACCACCTATTAATGTTTGTAGTTAGGCACAAGAGAGGTAGATGGTGGGTTGGGTTAGATATTGCATGCCAAGGGACTAAGGATTTCAATGCCTCATCTGTTAGTGGTGCAAAGTGGCTGGACAGGAACTTACATACCTTGGTTGCTGTGTAAATGGATGGTTGATCACAATTTAGTATCCTGGGCTAATAAACTGCATATATGTACCACGCACCACTTATGACACTAGTGTTAGTCTTCAGACATGTCCATGATTTGTGATTATCACTGCTAACAGCCTGCGGTGGTGGTGCTGTGGTAGAGTTGTCGCCTCACAGTTAGACGTTGCCTGTTCGATTCTCAGTTAGAGCGTCTACTGTGTGACGACATGCGTGAATGGGTGTTCTTTCATTGAAGGTTGTGTGTTAGGCCTGGCAAGCCAGCCAGTAAAACTCTACTGCAAATCATTAGCGGACTGGAGTTCCGCTGTAGTGACCCCTAACCGGGAACAGCCGAAAGACACACACACATTGCTAGCAGCCATTGCCATGGATCTTTATGGCACAACAGATATTGTACATATATTCTGAGACATATCCAGGGCACTGTACCTTGAAAAAAATTATCCCAAAGAGCACATTTGTTAGACTTGCAGCACAAACATGTAATGTGTCAGTGGCTTCATTATGCACTGTTTGGAGGATGCTATACATGGTACATTTGGATGATATAGGTCACAAACCTTCAGGTCTTATAATCCATGGTGTTACTTGCTTTGGTGATGAACTTCAGTATGTTGTGTGGCATATATGCCACCTTATTTATGGGTCAATCTATGGTACTCAAATATATAATGCATAATTCAGAGGCAAGGACTGATTTGCATTTCTCATTTCTTTGACCAAATTCTTTACTAGGACAATGATATATCTCCACTGTGTTTTAGATCAAAGTTGGCTGCTTATAGATCTTGGTTTGACCTGCAGTGCTCTATGGTGAAACTTTAGACACTGTAGTAAAGAAACATTGACCATGCTTGCTTATACAAGTAACCTGAGATGGTAGACATCCATCTAGCACTGAGGTTTTAGAGGAAAAATTGGAGTACCATTTCTGACTATGATTAAGTCTTTTGCATAAAGTATAGCTGTAGGAAAGTTTAGGTGTGAGGTGAGGTTACAATAAAAAGAGAAAATATCAGGGTCAAGAGATGCCTTAGTTACACCATTAGTGATAAGCAAATTTTTCAAATAAGCGCACATGAACTATGCAAGAGGTTTCAAAGCAGCATCATACAATGGATATATGAAAGCAGTTATCATAATCACAGTATTAGTATATTTAGAAAAGAGTAAGAAATGAAGCAATACAATCTGGTTTATTGAGGCTGAAAAGAAATAGTAGGGGACTAGACGCTTGCTTGTGCTCCAGAATAAGATCCAAAGAAAATATTTCATACAAACATTTTTCATTGATGAGTATGCTGGTAAGACATAAAACAGTGAGTGCCAGATATTAGATCATGTCCACTGGTTTACTATTATATTTGCGAACGTCATTTAGATGAATGCAACGATTTCTGACAAATATTGTAGGAAATCAAAACACCCAGCAACCAAAATATCGAACGGAGCATTTCAGCAATGTCAAATATCGACTTTGCTGAAATGCTCACATCTGCCCACAACTAACGATAACGTTTGCAGGGATACAAGCCCCCCTGCACCTCCCATGTAGGGGGGGGGGTTGTGCCCCCCCCACTTATATATACAGACTCCAAGATTGCACTACAGTGAAGGTAAGGTTACATTTCCCGATCCCCACTATAGTACATATTGCATTGCAATGTGTAAGCTGATATTAGTGGCTGTTCGCTCATGTCAGCTTCAACATTGTGGTGATCGAACTCTCAGTTAAAGAAAATGATTTTTGCACATATTCGATCATGTAAATGACAATCGAATATGTGATAGTAAACCCCATAAACTAGATCGTGTGGGTAAGGTCATAGTATTTGCATGATGTTAGCAAATTTCTTCTAAAATTAATAATATAACTGTTGACATGAATAATGGTGCTGATAAATGTTGTAAGAAGAAGGAATTATGCCAGATTTTGAAACTAATTGATCTGAACCTTGATGATGGATTGTAAGCCACTGCAGTGAATCAAGTTTGAGAAGTTAGTGGAACACAGGTGCGAGGATGCATGCTTTATACAAAAGGGCCAAAAACACAAAGGACATTATCAAAGTTCTGATCACCAGTTTTGATAGGAAAATTGAGGCAGGAGTTGGAGACAGTACTTTTAGCTTGCCATGGCAGAACTAGTGCACTGTCGTGGTGGAGATTGTGGGAATTCTTAATCAATATTGAAGAGCGTATAGTTTAAGATATGACCTATTCGACAGGAAATCTGAAAGTGTGTCATATGTGAACTTAGAATTTTGAAATAATATAATCACTTTTGGGTTTAAGCGAAGAAGTAGAATATGCACAAATATTCTGGAGTAGTAAAACAGCAACATTATAATTTGCACCATCGTGTTGCCATACTCTGGCCCAAATTTTAAGTCCATGGACAGGAACGGGTACCTCTTCTACATTCTACATGACACAATGGCAAATAGAGGAATAAAAAAGCATGTTTAGTGATGAGCCAGACAGTTTCCAAACTTTCATCATAAAAGTATTTTTGGAATGTTCCTTTTAGATATCTTGTACAATACACCTGTATGCTTGCTATGTAAATACAGTTTTGTGATATTGTGCTACTGAGTATTTTGTAATACTATACAGGGTATATCCTCATCTCAAGGACACACAATAAAACTAGATCAAAGGTAGAGCTAGGCTAGTTCAAGTCCTTTTGATAATAACCTTCCAGGAAATGGATAAATTAGATAGACATAGTTATCATTATAAATTATTGTATACTAACTCACAAATGACTCATCCATTATAAATGTTGCTTTTGTACTTTACAGTTTGCACATGATTTCTAGTGTATGTTACAAATAGTGTTCCTTTTATTTCATTTGTGATGCAGTAACAATGTGCAATTTGGTTATATAACTGTTAGTCATATTATGCCCATGTTATGGCAGAAAATAGCCCAAGGTCCAATCCACCTACTAGGTTAGCAAGTAATAGTAATAACAGTATTAACCCTACCAATATAGGTGTGACATTGTGAAGATAATATCTTCAGATATTGGAGAAGCCTTTCCTTTGTCAACTCAAGTAATGAACATACAGCATCAGATAATTATAGGATATAAATACAGTTGATTACAAGAGGTGATGAGGTATGTCTACATTCATATTCAGAAGTAAGAAAATTACAATTGTAAGCAACCTAGTTGCAAGAAATAAATTATAATTGGTAAAAAATGCAAGGAATCTTGAAAGTCACTGTAATACCATAGTTTCTGGAAGGGGCTTTTTGCTCCTGCACACTGCCCTGATGTGGGGGGAGGGGGAGTGCCAACCACATCTCATCTGCTTATTGATACTTACTCTGAAACTGTTGTATCTTGGAGTAATCGGAATGCTGTGAGTTACTACATTCTTATACCTTGGCTGAGAACCTCCCCTCATCTGCAGAATTTATTTCAGGCTGTGCTACATGCTGCTCTTAGAAGAGAAGCATACTTTTGTACACACAATTTACCTCACCTTTATTTTAAACTTGGAACAATGCAGTGCAGGCTCACTTGGCTTGAGGGTCATGGGTGGATCACCTAGTGCTCTTGCTAGGTGCCACACATGCAGTGAGTGACAGACACATCCCCGAAGGATAGGCAAACTGACAATGGTCACTTACTCTCATCCTTCCCTACCAGCTTTTTTAGGCAATTTAATCTTGCTGTTTTGAGGATTACAAAAGTGTCTCACTCACCACTAAGCAGAACCACAGTGAAAAATGTTCCTATATCTCTTTCATCTTTCAGCCAAAATCCTAATACATTAAAGTCATTATTATTATTATTATTATTATAATTATCATTATTACAGCTTCAAATAAATGCTTTATGGGAGTAGGCAACAGCTCTGCACCCCTATATAGGGGACAAGCCTCTAACTACCTTGATCTTATACTAAGTCAATTGTTTTGCTGTAACATAAGCAACTAAGTGATTTCTAAGTTATTTCAGATGGAAATCTCACGAGAAACCCGTGAAAAAACACATAGCTTCTTCTAGTTTAATTTATAGCTATGCAAAAATAAGTAGCTGTTGATCATCAGGAGAGCTTGATTGAGGTAAGCAGGACAATTAGAGGTTCAGAACTGCCGTTTTTGTAAACAGGTAACTTAACGTCTCTCTCCTCCACTGTAATAGGATGTGGCAGGCTCTTGCTTTGCCTACCTAGTCATAATGTGTAAAGATATACTAAAATGAAACAGGGCTAGGGAATAATCATGCCTAATACTTACATTAAGGGAGAAAGAAGTAAAAGTGTAACCTTGACCAATGGATTGGAACACTGAAATTCATCCTGGGTCTGGCCCCCATTTCTCTGATAGAGGTAGACAGTAATGCCAAACAAAAATCTCACCCAGCACATAACCTCTAGAAATGTCCTAACTAATACACTCCCTCCTAATAAATGCCCATGATATATAGACACACACTTGGATTGGATTGTATAGCTAGGCTTATAAAGGCTTTGGTGTTCTTTAACCTAGTATATACATATGAGCCTATGAATCTAATACCATGACAGGAATGGACCCCGTTCTTAAGTCAAAGTATGATTCAAGTTCATGAAATTAGTATTGCTTCAGTCTGCTATGTTAGCCAAAAGTGCTCTTCATAGCAATTGCAAAGTGCCCAGTAATGGCTCCTTCTGCAATTCATACAGTTTTACATGTATGAGTAATATATCTAAGTATATTTGTAAATTCTTTTTTATAACACCCATTGCTCCTACTACTATTGGAACTGTCTGGTTATCCTTCTTCCACATTGCCCTAGTTTCTGCCTGCAAATCCTGGTATTTTATGACTTTGTCTGTCTGTGCCTAAGACACTGAAGTCACTGTATGTAGCAATTTCAATGATCAATGCTACTTTTGTCTTCCTTCCATGGACTACTATATCTGGTTTTCTGGTATCTTTTTTTTGAACTGTTGGTAGTGGATGATCCCATGTGATATAAACTTCATCATTTTCTATAATGCTTTGTGCCTCATGTTGCCAGTGTTTTTTCAGCTACTTCAGTATTATAATGTTTGCACAGTCCCAAGTGCAACAGTCTTGCCACATTATTATGCCTTTCAGTATACAGTCCATCTGCCATTAGTATATCACTACCAACAATAAGATGCAAGACTGTTTCCAATTCTGTTTTGAAAAACCTAAATTTGTTTCTCCCAAATGTTCAATGGACTTTTTAAACCAGCTTGTATGTAGTCAACTTTCTTGGTCTGCCAGTATTAACCTTGTGCCTTTTGGTTTAAATTCAGCTCTCATTAACCATTCCTGTGTTTGGTTCTGATCAAAATGAGGTTGTTCCAAGAGTTTTCTATATTTGCAGCTGTGTTAATGCCTTTTCCACATTTCATGCCTTCTCATCAGATACTTCACATTATATTCTTTATTTTGTTTTTTTGGCACATTCATTTGCTGCCTAATATTTATCTACTTTTGGTTTGATTTCCATTCCCACTTGAAACCAATATGCTTCTGTTAAACTAACCAGGGAAGTCATCTTAGACTTATTCTCCTCATGTTTTAAAACTTTCACTACATTTGCATATTGTGAGGTCAGCAGATATATATGCAGTCCCAGAATTGCAAATCTGTACATGTAATCAATTTCACGGTGGCCCATACCGCCTTCAGAATGGGGAATATCTAGTCTTGGTAAACATTATTTTTTATAAATCATTTGACGAGCATGAAGCATCCTTTTTGTTTTCCTGTCTAACCTATCCAGGAACAGCAAACTGATTTATAGTTTGGCCTTTGTTCCTAGACAGCAATGCCATTTTCAGTATTCATTTTAGTCTTCTAAAATATTCTTTACTAAGTTTCATTTACATTTGTTCATGTTTTATCATTGATCCTTCATCAGTTCCCAAATATTTATACACTCCCCCTTGCTCAAGTTCTTTTATATCACATTCCACTCCCAAAGTGATGTTTTATTCGTGCTGCAGCTTTCCTACTTTAAAGGTTGCTTTTGCATATTTATCAAGATCAAATAACATTCTTATATCAAAAAGAAAAATTGACCACTTGCAGCTGTGCTTTCAGTTCCTTACCTGATGAACTATGCAGTTCTACATCATCTACAAAAAGGAGGAGAAAATCTTTATACTTTGTTGTTTTCTGGGATCCAGTCTATAGCCATGACCTAATCTGCTGTGTAGACAGCTTAATGGGTTATGGACAGGAGAAAAGAGCAGCAGTGACAAGAAAGTCACTCTAAATTATCCCTGTGATGATCTGAGATATTGCCAGCCATGGCAGAGAAGTGGGGCAATGGATGTGTAATATATGCCAGCACAGATAGCTGGAATTTTGTAAAGAATTCTATGTCATTTGTATATTAAACTGATTTGTCCAGATGCTTGTGTTGAAAATATATTTGTAAAGTTGCCTGTATTAAAAAAATATACCAACAGTGGGTCTTGACTATGTTGTAACTAATTAAATGTATATGTTTTAACAGATGATACTGGACAAGAAGAGGTTAATCTCAATCCACCTGACTTTGAAAAATATTTTGAAGTTAAATTACTGGGCCTAGGCCATAAAGAAGTTATCTCACAGTTTTGACTGAAGCCAGAGACACAATGTCTGTAAGAAGCTTGGTTTGTTAATCTCTGTAGAAAGAGCAGAAGTGTTAAAATTGTCTTACAGCTCCAATAAACTTTAGCAAAGCTCAATGTATGTATTGTAACACATATGTGCTAAATCCTGACAGCTTCTAGCCAGGGGAGGTAGCATGGGAACCAGAAGTCAGATGACCAGATGTATGTGATGTCATTCTGTAATCCATCACTAAAATTATATTTCAATAATAGGTGAGGCTGAAGTCTCAGAGTGGTCTGTTTCTAAGAACCTGACATAGAAGGATCCCTCATCCACTTCTTCTTGCCTTCTCTAGTAAGTGACCAGGGAAAAGTAATTCTTTTGATCAGTCAGGAAAATATAGTATGATTAGTTAAGTACTGTTTTTCTGTATGAATCTGTGTGTCTGTGTTCCATTAATATTTCCTGTGACTGAAACACTGGTGTTTATTGTAGAAAGATATTTAGTACTTTCTTGTTCATAGGTTCATAGGTTCATATAGGGCTATCTGCCCCTAGGCATTTACAAGCTAGCCTATAGTTTTTAGTTTTTACGCCACCCCTTTAGTTTTTTTAGTTTGAATCTATATTTTATATTGCCTCTGTGCCTCTGTGACACTGTGACACTGGTACTCCCCCCTCTGTATCTCCATCCATTCCATCCCATTCCTCAAGATTCCTCTGAAGGCCCAGGCCAGTGAGGTGGCCTGCCTCACATATTTACCGATTTTGCATAGGGAGATTTGAGTCTTGGGGATGATCCTCAGCATGTCCTATTAATAACCGTAAATGTAATGAGGTTAAGTACCCTTCCCTTGTTGCTCTGAGGGATCTATTTTTTGAGATGAAGCATGTTCATCAAATCTGGGTTGACATGGCCTTGTATGTCAGGCACAGGGTCACCTCTGAGCTGTGTGTAAGCAACTGATCAGTGGATTGCCACCTATATGGTAGCTACCATGGCTCTGGCACCAGTTATCCATTTCTGTGAGACCCTTCATAACCCTCCTGTGTTTGCTTGTACTCAATGATACCCTATGTTATTATTGAGATCCATTATGATCCTCTCCATGGCTTTGCAGATAAACACCATCAGGTCCCATGGATGCTGTGTTCTAGAGATGTTTGGGGCTATGGGAGAGAAGTTTGCTGATGCAGCCCCCTGTGCAGGTGCTGGTAGAAGGCATTTGTAAGTGATTCAGTGGTTTTTCTTTATGTGGTCTTTTTTTTTATTTGGGGGGGGGATAAGGACCTCCAGTGAGATTAGTTTGTTCTTTTATTATTTATTATTAAATATATTTAAACTTTTAATTGTGACTGGTTCTTTAGAGAATACTTTAACCTTTGAGAGTACTTATATGTATTTGGTGACTTTGTGCCTATCCTGAAAGCCTTACTGCATTGGCCAAACACTACCATTTGTATTAATATTAATTTCACTCGGTGTAATTGTAAGACCCTCAGAGTAGCTGGCTCTGGAGTGTCTGGCTGAAGTGTAACTACCTTATAGTCTAGGCAGAAGAGGGCATAGCTAGTAAATCTGTGCTAGCATTTCCCAAGAGTGTGTGTGTGTGTGTGTGTGTGTGTGTGTGTGTGTGTGTGTGTGTGTGTGTGTGTGTGTGTGTCAGCTACTTGGAACAGGGATACAAAGCACTGGTTTCAGAGAGAGAGTGGTGGAGGACTTTCTTGGACACTTGGCTGAGTACTCAACTCTATAGCCGTGCAACTGCAAAGTCTCACTGGGGATATGGAGAGAGAGAAGCCACCCCCTGGACTGTGTGTGTTCCCTGTGTGCTGTTAACAGAAATTGTGCTTGATGCAAAGACCTGCATCTGGAAATACTGGCTGTATCCAATTTTGTTCCAAGTGAATGTCCCTCTACAGTATCAGTGGTGAGGATTAAGCCTCCTTGATTAATGACCCAGAGAAAGGACCTCAAAATCCCCTTTTGAATTTTTAATCCTGGAACAATAATTTCTCCTTTATCAAGGCTTAACTGCAAAGTGGTTTGCAACTGTTTCATGGTGGGTGTAATATAATCGATCAGTGTAGCGTGTTGTGATGAAAGGAGATACTGCCAGCATAGCTAGATGGAATTTTGTAAATAATTATATGTCATTTGTGAATATCAAAATGATTTCTACAAGGTACTTGTGTTACAAGTGTATTAGAACTGTATGTCATTTGTAAATCAAACTGCTTGTACAGACGTATATGTTGAAAAGGTATTTGCAAAGTGCTGTTTGAAATGGAACCACAGTGTGCCCTACTGGAAGAGAACATGATTGTATATGCATTATTGTAACTGTTTAAATGTATAGGTTTTAGCAGTGGAAACTGGAATACAGGCAGTTAACCTCAGTCCAGCAAGCTTTAGAAAAAATATCTGAAATTAAATTACTTCATAGGATACGCCATAAAGTTTTCTAGGCAACTAGAGACACAGAGTCTTTGCTAGGAACTTTCTTTATTGTCCTTGGAGTGAACAACTTACTACTTATGATGCATGAAGTAATGCAGTTGTTTTATGACTTCCAGCATCTGCCAAAGATCTGAGGAAATGCCCTTGTCTGTATATTTTTGTAGGTAGATGATAAATGCTGTCAGCTTTTAGGAATGGGTTTCTTGGCCTGAGGAGTAAATTTCAGATGATCAGAAATTAGGTCATTCTCCAAGCTGTCTCAGCAGTAATATTTTAGATATTAATTTGAGAAGTCTCTTAGTGAGACAGTGCATTCTGCATTATGTCTTGGACCTGACAACAAAAGGACCCATTCACCACACATCTGCCTTGCTCAAATGAAGTAGGTTTCTTGGGAACAGTATAACTCTCTAAGATACAGTTCCCTGTTCTATACTGTTATAAAAGTGACACTTTTTGTCTTATAGTTTTCTCTGTTTGATACTTTCATGATGGCATTTGATTTCTCCCCTTCCTTTCCCTTATTACCCTGTGTTTTTGTGGTAAGATTTTTTTCTGTTGTTAATTTAGCTACAGAGTAATATATCATATTTACTTTTGTTTTCTCACATGAATCTCTATGAACAGTCCTAATTACTGTGTTTATTTCTTTTATACAACTTCAAACTTTGAGTTTTATTGACTTTATGCAGTCTATTTCTTTTATTTATCTTAATATGTCTGTCCATCGCTATTAAATCAAGCATCTCTTCTCTTAGACCATTTTATTCTAAATTAAGGGCACACTCTTTGTTCTCCATTTCCTGTGGCATTCTATAAAAAGTTCCAGAACATCTTACTGTGCCACAGTCTCTTCAGTTTCATACTGTGTCATTCGTTGTTCTTTCATATGGGAACACTGACCTATAACTCCACAACACTGACTGAGTTGCCACAGTTTCCTGTTCCTTTCCTTGCTGTGCAACACATTGTTTGTACTGGTTTCCTATGAAAGGCTCCAAAGTGTCATATGGTAACTGATCAGATGTTTCTCCTTAATTTGAAGATCTGTTTATCCATCCTGCTGTGATGTTATCAGAGTTAGATTTTATACACTAAATCCTTCATTTCACTGGTAATCAATAAATTCAGTTTCAGTTTCTTAAACTTTTCCATTACTAATCCTCTTTTCTACTTTTCCTCTTTGTTTTATTATTTTTGTATTCTAAAATTGTCCATGTCCAGATGCCTTTTCCTGTATTTTTCTTCAATTATCTTTGGTGCTGTTCTTTTGGCATTATTATTTTTTTTCTTTTCCATATTCATTATTTCTTCTGCTTATGTCTTCTGTTTCTCCTTGGTTGGGGACCCATTGTTCCAACATGCTGTGATATAACTAAATCCTACACTTTGCAGGTATTCCATAGCTTCAACTTCTATTTTTTTTAACTTCTACTTTATTAATCATCTGCTTTGCATTCCATCTTTGTCATCTTATTTTCTTGTATTGTGAAATTTTCCATATCTGGATGCCTTTGCCTGTATTTCTCTTCAAATATCTTTGGGGCTACCTTTTTTATATTGACTAATTTGGCTTTCTCATTTACATAAATATTGCACTATATCAGATCTCTCTTTCTTTCTCATGTCCATTTTTCTTGTTTATACATTTCAGTAATCTCTAGATTGTTTTCATTATATTTTTGCACTTCCTCAATCACTTCTTTTTCCAAACAGCTCAAGGTTTTTGGTCTAGATAACAAATCTGCTGCATTAATGAAAACACATTTTTATTTGAAGCTTCTGACAGTTTTTCTCGTGGAAGCATTTTTCTTTTTTCTAATTTCTCGCTTAATCTTTTTTATATTTTCTGTCTGGAAATTCTGTGCTTTTTGCATAATAGTAACAATACATCATTTCTTCCTTATCCTCAATAGTCCACTCTATCATCTTTATGGTTCTTTTTTGGCCTATCAGTTTTTGTGGAGTACTACTTCCTTCTACAACACAGGGGATGCTGGGTTTGGCCTAGCCCCATTATAGAAATATTTCCATGTCTTGAGGATTCTGCACTGTTATTTTTTCCATTCTTGGCACTAATCCATGTACCAGGATTGGGCACTTTTTTATCCTGGATCTTGTGAACCCAGCTGCCTATTTTATTGTTAACCTACTTCTGTCCATGATATATGCTATATAAAATACAGTCTATATATCAGTATCATCTTGGTAAGATTTTGTGAAAAACAGGATCCACCTCGTGAAGGTACTCATCATGACTTCTTGTGAAGATATTTACCAAGATGGCATTGCTGATGTTCATTAAAGTTGAATGACAGGAGGAAAAGCTCAACTCTGCTGACACAGATTGAGTAGGTGGCCCAGTTTTGGCTATCAGGCATGTAACAGCGCCCTGCTGAAAATCTTCTTGGCATCAAGCAATACCAGCACTTATGGTCTTGTCACATATCATGATTCATGGATGATATATTTGGCCAGCCATACATGATTGGCACAATATGTCTGTTCCCCGAACCTGCCTCTGCTTTACTGAGTAAACTCTTCTACATGATTTCTATCTGGTGTAACAGAATCATAGCCACTGTCTTACATTCCATATGTGAAAATTGTCAGAAAGCGGCTTGCAAAGGGACCTTCTTTGCTTTTAGAATAAAGGATATAATTGCAGATATCAACTGAGGGTGTCACATCTCACTACTGTGGAATCTGTTGTAAAAATGGAACAAGAAGGGGGTGCAAGCTTATGAAGTAATTTGTAAACACTGGAGAACTTGCCATATTATCACAATGATGTCCCTGATTTTAAAGAACTAGGGTACATTCCACCTCACTCATCTAAAAAAGAGAGGATAAAGCATCTTTTGTCAGCCTATGTAGACCCAGGTCAGCAAGGTGGGCCACAACAGCCTTTAGAGAATGTGCTGAAAGTGGTAATAAATGCATCTCATCAAAAACTGAAAATTTGTGAGTATTACACAATTATGGTGGTTAACTTTACAATTAATTCATCACATCAGGAAAACCAACAAGTATTTAGTTTGATTTCATGATGACTCTTTAAATAAAACATGGTGAGAAACTAAACCACTGAACACTGCCAGTTGGGAATGCAACCTAATTTAAAAAAATGATTTTTCTGAAGAGGGAAATCTCCTTGAACTTTATATATAATAGCTCCATAGTTGCATCAGCATGAAGAAGAGGGTATTGTCTGAAAAGAAGATAATCTTTGTTGGTACACCTCAGAAACTGCACTGGAAGTGATCATTTATAGAAAACAGTGATCTGGGAGATCAATATCAGCAGCTTGTACTTCAGTTGTAATGTCATCCATTTTGTACGTTAGTTGTAGGGAATCCTTTTAGTTTACTCTTATGCAAGTAAATAAGAAAGGAAGTAGCATACTAGAAAGGAAATGACCTGTGACCAGTAGACATTAATACATTGATTTGCATTTTACAGTGTGGAAATTGATATGGTGTTCTCTCAACACTTGGTAAAGCTGTCTTCCCTCTATAATTCACATAATGAAATTTGTTAGATTCTAAAGTAAATCCAGTTAATTCAGTACAAATATTAACATAAAGAAGTGTGAAGATGTTTCCTAACAGCTAACAATGGAAGAAATTGAAAGTGGAACTGAAGATGAACAATTCATTGATGGGTGTGAGTCATGAGTCTGAAAATGACAGCCTTGTTTCTCCATGATCATCAGCTACACATCTGAGAAAGTAATTATATTTAAATCTTTCACAGATGAATAGTAGTGTACAAAACTCTCTTCTATGGGAGACCTGTTTATGGCATATGTAAATGATTTGGATTTTTTATACAATTAGCACATGTCTGTGAATCCTGCTAATTGTCAAATATATGAGTTATTGAAAAATGCAGGAGAGACAGCAAGAAATAAAAACAGGCAAGGTATTAATTGATTGGAACTGAAGATGTGGGCATGAGGTGAAATATGAGAGGATATAAAGGTATAGAAAAAAAACAGAGTTGCAATTGATTGACTGACAACATCAAGATGGTGAAATGGGCATGTTCTACAAAAAAAAAAAAAAATATACACACACAAAAAAAAAAAGAAAAAAGAAATTGGAATAGTAGTGGTGAAACTCTTATTCACACTGTCACACTGGAGTCAGATTATAAATAGTCAAAGCTAGGACTGAAGTTATGACTTATGCGAAAGAAAACAAAAAGTGCTTTTGCAATTTTGTCAACTTGATAAAAATGGTTATTGGCTGAATATCTGGTATTTATTCAGCAAATGTATTCTGACACAATATTAAAACACTGTCAGTGATTTAGGAAACAAGAAAAAAGTGTAAGCAAAGTTGACTGAAATGTAAACTGGCATGTTCCCTTATTTCAACACTGCTTTGGAGTGGTGGTATATTAATTTTATAAAATACTGATGAAATAATAAAGATGAAGGAACTGTACTGAGATTAGCAAAGCTCCAAACTGAGATCACAAAGTGTAATAACTCCAACAGAATATTTGCAAGATGGTGGAAACTTGTAAAGGTATACAAAAAATAATATAGAAAGGTTTAATATCCCACTGAAAAAATAAATATAAATTAAATTAACCAAGAATGTTCACCTTCTAATAAAAACAGAAAAATACAATTTTAGAAAAAGTTGTACATAATGAATAATAAGGCTTTTACTGTAGCTATTTAACTTCTGATAAAAAAAAATCTAATAACCCTATTATGGGGTCTGATAAAGGACAATATTGCTGTAACTGATGAATTTAACAGCTTACTTCCTGATTGAGGGCAAAGATGTCTACTTCTACACATCTAACAGTAAATATGTGAAGACTAAATTCATCCAATAATTACAAAAAGGAGCATTGACAATTACTTGAGGAATGTAAGAAATTTACATCTACATGCCCTGATAAATACCTACAGTCTTTATAAAAAATGCTATGACTTTGTATTCCGTATTTACAAAAGACTGGGACTGTGCCTCAAATGTAGAGGACATCATGTATTACCCTGATATTAATATGGTAAAGAAATGGTTTATCAGATTATTGGCCTGTGAGTCAGATGCCTATAATGAGTAAATGTTTTGAAATGGTGTATAACTGATTTGATGTTTCAAGATGATAGCATAGGAACTATAGCTATGCAGTAGCATCAATATATGAAATGAATTTAGTGGAATTTTATGGTCAGGTGACATTAACCACTTATTTATGTCTATCTTGTGGTACCGTTTTTCTTGCCGTAGTGAAGGCATTCGACTCACTGCCATATGAATCAGTCTATAGAATATCAAATAACATGGGATATAGCATACATATTGTTCACTGGATAATGATTTGGCATACCAGTAGAACACAAACAGTAGTTATCCATGGATGTTAGTTCAATGCTACCAGTGTGTAAAAAGGGGTATCACAGAGCACAGTCTTGGGAGCATTATTGTTCAACCATGTATTTTTCATCTAAACCAAGAAAAATGCTTCATTTTGGCAGAATATCCTGATGACTGCAAAATTGGTTTCATTATATTTAAATTTAAGAATTATCAAAACATTAATTTGTATTTGTCTAAGACTGCTTAATGGGTCTTATACACTGGTATTTTTTTTAGTACTAACAGTTTTAAAATTATGTAGTTTGGGAAATATTACCTAAGAAAAATTTAGGGTTCATAAGTGTGTACTAGGCTAATGGCCCTGGAGCTTTTACAAGCCTAGAACATAGGATTACCCTAGTATTGTGCCGCTCAACCTTAGTTCCCAGTGCCTCTGTCGAGTAGAGCCACTGCAGTGATTCCTGGGGTGAATTTTCTATTTCCAATCCACTCATCAAAATTTCTATTGAAGAGGGCTAATGAGGTGCTCTATTTGACATGTATGGGAAGTCTATTCCATAGCATGGGCAGACTCTGGATTATGAACCAGTCCCTCCAGCACGTTTTGTTCATTGAGGTAATGAGGTTGAGGTCTCTGGAGTGTGTGGTGCAAAAAGATTGGGATTTCTTTAGATGTAGCATTTCTAACAGAGCTATGTAAGACATGGCTTTGTAAGTCAAGCAAAGATCGCCACTAAGTCGGCGATATGAGACAGAGAATAGTTGATGTTTTTTGAATCTGTCCATATAAGACAAGTGTTTAAGGCCTAGGATTCTCTTTGTGAGGTACTTTTGCGGCCTCTCCAGTTGTTGCAGGTGTCTAGTGAGGTACATGCCAAATGGGGCACTGTACTCAATGACTGGCCTAATGAGGGAAGAGTAGAGGGCGACAATGACCTCTTTCTTCCTGGATTCAAAACCCTTAGTAATGAGATGTGCCACATAGAAGGACTTTCTGACAACAATGGCAATGTGGTGGTCAAAAGAGAGGCTGGTGTCAACCTGTGTTCCCAGATCTCTTATAACTCCTTCTGTGTTCAGTGGACTACCATCTATGTAGTATTTCATGGGAACTGGGTTTTTCCCAAAGGGGATGACGACACATTTTTTGGCACTGAGCTTAAGGCCATGGTTCTGACAAAAGTCATTGGTCTCAGTGAAGCCTTTCTGTAGGATGTCGACATCACTTGGGGAGTTAATAATGGCTCCCAACTTGCAATCATCTGTGAACTTGGGCAGCCAGAGTCTCTTTGTGTTGGCCTGGAGTTCTCAGAAGTAAATACCAAACAGGAGAGGAACCAGGACCGATTACTGTGGGACTCCCCTCATGAGTGGCCAGCTGTCTGACTTGGAGTCAGCTATTTTCACACTATGGGTTCTATCTGTGAGCCAGTTTGTGACCCACCTAGTGATATAGGGGTTGATGCTTAGCTTACTGAGTTTTTCTATGATTCCTGAGTGGGGAATGGTATCAAAGGCTTTGGGCAGATCAAGGTAGGCTGTATAAACCACCTTGCCTTCATCCACAGCTCCGCTGACTGAATGACTCAAAAAAGTTGACCAAGTTGAACAGGCATGCTCTACCCTTCACAAAACTAAACTGTGTGGGATCCAGAGTTTGGAGATTCCCTATATCCTTGTTTATTAGGTCCATGATGATGCATTCCATAGCTTTGCATATCAGGCTTGTCAGACTAATGGGGCAATAGTTCTAAGGGTCAGTAGTCACTCCTCCTTTGTACAGTGGGATGACTGTAGCAGTGTGCCATTCAGTAGGGACAAAGCCTCAGGTGAGGTGCCAGTTCACTCTGTAGTTCATGTAGGACACAGCTAGGGATATTGTCAGGTCCCATAGAAGCTGTATTCCTGGCCTTGGACAGTGCTGTTTTAACCTATGCAGCAGTAATAATGGGTGCCTGGCAATCTACTGGTATTATGATTGGTCCTTTGGGGGGGGGGTAAAGTTAGCACTGAATCTGTTGGCCAGTATATTGGCAATATCTGTTTGCTCGGAATAGGAGGTACCATTGTGCCAATAGCTCAGAGCAAATCTGGGTATTGCCGTGGAGATTCTTTACATAACTATAGAAGGCCTTGCGGTTGTCTTTACTATCTGCTGCAATTCTGTTTTCATAGCTAGCTTTAGAGGATTTGATGAGGGATCTCAACTTTTTATTGAAGCTGATAAAGGAGTTTTTCCAGTCTTGGGACTTTACCTTATTCCGCATCAGTTTCCTCCTTCTGTTGTAGAGTTTGTTTATGGCAGGGGACCACCAGATTGGCTTCCTTTTTTTGTAGAAGAGCATATTAGTTCTATTGGGTATGGCAAGATCCATTCATTTGTGTACATGCTTTATACAGTGCATTGGTGTACGATTCGGCGGTCATGTAACTATTCTTCATTTGCATGGGTGCCATGAAGTTAGCCACCTCTGCTTTTAGGAGCCTTAAGTTAGCTTTGGAGATGTTTTTCATGGTGGCTAACTTTGCGGGCGGAGGGGTGGAAGTGGGAGGGATGTGGATTTCCAAGGTGATTAGTTTGTGGTCGGATCTAACCAGGGAGGAGTTGACTATTGGTGAAAAGCAACGGTCACCCATGTTAGTAATGACCAGGTTAAGGATGTTGCTACCTCTAGTGGGGGTAAGAACAAGCTTATCCAGGGCATTGGAATTAATGATTTCCAGGAAATGTTGGGCAAGGGTATTGGTACATGAGTAGTTTTCCCAGTTAATGGTTGGGTAGTTGAAGTCACCCAGTATGAGAGTGTTAGGTTGGACCCTAATATTCTCCAGGGTGCATGGAACCAATCTAGAGGTGTGCGCATCCTTTATGAATATGGAAACACCACAGCCTTTGGAGCTTCGGTCCAAGTTCTGGAGCTGAAAGGTGTGGAATGAGTTATAGCTTGGTAGTGGAGGTTGTGCTTTCTGCTGAACTGTTGTAGGACAAATGTTGATGTTCTCCATTTTAAGTAATGCTTCGAGTGAGTGCATTTTGAGATTTAGACTTCTAGCATTGAGCAGTATGACCCTCAGATTGCATTTGTTTGTAGCTGTTACAGTGGTAATTTGGTCTTTGGAACATCACCTAAAAAAGGCACTATAGGGGTGGCAAGAGTCTTGGCCAGTATCTGGAAACCCAGGGGGTG
Source organism: Protopterus annectens (assembly GCF_019279795.1). NCBI lineage: Eukaryota > Metazoa > Chordata > Ceratodontiformes > Protopteridae > Protopterus > Protopterus annectens. Next base: position 508,825,602 of record NC_056749.1, read on the forward strand.
ACAGATGCAGGCCAACTCTGGCACTGCATCGAGGTCTGTCATCATGTCATCCCAGGCAGACAAATACTGGATCCCCTTAGAATGACACCAGCAACTTAGCCAATTGTTGGAATCAATCATTTTCTGCTTGTGATAGTAGGATGCTACTCGGGGCTAGGGTCATACCCACCTGGGCTACACTTTTTCATTTTGTTTTTACTGATTGGTTTTTCAGTGACCTTCTCACTCATTGTTTTAGTTTGTTGTTTGGGATATTTTTGCAGTGACCCTAATGATAAGGGACATCAGCTGGGTATAACAGCCCTGTGTTTCTAATGCTTAGTCAAACACTCTGCTTGTGCTGTGCTGATGAGGACATAAAAAGGCCAAAATATGCATATCCACATCTAGTGGGGTTTGGCTTTATAGGCCTGAAATTGTCCATTAAATTGACAAAACAAGTCATCGGCATTCAAAATTGCCAATTAGCTGAAACACCTGATGTTCATAAGGATCATTTGTATATATCCCATGTGCCTCTGATACAAGAGATTTGGGAGGTCACTCAGTGGAAGTTCTAGCTTCGCTGACGTTTTCATTTTGTTTTTACTTATTTAACCTAATGAGTGGGACATCAGTGTGCCTCACTATCGAGTCACCTATGACATGCTGTTTTGCCTTAAAGGCTTTGGTTGAGAGGCACACTGTTTAGGAGAGTTATGTGTCTCTTGATTAGTGTTGTATTGTGTTGGTCAAGTACGTTTCTGCCTTCAAGGTATCTGCTGTTTGGGTAGATTTTTATTCAGACGCTCCACGAAGATGGGTGCGTGGTTTGTATTATTTTGTAAAGGCAGTGCTGGTGTGTATTCTGGAGGTCTATGTGTTCCATATGGTATGGTGCAAATGTTGACCTTCTCCTTTTGACCAGCTATTCTGGTCTTGGCTGGAGAGTGCATGGCTTCCAGTTTGGATATACAAGTGCATCTCTCACAAGTCTGAGTGTTGGGAGGTAAGAGGAGAGGGTTGTCAGTGTACATGAGGCAGTTGCTACATTGCCTCAGGATGCCCAAGTTCACCAGGTTGATAGGAGAAAGCACAGGGAACTGACCTTTAGACATGCCTGCAGGGGTGGGCATTAATAATAAGTACTGGAGCTGTTTCCTTGTAGAACATTTAGTGATGGTATCATTTCTGCGTGCTACAATAATTGCTACAAGAAGTCTGGTATGATAAAGTGTTAGACTAATAAGCTAGTAAAAGTGCAGGAGAGGAGAGAGCTAGCAGATCTAAGGGGAAATTGAAGAGCAGATTTTGGCACCTCTTACAAACAATCCTGGATACAGCAAATCTGTATCTAGACTAGACTAGTTACAGGAAAGGTGGGAAACAAGGGCAAACAAAGTTTCTGAGTATAAAGACTTGTGCATAACATTTACTAACAGTTTTTTTTTTCAAAGCACCTCGGTTATTAACAAAGCTCTCAGACAAATTGTCATGTTACAGAATATTTCTGGCAGCAAAGTGTATTCTTACTAACTAGGTCTTTTATTCGGTTTGTGTTACACTACAATAGTTAACAGCTGAAAAGGTTGAAATCAGTTCATAGAAAGTTTAGGAACCAAACTAATTCCTTGACTGACTGAGATTATGAAGAAAGATATCAAAAAAGTAATCTTTATTTATTTATTACATTATAGGCATTACCGAGGGAAACTGATTCTAGCATTTAAGGCTATAAAAAATGAAGAATTCGACTGTTATTGAACTCAGAAATTTTTAGACATAAACATCTAAGATTTTCCAAAAATTAGTATAATTCAGGGTTAAAAGGTTTATATGAATTAGTATATTTCAATAATTTGGAGCTATCTCTATTTTTGGGTATGCAATTCCAAAAGCTTAGAAATTTGAAAATAATCTGGGTGGATGTGTGGGAAACCAAGTATATAATGAAAAGTTTAAGACTCTGCTGATGAAGTCCATCAGACCAGTGCACTGTGATGTGAACTTGTGAAACGTATGAAACTGACAGATATTGATACAATTGGAGAAACAGAAACTAAGTAGAAAGAGAAACTGGGTATTATGGAGAAAAAAGGACTGTTTATAAATAGAACTGCAGGAACAAGATGGCTTGGAAAAAATGGTGGCTCTACTTAAAGACTTTGGTTGTTTAATGGAGATGTTTCTAGATGTATTGAAGTTTGGCAAAAGGTTCATAAAGTACATTATTGAAAGGGTAAACACTGGCATTGGTGTCTAGTATACAATTATTATTTTCTCTGTAGAAACCGTAGTTATAACAATAATATTACAATAAAAGGCTAAATTTAATAAGGTTTCTTATAAAATCCAATAGTTTTTTTTTATATACTTCACATAATAGAATATCCAAATGTTCGGCTTTCATATGGCTGAGACCATATGACTGAACATTTGAATGTTTGAAAATGTGAAAAAATAAGTAAATAAAACTACAAAAAAAAAAAAAAAAAAAAAAAAAAAAACAGTGCTCTCAGATGGTCTAGGCCATATGAAAGTCAAACTTTTAAAAATTCAACCATCTGAAGGGGACCTCATATATATATATATATATATATATATATATATATATATATATATATATATATATATATATATCTATCTATATATGGAATCACTACGAAGTTTTGAAATCCCAAAATCTTGAGTTACAGAATATCAAGTTCAGAATCTCGAGATCTTGGAATCTCAAAATTGTAACCCCCCCCCCCAAAACACCACCCAACACACTAAAACATGTATGCAGGGGAGCAAGCCTCACTGTACCGCTCACCCTCCACAACTAAAATATACCAACTCCGAGATCGCACTACAGTGAGGACAAGGGAAATCTCCTAGTCCGCACTGTATGCCGATCTCCATTCAGGATTTCGAAGTTTTGAAACCCCTTAGTTACTTTTGTTTTACTAAGCAATATTAAAGCAAAATTAAACAATATAATATGAAATTAAGTGAGGGGGTTGACCCCCACCCCCCCTAACTATATATTCTAACTCCAAGGCTGCATTACAGCGGGGAACGGGGCATATTCCATTTACTTGCCAATGATACTTGCCAGTCAAATTAAGTGTCGGCCAAATGAAATTTCGGTCATTTGGTGTCGGGCAAATGGGTGTCGGTTAATCGGAAGTTAGGGCAAATGTAGTAGACCCATATATATATATATATATATATATATATATATATATATATGGGAAAGTATCAATATGAACATTTTAAACTTAGGTTTGAATTTGATTATAAAGAGGAGTAATCATTGTTGAATAATCACAGTGTTAGGTTTTTCAAAAATTATAAAGTATGTTATAGCATTAACTATATGACAAAGTTTAATGCCAGGTTCAGTTTGGAAAAGGGTACAGAATTAATTAAGGTTCTGCAGAAATATGACAATTTTGTAAATGTATGCAGGTTGTAGTAATGGTAAATTGTTAATCATGTGAAAATGCATTACTCTATTTTTTTACTGGGCGATTGAATTATAACTCTGGTGAAATTGTACAAACATTATAGAATATGAAGTATAAGGAATCTGCTTTCATATATGAAAAGACCACAATCCTGAACATTATTTTTGCGAGACGAAAATAACTAAACTTTGAATCTGGAACCATAGACTTTTTCCAAGGATAAGTAAACACTTCCCAAAACTACAAAATACACACCATATCATATGAAACCCACCTAGGTGGAAGGGCTATGCCACCTACACTCCCCCACAACTGCATACACCAACTGTGGGATCACACTACAGTGGGGAAAAGGGCCTGGTTTGGGATTTTAAGTTTTGCTATTTTCGTCTCGTGAAAATAACATTCAGGATTGTGGTCTTTTGATATATGAAAGTAGATCCAGTATATGCTATATGGAATGTTAGAATATAGTGAAACAACCAAGGGACTAAGCAACTATAACTTTACAATGCATAGTTATTAAGCTTATTGAATCATTTTAAATATGGAGTATGGTAATGACTAAAAAATACAAAACTTGTGCCAATATGTTTGCATTGTAAGATGTGCGGTGTTAACCATCTGATTCAAGAATTTTCCTAAATGAGAAGTTTATTATGGCTGCAAAGCTAAAGTACAAAAGTTTAAAGGTATTAGTTATCCTTCTACTTTATATTAATCAATTAATGTTTATGAACTTTGGGTCTTGGAGCAACAATATTTATGAGTGTTGAAACTTGTAAAGTATTGTGAAAGATGTTCATAGGTTCAAAGGTATGTACTAGGATAATGGCCATGGAGGCTTTACAAGCCTAGCCCATAGAAGTGCCCTGGAATTGTGCCACCCGACATTAGTTCCCAGTACCTCTATCATGTAGACCCACTGGTGTAATCCCTGGGGTGATCTTTCTATTACCCATCCACTCATCAAGATTTCTTTTGAAGAAGGACAGCGAGGTGCTCTGCATGACATGTATGGGAAGTCTATTCCAGAGCATGGGCAGTCTCTGGGTGAGGAACCTGTCCCACCAGCATGTTCTGTTGATTGTGGTGATGAGGTTAAAGTCTCTGGAGTATGTGGTGTGAAGAAATTCATATTTCTTTACATGTAGCATTTCTAACAGAGCTGGGTCAGACATAGTTTGTAAGTCAAGCAGAGATCACCTCCAAGTAGGTGATATGAGACAGAGAATAGCTGGAGTCTTTTGAGTCTGTCCATGTAGGACATGTGTTTAATGCCTAGGATCCTCTTCATGAGGTACTTCTGTGGCCTCTCCAGTTGTTGCATGTGTCTAGTGAGGCACATGCCAAATGGGGCATTATACTCAATGACTGGTCTAATAAGGGAAGAGTAGAGAGAGACAATGACCTCTTACTTCCTGGATGCAAAACCCTTGGTAATGTGGTGTTCAAAAGAGAGGTTGCTGTCAATCTGCACCCCCAGATCTTTTATAATGGTTTCAGTGTTCAGTGGGCTCCCATTGATTTGGTAATTAGTGGGAACTGATTTTTTACCAAAGGGGGATGACAACACATTTTTTGGTGTTAAGCTTAAGGCCATGGTTTTGACACCAGTCATTGGTCTCAATGAGGCCTTTCTGTAGGATGTCAGCATCTCTTGGGGAGTTATTAATGGCTGCCAGCTTGTATTTGTCTGCAAACATGGTCAGCAAGAGTCCTTTTGTGTTGGCTGGGACTTCTGAGAAGTAGATGCCGAAGAGGAAAGGACCCAGGACCGATCCCTGTGGCACTCCACTCATGACTGGTTGGCAGTCTGACTTGGAGTCCGCTACTTTCACACTGTGTGTTCTGTCTGTGAGCCAGTTTGCAACCCATCTAGTGATATTGGGGTTGATGCTTAGTTTGGTGAGTTTATCAATAATTCCAGAGTGAGGAATGGTATCAAAGGCCTTAGCCAGATCGAGGTAGGCTGTATGCACTGTGTTACCTTCATCCAAAGCCCTGGTGATTGACTCAAAGAAGTCAACCACATTGAGCAGGCATGATCTCCCTTTCACGGAGCCAAATTGCGTGGGGTCTAGAGTTTTGAAATTTCCTATATCTTTGTTAATCAGATACATGATGATGATGTGCTCCATAGCTTTACAGATCAGACATGTCAGGCTAATGAGGCAATAATTCCCAGGGTCTGTAGTCGTTCCCCTTTTATGGAGAGGGATGACTGTAGCAGTGTGTCATCCAGTAGAGACAAAGCCTCTGGTAAGGCTGTGACTGAACAAGGCACACAGATGTGGTGCCAGTTCACTTTGTAGATCCTGTAGAACACAGCCAGGTATATTATTGGGTCCCATGGAAGCTGTATTCGTGGCCTTGGACAATGCAGCTTTAACCTGTGGTGCAATGATGTGGTGAGCCTGGCATTCTTCCAGTATTTTGATTGGTCATTTAGGGGGAACAGAGGGGTAAAGTTACCACTGAATCTGTTGACCAGTATGTTGGCAATATCTGTTGGCCCAGTATAGGTGGTGCCATTGTGCTGTAACTCAGAGCAAATATGGGTATTGCCGTGGAGGTTCTTGATATAACTATAGAAGGCTTTGTGATTGTTTTTAGTGTCTGCTGCAATTCTGCCCTCATAGCTGGCTTTGGAGAATTTGATGAGGGATATCAACTTTTTGTTGAGGTTAATAAGGGAGTTTTTTCCAGTCTTGTGACTTTACCTTTTTCTGCAACAGTTTCTTCCTTCTGTTGTAGAGTTTATTAATAGCAGGGGGCCACCAAATTGGCTTCCTTTTTTTGGAGGAGAGAATCTTGGTGCTATTGGATATGGCTAGTTCCATGTATTTATGTACATGTTCATACAGTGAATTGGTGTATGTTTCAGCAGTCATACAGCTATTTTCCATTGGCATGGGTGCTGTGAAGTTAGCCACCTCTGTTTTTAGGAGCCCAAAATCAGCTTTGGAGAAGTTTTTCAAGGTGGTTACATTTGTGGAACGTGTGGGTGAGATATGGATTTCTATGGTGATTAGTTTATGGTCGGATCTGACCAGGAAGGGATTGACTATTGGTGTAGAGCAAAATTCACCAGGTCAAGGATGTTGCTTCCTGTATTGGGGATCAGAATGAGCTGGTCTAGATCATTGGAATTGATGAATTCCAGAAAGTGTTGGGCCAGTGTAGTGGTGCTTGAGTAGTTTTCCTAGTTGATGAAGGGATAATTAAAGTCTCCTAGTATGAGAGTGTTAGGTTGAACCTTGATAGATTCCATGGTGCTTAGGAACATGGAGTGAGAGCCTAGGGACATGGTTGGGGACCTATAGCAGGCTACGACATGGATTGCCATCTCACCCAATGTTAGTTTTACGTGAAGTATCTCAGATGCATTATGCTGGGCTACTAGTCTGGAGTTGTGCATATCCTTTATGAATATGGAGACACCACCAACACTCCCTTTGGAGCTTTGTTCCATGTTTCTGGCCAAAAGGTGTGTAATGAGTTAAAGCCTGGTAGCCAAGGGTGCTTTCTGCCGCTTTAAACCAGGTCTCCATTTCAGTACAAATTTCGATGGTCTCCACTTTGAGGAGTGCTTTGAGTAAGTGCATCTTGAGATTTAGGCTTCTATCATTGAGCAGCATGACCTTCAGATTGCATTTATTTATAGCTTTTACTGTGTTAATTTGGTATTTGAAACACCGCCTAAAAAAAGCAATATCAGGGTGGCAAGAGCCTTACCCAGTACTCAGACACCCGTGGTTGACAGATGCAGGCCATCTCTGGCAAAGCATCGAGGTCTGTCAATAACGTCATCCAAGTAGACATATACTGTATCCCCTTAGAATGACACCAGAAACTTAGCCAATTGTTGAAGTCAATCATTTTGTTTGTACTGCAGTATTATTCTGGGTAATGGTAGGACAATGCTCAGGGTAAGGGTCATACCTGCCAGGGCCACATAATCTGAGAACTCCACCTTGTCTCCTTTCTTGTAGTCCAGGGAGGTGCATCTCAGGTCATTCATTCCTACATGTACAATGACAGAGTCACACTTGTTGTGGAGTGACCTGATTGCGTGTGTTATGTGACAGATTATGGCACCTGATAGACAGCTGACTGTTACCTTCTCCATATTCAACCTAGTGAGTGGGACATCTGTGTGCCTCACTATTGAGTCACTTATGATTAGTGTATTGGGCACAGTGTTTAGCCTTAGGGGCTTAGGTTGAGGGGCACACTATGGAGGTGAGCTATGTGTCCTGTGGTTTGTGCTGTGTTGTGGTGGTTGAGTGCATTTCTGTTTTGGAGGTCTCTGCTATTTGCTTAAATTTCTGTTGAGAGACTCCACAAAGGTTGGTGCGTGGCTTGTGTTTTTATGTGAGAGCTGTGATGGTGGGTGTTCTGGAGGACTATGTGTTCCATATGGTCTTTTCTAGGTGTTGACCTTCTCCTCTTGACCAGCTAGTCCAGTTTTGGCTGGAGAGTACATAGCTTCCAATTTGGTGATAGAAGTGCATCTCTCACAAGTCTGAGTGTTGGGAGGTAAGAGAAGAAGGTTGTCTGTGTAAATGAGGCAGTTGCTACACTGCCTCAGAATGCCCAAGTGCACCAGGTTAATAGGAGAAAGCACAGGAAACTGCCCTTTAATCATGCCAGGAGGGGTGGTCATAGCTACTATGTACTGCCACTAATTCCATGAAGAACAACTAGTACTGATGCCACTTAGGTGTGCTATAATAATTGCTACAAAAACCTACTGAAGTGCATGAGAGAGAAAAAGTGCTAGCAAGATTTATGGGAAAAACTGAAGAGCAGACTTTCTGGTTCCAGTAATAGTTTACCTCAGCTTGGCGCCACTGTGTGGCGCTTAAACAAGTACAAACATGCACAAATGCAGGCCTTTAAACCAGAAAGTTGAAAGGGATGGAAAAACTGCCCAAATGGCAAATAAACTACAATTTCTGGGCCAGAAACTACTCCACTTGTAGTAGATAGGCTACCTAGTGCTTACCACTCCCACTGATAAGCTAGAAGGCTTCCCTCCAACACAGAAAGGTTTGGGGGGATCAGAAGCTTACAAACAGTCCTGGATACAGCAAATCTGTATCTGGACTAGTCTAGATACAGGAAAGGTGGGAAACACACTTAGAACTTTTTTTTAAAGAAAAGCAGTTAAAATAGCAGTAAAAACAATTCAAATACAGTGCAAGCTAGCACACTTGAGTGTGTAGCAATATGAAAGCAAATACAGTTTAAATGCAATTGAATTAAGAAACTACTAAAAACAAGTACAGAAAGCAATAAATTAGAAAAAACTCAAATTTGGAGGGACTTAGAGTATCTCTTTCTCCTTCCTGATGCTCTTGCAGTCTGAAGGTGGCCAACATTGGATGTGCAGTGCTTAAACAAGTGCAAACCCACAGAAATGCATGCTTTTAAACCAGAAAGTTGAAAGGGATTGAAAACCTGCCCAAATGGCCAATAAACTACAATTTCTGGACCAGAAACCACTCCTCTTGTGGTAGATAGACTACCTAGTGCTTACCACTCTAACTGATAAGCTAGAAGGCTTCCCTCCAACACGGAAAGGCTTCGGGGGGCTCAGAAGCTTACAAACAGTCCTGGATACATCAAATCTGTACCTTGACTAGACTAGTTACAGGAAAGGTGGGAAACAAGCTTAGAACTTTTTTTTATACAGAAAAAGAAGCCAAAACAGCAGTAAAAACAATTCAAATGCAGTGCAAGTTAGCACCCTCGAGTGTGTAGCAGTATTAAAGCAAATACAGTTTAAATAAATGCAATTAAATTAAAAAAAGACTAAAAACAAGTGCATACAATAGTAAATTAGGACAAAATCAAAATTGTGTGCACTTAGAATATTTCTTTCCTCTTCCTGATGCTCTAGCAGTCTGCAAGATGCCAAAACTGCAATCCGCAAAGCTTAAACAAGCGCAAACCTATGCAAATGCAGGCTTTTAAACCAGAAAGTTTAAAGGGATAGAAAAACTGCCCAAATGGCCAATAAACTACACTTTCTGGGCTGGAAACCACTCCTCTTGTGGCAGATAGGCTTACCTACTGCTTACCACTCCCACTGATAAGGTAGAAGGCTTCCCTCCAACACAGAAAAGCTTGAGGGGCTCAGAAGCTTACAAACAGTCCTGGATACAGCAAATCTATATCTGAACTAGGCTAGTTACAGGAAAGGCAGGAAAAAAGCACAAATGTGGGCTTGTGTTTGATTTACAATTGCATAATGCCCGTTATATGGTGAAGTAATTTCATAGACTATATGAATAGTATAGAATATGGAAAATCTGAACTTATATTGAAGTGATAGACATACAAAGATGAATGTTTCTGTTTATGTAATAAATTTACGGCTTTAATGTCCCTGATTTTATACGAAGAATGCATCTACTGAAAGGCCACTTGATATAAACTGTATACATAATGAAGGTGCTTTTCTCTAAATTCAGGGTTGAATAAATTGTATTACTGAACAGCATTTATAATGTACAGATTTATTACACACGTATATATACATATATATGGGAGCTCTTCATTTGTTTGAACTTTCAAATGTTCGAAACTCATATGGCCGACACCATATGAGCGAACATTTGAAAGGCAGACAAATGATAGCGGAGATCCCGCTAGAGTGCGGGACTGGGAGATTCCCCTTTCCTGCACTGTAGTGCAATCTTAGAGTGAGAATATTTAAGTAGCAGGGGGTGTGGGGGGTGCAGGGGGGCTTGTCCCCCTGCACAACACAGTTTTACTGTGTTTACAGGTAGGTAAATGATGCTAGTTCGGAATGTCAATCATATGGTGTCGGCCATACGAAAGTCGGCCTTCTGATCGGTTGACACTGAATTAGAACCATATATATATATATATATATATATATATATATATATATATATATATATATATATATATATTTATGCTTATAGGTAAGGTGTTAATGAATATTAGAGAATGGATAAACTGTATGTCAGCACCCTGACTGGAAAATGAATGTTCTCCAGCAGGATATTAATGTATAAGTGATGCCCACTGAAAAACAAGTCCCCTGCTTCATGGCAGCATATCAAACTGCCATGGAGCTCAGATAGAAAAAAAAAATAACTGCTGCCATTATTTTATGCTCGCTAATCAGCACTTCTGCTGTTTGGCAAGTGTAAAATGTAAAAAATAAACAAAATTAAAAGAAAACGTGTGTGTGTGAGTTTATGTCTGTGTGTGTGTGTAAATGTATGCGTGCATGTGAGGGAAAGCGATATTGATTGAGCTGTGAGTTTACACTCGCTAAACAGTGCTTTTGCTGTTTAGTGAGTGTTAAACTAAATATAACAGAATAAGTTTTTTTTATATATATATTTTTTTGTGTGTGTTTCTGTTTCTGTCTGTATTTGTGAATGCATGCTTGCACGCATGAAAGCGAGTTGTGTGTGAGTGAGAGAAAGAGTAAAGAGTGAGAGTGATCCAACTCAGTCAACAGCAGCATTGGGTAAGTTTATGTGCCTCTCACCTCTTATATCCAGTTAACTGAATAAAACCTAAAATAACGGGGAAACAAAGGCTCAAAACAGGAACATATTCCTGTTAAAAATCACAAACTTGCTTCAATAATAGGACTTGTGTTAGCATGCATTTTCTGAGGAGCAAGTGTGTAGGGGTATCTGGGTGAGAGAGAGAGCGAGCAAGATCAATGTAATAACTGGCAGAAGCAGATATATGCATGCCTCTCGACCTGTTAACTTAGGAAATCTGGATAAAGCCTATAATAAAGTGGAAACAAAGGCTGAAAAATAGTAACAGATTTTAAATGCTGTCCTTAAAAAATATATAAAAAGTAAGTTAAATAACAGGATTTATGTTAATATGAATTTTCTGAAGGAAATAATGTCAAAGTCAAATGTATGTCATTATTTAGTGACTTTAATCTGCAGTGACTGGCAAGAAACCATTTTAGCATTAAGGTGCCAAAAAATAAAGGAAATAGATAGTTTTTAAAAAATTATATATTTTGGGTGTAAAGTGCTTACTCTAACACCATTTACATATACTACAGCAACTTTGAAACATTAGGCAGAAGAACTATTTTACATCAAAAATATATAAAAAATATAGTAATAAAAAAGAATAAATAAGTAAGTAAACACAACAATTTTACAGAGAACCCATTTGCTAAGTGCAATGATGCCCTCCAGGGTGTGTGTTAATGTATAATTAATGTTCTTCCATGCCTACGGCATCAGACCTCATAACACTACAGGCGGTCATTAATTACACATCAACACACACCCTGTCAGGCGTTATTGCTTGCTTATTGAATTAGTATAATTAATAGATTTTAATAACTGTAAGCTGAGATAAAAAATATATATATATATATATATATATATATATAAAAATGCTGACTATATAAAAAATATATATTTGATTTCTTAGTTTAACTTGTTCATACTGTTAAGTGAATGTTGAAAACTCTGAATCGTGTTAGTGAGGAGTGGTGAGAGAGTGATTATCTGACAGTGGTACATATTTAGACATGACTAATATGCAAACTAAATGTAACATTGGTTCTTCTGATTGTGGGGAGTAATCTATTTAAGTCTGGAGGGCATGCTGTGTATGTTGATAAAAATGTTGAACCTTCGATGATCAACAAGATTTTCATCAGTTCTGATTATGATTTAATTCTATAGCTGGGAGAATGTATTGGGCAGTTGTAGAATTTGAATAAGAGGTGTGGAAATAGGCTATATTATTGGCATAAAAAACAGTCTTGAAAACTTGGGTAGTTAAAGGGATTTAAATAGAAGTAATAGATTCTGCGTTATGTCCAAACAAGTCATGTTTTAAACTGAATAGAATTTATTGGATTATGTCATTACATGCTCTTTTATGCATGGGCATTGAAAGGAAATTTGGATAGCTGCATAGAAAGTGCGTTTGTTTAGGAAATAGGAATGAAGAATAACAGTTTTGCATCAAGACAGAAGCTCCTCAAACACTGTATCAACTGCAGTGTTGGTAGTTAAACCCAATTCTTTCTGTTAGGTGTTTGAAAAGTTTGAAGTCAACAAGACAGAAATGGAGCAAGTGAAGTAGAAGGTGTTTGATGTTCAATATTCTGGTTGATTTCCTTTATTAGCTCTACAGCTATTCTGTCTGGTTTATTATCCTGATTAGCTAATGTGCATTTATGGGATTATAGCTCCCCATGTACAGCTGCCACTCAGGCATATTTCTTTGAAGTCCTTAAAGGAGTCTGTCTTTAAAAAGTAAGATATGAAGTACTGCATCTTCTGATTCTGCAGCCCTACACTGTGTTACTGAAGCTTGGTCTAACATTCTACTTATTATTAACATTTATTAACATTAATTGAAGTCTCTTGCATTTAAACCAAATTGTCAAAATGATTAAAACAAAATAAAAGGGAAATGATGAAAAGTGAAGAACTTGTGTGAAGCATTTCTTTTTTATAAGTTATTGGACTCTAACACGTGAATACCCCTAGGCATTTTAAATAAAACCTAAAATAAAAGTTGAATATTCAAGAATGGTATTTTTGTGTTGTTTTTTTTGAACATTCATGCTATATTAATTAATGTACTTATTTAACTAAATGAAGGAAGAAAATTACAATGCTGCTATTTATTGTTAACTGGTTTAGTCCCACTAGGCTTGTGTCCTCTTTTCTGGGGAGACCAAAGGTGGTGTTTGTATTACTATGGCAAATTCAGCCAGGCATCAAGAACACCCAAAGGATGACACAATCAGGAATGTTGCACCCCTCCCTCACTATTATACTGCACTGCAGTGTTAGCAATCAATCCACCTGGTGTAGGAATAGAACCCACACCCTTTGGCACTAAAGGTGAGTATGCTACCTGTTGTGCCACTGACAAGGACTAGCTTCTTACAGATGTTTGTTTGTGTAGCCATTTATTCATTTATTTATTGCATATTTGTATTCATTAAGAGCTTATAAATCAAATGTAGGAAATGTAGTTATTAAAAAAAAAAACAGAAATGACCTAACTTTGCTATGTAGTAAATTAAAACAACTTGCTTGCTTATGCTCTTCAAAAAGAGTCTCCAGCAAATATATGAGCATTACATTACTTATGTTGGACTATCCATCATTGGTGATGTTAGCATAGAATCTTGCCTTAGCTGTCACAAGGCTCTGTCAAGCTGATGTTTACTCTCCTCTGTGTATTTCACAGAAGTGCTTTGTCAAACACACTTGGTTTGTTGAAACTGATGTACTGATTTTATGCCAAGAGTTTTGACTCTCAGTAAATCCATATATGGATTATATTGCAGAATCTCTCATATTAGTTTTATTATGCTGATGAATTGGTTTGCTGTGACCATGTTTTCTAAATGCATCACTTTAACTCTACAGGAAATTAGCCACATAATTCATGCTGTTTTTGTAATCACCATAATTTTATCTTGCATATTTACATCACACATTTTTATACTAATATCTGCTAAACCACTGCTGCAGTCACAGTATGAATTCAATCATACAGTCCAAGATTTGCAGATTGTTTACTTGTTATGCATAAAATATGTAAGTTGGGACAATGGTCATCATGCTAATATCTATGACAATACTGATGTTTGTAACTGTTACACTGTTTAGTCCAGAAAAGAGCTAAGAAAACTGAAGGGTTGTTTGAGGGAAAAGAAAAAACAAAACAATCATATTTGTACTCCTAAAGATACTTTATGTGATCAGCAAAATCTGAGCCTCAGTCATATCACATCTGCTGAACCTTGACAATATAAATGTAATTAGTGGAATATCAGATGCTAGCATATACAAGTTGAAGGGCATATAGCAGCAAGTCATATTTAAGTGTAAGCTGTCAAACTCTGCAAACAGTGGGGCTCTACCAGCTAAGTGGACAGTCTTATATGACATACATATGTCACAGCTGGAACTTCACTCAGTGACTGAACAATCTTGTACAATGTCCATACATCACAGCTGGATCTCCACACACTGCCTTAACAGTTTTGTACCATATACATACATCACAGCTGGTACTCACACAGTGACTGGACATACTTGTACCATGTCCATACATCACAGCTGGATCTCCACACACTGCCTTAACAGTCTTGTACCATATACATACATCACAGCTGGTACTCACCCAGTGACTGGACAATCTTGTACCATGTCCATACATCACAGCTGGATCTCCACACACTGCCTTAACAGTTTTGTACCATATACATACATCACAGCTGGTACTCACCCAGTGACTGGACATTCTTGTACCATGTCCATACATCACAGCTGGATCTCACACACTGCCTTAACAGTTTTGTACCATATACATACATCACAGATGGTACTCACCCAGTGACTGGACATTCTTGTACCATGTCCATACATCACAGCTGGATCTCCACACACTGCCTTAACAGTTTTGTACCATATACATACATCACAGATGGTACTCACCCAGTGACTGGACATTCTTGTACCATGTCCATACATCACAGCTGGATCTCCACACACTGCCTTAACAGTTTTGTACCATATACATACATCACAGCTGGTACTCACCCAGTGACTGGACATTCTTGTACAATGTCCATACATCACAGCTGGATCTCCACACACTGCCTTAACAGCTGTGTACCATATTCATACATCACAGCTGGTACTCACACAGTGACTGGACATTCTTGTACCATGTCCATACATCACAGCTGGATCTCCACACACTGCCTTAACAGTTTTGTACCATATACATACATCACAGCTGGAACTTCACTCAGTGACTGAACAATCTTGTACCATGTCCATACATCACAGCTGGATCTCCACACACTGCCTTAACAGTTTTGTACCATATACATACATCACAGCTGGTACTCACACAGTGACTGGACATTCTTGTACCATGTCCATACATCACAGCTGGATCTCCACACACTGCCTTAACAGTTTTGTATCATATACATACATCACAGCTGGTACTCACACAGTGACTGGACATTCTTGTACCATGTCCATACATCACAGCTGGATCTCCACACACTGCCTTAACAGTTTTGTACCATATACATACATCACAGCTGGTACTCACCCAGTGACTGGACATTCTTGTACCATGTCCATACATCACAGCTGGATCTCCACACACTGCCTTAACAGTTTTGTACCATATACATACATCACAGCTGGTACTCACCCAGTGACTGGACATTCTTGTACCATGTCCATACATCACAGCTGGATCTCACACACTGCCTTAACAGTTTTGTACCATATACATACATCACAGCTGGTACTCACCCAGTGACTGGACATTCTTGTACCATGTCCATACATCACAGCTGGATCTCCACACACTGCCTTAACAGTTTTGTACCATATACATACATCACAGCTGGTACTCACACAGTGACTGGACATTCTTGTACAATGTCCATACATCACAGCTGGATCTCACACACTGCCTTAACAGTTTTGTACCATATACATACATCACAGCTGGTACTCACACAGTGACTGGACATTCTTGATCCATGTCCATACATCACAGCTGGATCTCACACACTGCCTTAACAGTTTTATACCATATACATACATCGCAGCTGGTACTCACACAGTGACTGGACATTCTTGTACCATGTCCATACATCACAGCTGGATCTCCACACACTGCCTTAACAGTTTTGTACCATATACATACTCACAGATGGTACTCACCCAGTGACTGGACATTCTTGTACCATGTCCATACATCACAGCTGGATCTCCACACACTGCCTTAACAGTTTTGTACAAAATACATACATCACAGCTGGTACTCACTCAGTGACTGGACATTCTTGTACCATGTCCATACACCACAGCTGGATCTCCACACACTGCCTTAACAGTTTTGTACCATATACATACATCACAGCTGGTACTCACACAGTGACTGGACATTCTTGTACCATGTCCATACATCACAGCTGGATCTTCACACACTGCCTTAACAGTTGTGTACCATATACATACATCACAGCTGGTACTCACCCAGTGACTGGACATTCTTGTACCATGTCCATACATCACAGCTGGATCTTCACACACTGCCTTAACAGTTTTGTACCATATACATACTCACAGCTGGTACTCACACAGTGACTGGACATTCTTGTACCATGTCCATACATCACAGCTGGATCTCCACACACTGCCTTAACAGTTTTGTACCATATACATACTCACAGCTGGTACTCACCCAGTGACTGGACATTCTTGTACCATGTCCATACATCACAGCTGGATCTCCACACACTGCCTTAACAGTTGTGTACCATATACATACATCACAGCTGGTACTCACCCAGTGACTGGACATTCTTGTACCATGTCCATACATCACAGTTGGATCTCCACACACTGCCTTAACAGTTTAGTACCATATACATACATCACAGCTGGTACTCACCCAGTGACTGGACATTCTTGTACCATGTCCATACATCACAGCTGGATCTCCACACACTGCCTTAACAGTTTTGTACCATATACATACATCACAGCTGGTACTCACCCAGTGACTGGACATTCTTGTACCATGTCCATACATCACAGCTGGATCTCCACACACTGCCTTAACAGTTTTGTACCATATACATACATCACAGCTGGTACTCACCCAGTGACTGGACATTCTTGTACCATGTCCATACATCACAGCTGGATCGCCACACACTGCCTTAACAGTTTTGTACCATATACATACATCACAGCTGGTACTCACACAGTGACTGGACATTCTTGTACCATGTCCATACATCACAGCTGGATCTCCACACACTGCCTTAACAGTTTTGTACCATATACATACATCACAGCTGGTACTCACACAGTGACTGGACATTCTTGTACCATGTCCATACATCACAGCTGGATCTCCACACACTGCCTTAACAGTTTTGTACCATATACATACATCACAGCTGGTACTCACACACTGACTGGACATTCTTGTACAATGTCCATACATCACAGCTGGATCTCACACACTGCCTTAACAGTTTTGTACCATATACATACATCACAGCTGGTACTCACCCAGTGACTGGACATTCTTGTACCATGTCCATACATCACAGCTGGATCTCCACACACTGCCTTAACAGTTTTGTACCATATACATACATCACAGCTGGTACTCACACAGTGACTGGACATTCTTGTACCATGTCCATACATCACAGCTGGATCTCCACACACTGCCTTAACAGTTTTGTACCATATACATACATCACAGCTGGTACTCACCCAGTGACTGGACATTCTTGTACCATGTCCATACATCACAGCTGGATCTTCACACACTGCCTTAACAGTTTTGTACCATATACATACATCACAGCTGGTACTCACCCAGTGACTGGACATTCTTGTACCATGTCCATACATCACAGCTGGATCTCCACACACTGCCTTAACAGTTTTGTACCATATACATACTCACAGCTGGTACTCACCCAGTGACTGGACATTCTTGTACCATGTCCATACATCACAGCTGGATCTCCACACACTGCCTTAACAGTTTTGTACCATATACATACATCACAGCTGGTACTCACCCAGTGACTGGACATTCTTGTACCATGTCCATACATCACAGCTGGATCTCCACACACTGCCTTAACAGTTTTGTACCATATACATACATCACAGCTGGTACTCACACAGTGACTGGACATTCTTGTACCATGTCCATACATCACAGCTGGATCTCTACACACTGCCTTAACAGTTTTGTACCATATACATACATCACAGCTGGTACTCACCCAGTGACTGGACAATCTTGTACCATGTCCATACATCACAGCTGGATCTCCACACACTGCCTTAACAGTTTTGTACCATATACATACATCACAGCTGGTACTCACACAGTGACTGGACATTCTTGTACCATGTCCATACATCACAGCTGGATCTCCACACACTGCCTTAACAGTTTTGTACCATATACATACATCACAGCTGGTACTCACTCAGTGACTGGACATTCTTGTACCATGTCCATACACCACAGCTGGATCTCCACACACTGCCTTAACAGTTTTGTACCATATACATACATCACAGCTGGTACTCACACAGTGACTGGACATTCTTGTACCATGTCCATACATCACAGCTGGATCTCCACACACTGCCTTAACAGTTGTGTACCATATACATACATCACAGCTGGTACTCACCCAGTGACTGGACATTCTTGTACCATGTCCATACATCACAGCTGGATCTCCACACACTGCCTTAACAGTTTTGTACCATATACATACATCACAGCTGGTACTCACACAGTGACTGGACATTCTTGTACCATGTCCATACATCACAGCTGGATCTCCACACACTGCCTTAACAGTTTTGTACCATATACATACATCACAGCTGGTACTCACACAGTGACTGGACATTCTTGTACCATGTCCATACATCACAGCTGGATCTCCACACACTGCCTTAACAGTTTTGTACCATATACATACATCACAGCTGGTACTCACCCAGTGACTGGACATTCTTGTACCATGTCCATACATCACAGCTGGATCTCCACACACTGCCTTAACAGTTTTGTACCATATACATACATCACAGCTGGTACTCACCCAGTGACTGGACATTCTTGTACCATGTCCATACATCACAGCTGGATCTCCACACACTGCCTTAACAGTTTTGTACCATATACATACATCACAGCTGGTACTCACCCAGTGACTGGACATTCTTGTACCATGTCCATACATCACAGCTGGATCTCCACACACTGCCTTAACAGTTTTGTACCATATACATACATCACAGCTGGTACTCACCCAGTGACTGGACATTCTTGTACCATGTCCATACATCACAGCTGGATCTCCACACACTGCCTTAACAGTTTTGTACCATATACATACATCACAGCTGGTACTCACCCAGTGACTGGACATTCTTGTACCATGTCCATACATCACAGCTGGATCTCCACACACTGCCTTAACAGTTTTGTACCATATACATACATCACAGCTGGTACTCACCCAGTGACTGGACATTCTTGTACCATGTCCATACATCACAGCTGGATCTCCACACACTGCCTTAACAGTTTTGTACCATATACATACATCACAGCTGGTACTCACACAGTGACTGGACATTCTTGTACCATGTCCATACATCACAGCTGGATCTCCACACACTGCCTTAACAGTTTTGTACCATATACATACATCACAGCTGGTACTCACCCAGTGACTGGACATTCTTGTACCATGTCCATACATCACAGCTGGATCTCCACACACTGCCTTAACAGTTTTGTACCATATACATACATCACAGCTGGTACTCACACAGTGACTGGACATTCTTGTACCATGTCCATACATCACAGCTGGATCTCCACACACTGCCTTAACAGTTTTGTACCATATACATACATCACAGCTGGTACTCACCCAGTGACTGGACATTCTTGTACCATGTCCATACATCACAGCTGGATCTCCACACACTGCCTTAACAGTTTTGTACCATATACATACATCACAGCTGGTACTCACACAGTGACTGGACATTCTTGTACCATGTCCATACATCACAGCTGGATCTCCACACACTGCCTTAACAGTTTTGTACCATATACATACATCACAGCTGGTACTCACCCAGTGACTGGACATTCTTGTACCATGTCCATACATCACAGCTGGATCTCCACACACTGCCTTAACAGTTTTGTACCATATACATACATCACAGCTGGTACTCACCCAGTGACTGGACATTCTTGTACCATGTCCATACATCACAGCTGGATCTCCACACACTGCCTTAACAGTTTTGTACCATATACATACATCACAGCTGGTACTCACACAGTGACTGGACATTCTTGTACCATGTCCATACATCACAGCTGGATCTCCACACACTGCCTTAACAGTTTTGTACCATATACATACATCACAGCTGGTACTCACCCAGTGACTGGACATTCTTGTACCATGTCCATACATCACAGCTGGATCTCCACACACTGCCTTAACAGTTTTGTACCATATACATACATCACAGCTGGTACTCACCCAGTGACTGGACATTCTTGTACCATGTCCATACATCACAGCTGGATCTCCACACACTGCCTTAACAGTTTTGTACCATATACATACATCACAGCTGGTACTCACCCAGTGACTGGACATTCTTGTACCATGTCCATACATCACAGCTGGATCTCCACACACTGCCTTAACAGTTTTGTACCATATACATACATCACAGCTGGTACTCACCCAGTGACTGGACATTCTTGTACCATGTCCATACATCACAGCTGGATCTCCACACACTGCCTTAACAGTTTTGTACCATATACATACATCACAGCTGGTACTCACCCAGTGACTGGACATTCTTGTACCATGTCCATACATCACAGCTGGATCTCCACACACTGCCTTAACAGTTTTGTACCATATACATACATCACAGCTGGTACTCACCCAGTGACTGGACATTCTTGTACCATGTCCATACATCACAGCTGGATCTCCACACACTGCCTTAACAGTTTTGTACCATATACATACATCACAGCTGGTACTCACCCAGTGACTGGACATTCTTGTACCATGTCCATACATCACAGCTGGATCTCCACACACTGCCTTAACAGTTTTGTACCATATACATACATCACAGCTGGTACTCACCCAGTGACTGGACATTCTTGTACCATGTCCATACATCACAGCTGGATCTCCACACACTGCCTTAACAGTTTTGTACCATATACATACATCACAGCTGGTACTCACCCAGTGACTGGACATTCTTGTACCATGTCCATACATCACAGCTGGATCTCCACACACTGCCTTAACAGTTTTGTACCATATACATACATCACAGCTGGTACTCACACAGTGACTGGACATTCTTGTACCATGTCCATACATCACAGCTGGATCTCCACACACTGCCTTAACAGTTTTGTACCATATACATACATCACAGCTGGTACTCACCCAGTGACTGGACATTCTTGTACCATGTCCATACATCACAGCTGGATCTCCACACACTGCCTTAACAGTTTTGTACCATATACATACATCACAGCTGGTACTCACACAGTGACTGGACATTCTTGTACCATGTCCATACATCACAGCTGGATCTCCACACACTGCCTTAACAGTTTTGTACCATATACATACATCACAGCTGGTACTCACCCAGTGACTGGACATTCTTGTACCATGTCCATACATCACAGCTGGATCTCCACACACTGCCTTAACAGTTTTGTACCATATACATACATCACAGCTGGTACTCACACAGTGACTGGACATTCTTGTACCATGTCCATACATCACAGCTGGATCTCCACACACTGCCTTAACAGTTTTGTACCATATACATACATCACAGCTGGTACTCACACAGTGACTGGACATTCTTGTACCATGTCCATACATCACAGCTGGATCTCCACACACTGCCTTAACAGTTTTGTACCATATACATACATCACAGCTGGTACTCACCCAGTGACTGGACATTCTTGTACCATGTCCATACATCACAGCTGGATCTCCACACACTGCCTTAACAGTTTTGTACCATATACATACATCACAGCTGGTACTCACCCAGTGACTGGACATTCTTGTACCATGTCCATACATCACAGCTGGATCTCCACACACTGCCTTAACAGTTTTGTACCATATACATACATCACAGCTGGTACTCACCCAGTGACTGGACATTCTTGTACCATGTCCATACATCACAGCTGGATCTCCACACACTGCCTTAACAGTTTTGTACCATATACATACATCACAGCTGGTACTCACCCAGTGACTGGACATTCTTGTACCATGTCCATACATCACAGCTGGATCTCCACACACTGCCTTAACAGTTTTGTACCATATACATACATCACAGCTGGTACTCACCCAGTGACTGGACATTCTTGTACCATGTCCATACATCACAGCTGGATCTCCACACACTGCCTTAACAGTTTTGTACCATATACATACATCACAGCTGGTACTCACCCAGTGACTGGACATTCTTGTACCATGTCCATACATCACAGCTGGATCTCCACACACTGCCTTAACAGTTTTGTACCATATACATACATCACAGCTGGTACTCACCCAGTGACTGGACATTCTTGTACCATGTCCATACATCACAGCTGGATCTCCACACACTGCCTTAACAGTTTTGTACCATATACATACATCACAGCTGGTACTCACCCAGTGACTGGACATTCTTGTACCATGTCCATACATCACAGCTGGATCTCCACACACTGCCTTAACAGTTTTGTACCATATACATACATCACAGCTGGTACTCACACAGTGACTGGACATTCTTGTACCATGTCCATACATCACAGCTGGATCTCCACACACTGCCTTAACAGTTTTGTACCATATACATACATCACAGCTGGTACTCACACAGTGACTGGACATTCTTGTACCATGTCCATACATCACAGCTGGATCTCCACACACTGCCTTAACAGTTTTGTACCATATACATACATCACAGCTGGTACTCACCCAGTGACTGGACATTCTTGTACCATGTCCATACATCACAGCTGGATCTCCACACACTGCCTTAACAGTTTTGTACCATATACATACATCACAGCTGGTACTCACACAGTGACTGGACATTCTTGTACCATGTCCATACATCACAGCTGGATCTCCACACACTGCCTTAACAGTTTTGTACCATATACATACATCACAGCTGGTACTCACCCAGTGACTGGACATTCTTGTACCATGTCCATACATCACAGCTGGATCTCCACACACTGCCTTAACAGTTTTGTACCATATACATACATCACAGCTGGTACTCACACAGTGACTGGACATTCTTGTACCATGTCCATACATCACAGCTGGATCTCCACACACTGCCTTAACAGTTTTGTACCATATACATACATCACAGCTGGTACTCACACAGTGACTGGACATTCTTGTACCATGTCCATACATCACAGCTGGATCTCCACACACTGCCTTAACAGTTTTGTACCATATACATACATCACAGCTGGTACTCACCCAGTGACTGGACATTCTTGTACCATGTCCATACATCACAGCTGGATCTCCACACACTGCCTTAACAGTTTTGTACCATATACATACATCACAGCTGGTACTCACCCAGTGACTGGACATTCTTGTACCATGTCCATACATCACAGCTGGATCTCCACACACTGCCTTAACAGTTTTGTACCATATACATACATCACAGCTGGTACTCACCCAGTGACTGGACATTCTTGTACCATGTCCATACATCACAGCTGGATCTCCACACACTGCCTTAACAGTTTTGTACCATATACATACATCACAGCTGGTACTCACACAGTGACTGGACATTCTTGTACCATGTCCATACATCACAGCTGGATCTCCACACACTGCCTTAACAGTTTTGTACCATATACATACATCACAGCTGGTACTCACCCAGTGACTGGACATTCTTGTACCATGTCCATACATCACAGCTGGATCTCCACACACTGCCTTAACAGTTTTGTACCATATACATACATCACAGCTGGTACTC
Source organism: Protopterus annectens (assembly GCF_019279795.1). Lineage (NCBI taxonomy): Eukaryota > Metazoa > Chordata > Ceratodontiformes > Protopteridae > Protopterus > Protopterus annectens. The sequence continues at coordinate 508,849,765 of NC_056749.1, forward strand.
ACCCAGTGACTGGACATTCTTGTACCATGTCCATACATCACAGCTGGATCTCCACACACTGCCTTAACAGTTTTGTACCATATACATACATCACAGCTGGTACTCACCCAGTGACTGGACATTCTTGTACCATGTCCATACATCACAGCTGGATCTCCACACACTGCCTTAACAGTTTTGTACCATATACATACATCACAGCTGGTACTCACACAGTGACTGGACATTCTTGTACCATGTCCATACATCACAGCTGGATCTCCACACACTGCCTTAACAGTTTTGTACCATATACATACATCACAGCTGGTACTCACACAGTGACTGGACATTCTTGTACCATGTCCATACATCACAGCTGGATCTCCACACACTGCCTTAACAGTTTTGTACCATATACATACATCACAGCTGGTACTCACACAGTGACTGGACATTCTTGTACCATGTCCATACATCACAGCTGGATCTCCACACACTGCCTTAACAGTTTTGTACCATATACATACATCACAGCTGGTACTCACACAGTGACTGGACATTCTTGTACCATGTCCATACATCACAGCTGGATCTCCACACACTGCCTTAACAGTTTTGTACCATATACATACATCACAGCTGGTACTCACCCAGTGACTGGACATTCTTGTACCATGTCCATACATCACAGCTGGATCTCCACACACTGCCTTAACAGTTTTGTACCATATACATACATCACAGCTGGTACTCACACAGTGACTGGACATTCTTGTACCATGTCCATACATCACAGCTGGATCTCCACACACTGCCTTAACAGTTTTGTACCATATACATACATCACAGCTGGTACTCACCCAGTGACTGGACATTCTTGTACCATGTCCATACATCACAGCTGGATCTCCACACACTGCCTTAACAGTTTTGTACCATATACATACATCACAGCTGGTACTCACCCAGTGACTGGACATTCTTGTACCATGTCCATACATCACAGCTGGATCTCCACACACTGCCTTAACAGTTTTGTACCATATACATACATCACAGCTGGTACTCACACAGTGACTGGACATTCTTGTACCATGTCCATACATCACAGCTGGATCTCCACACACTGCCTTAACAGTTTTGTACCATATACATACATCACAGCTGGTACTCACCCAGTGACTGGACATTCTTGTACCATGTCCATACATCACAGCTGGATCTCCACACACTGCCTTAACAGTTTTGTACCATATACATACATCACAGCTGGTACTCACACAGTGACTGGACATTCTTGTACCATGTCCATACATCACAGCTGGATCTCCACACACTGCCTTAACAGTTTTGTACCATATACATACATCACAGCTGGTACTCACCCAGTGACTGGACATTCTTGTACCATGTCCATACATCACAGCTGGATCTCCACACACTGCCTTAACAGTTTTGTACCATATACATACATCACAGCTGGTACTCACACAGTGACTGGACATTCTTGTACCATGTCCATACATCACAGCTGGATCTCCACACACTGCCTTAACAGTTTTGTACCATATACATACATCACAGCTGGTACTCACCCAGTGACTGGACATTCTTGTACCATGTCCATACATCACAGCTGGATCTCCACACACTGCCTTAACAGTTTTGTACCATATACATACATCACAGCTGGTACTCACCCAGTGACTGGACATTCTTGTACCATGTCCATACATCACAGCTGGATCTCCACACACTGCCTTAACAGTTTTGTACCATATACATACATCACAGCTGGTACTCACACAGTGACTGGACATTCTTGTACCATGTCCATACATCACAGCTGGATCTCCACACACTGCCTTAACAGTTTTGTACCATATACATACATCACAGCTGGTACTCACCCAGTGACTGGACATTCTTGTACCATGTCCATACATCACAGCTGGATCTCCACACACTGCCTTAACAGTTTTGTACCATATACATACATCACAGCTGGTACTCACCCAGTGACTGGACATTCTTGTACCATGTCCATACATCACAGCTGGATCTCCACACACTGCCTTAACAGTTTTGTACCATATACATACATCACAGCTGGTACTCACACAGTGACTGGACATTCTTGTACCATGTCCATACATCACAGCTGGATCTCCACACACTGCCTTAACAGTTTTGTACCATATACATACATCACAGCTGGTACTCACCCAGTGACTGGACATTCTTGTACCATGTCCATACATCACAGCTGGATCTCCACACACTGCCTTAACAGTTTTGTACCATATACATACATCACAGCTGGTACTCACACAGTGACTGGACATTCTTGTACCATGTCCATACATCACAGCTGGATCTCCACACACTGCCTTAACAGTTTTGTACCATATACATACATCACAGCTGGTACTCACCCAGTGACTGGACATTCTTGTACCATGTCCATACATCACAGCTGGATCTCCACACACTGCCTTAACAGTTTTGTACCATATACATACATCACAGCTGGTACTCACCCAGTGACTGGACATTCTTGTACCATGTCCATACATCACAGCTGGATCTCCACACACTGCCTTAACAGTTTTGTACCATATACATACATCACAGCTGGTACTCACCCAGTGACTGGACATTCTTGTACCATGTCCATACATCACAGCTGGATCTCCACACACTGCCTTAACAGTTTTGTACCATATACATACATCACAGCTGGTACTCACCCAGTGACTGGACATTCTTGTACCATGTCCATACATCACAGCTGGATCTCCACACACTGCCTTAACAGTTTTGTACCATATACATACATCACAGCTGGTACTCACCCAGTGACTGGACATTCTTGTACCATGTCCATACATCACAGCTGGATCTCCACACACTGCCTTAACAGTTTTGTACCATATACATACATCACAGCTGGTACTCACCCAGTGACTGGACATTCTTGTACCATGTCCATACATCACAGCTGGATCTCCACACACTGCCTTAACAGTTTTGTACCATATACATACATCACAGCTGGTACTCACCCAGTGACTGGACATTCTTGTACCATGTCCATACATCACAGCTGGATCTCCACACACTGCCTTAACAGTTTTGTACCATATACATACATCACAGCTGGTACTCACCCAGTGACTGGACATTCTTGTACCATGTCCATACATCACAGCTGGATCTCCACACACTGCCTTAACAGTTTTGTACCATATACATACATCACAGCTGGTACTCACCCAGTGACTGGACATTCTTGTACCATGTCCATACATCACAGCTGGATCTCCACACACTGCCTTAACAGTTTTGTACCATATACATACATCACAGCTGGTACTCACACAGTGACTGGACATTCTTGTACCATGTCCATACATCACAGCTGGATCTCCACACACTGCCTTAACAGTTTTGTACCATATACATACATCACAGCTGGTACTCACCCAGTGACTGGACATTCTTGTACCATGTCCATACATCACAGCTGGATCTCCACACACTGCCTTAACAGTTTTGTACCATATACATACATCACAGCTGGTACTCACCCAGTGACTGGACATTCTTGTACCATGTCCATACATCACAGCTGGATCTCCACACACTGCCTTAACAGTTTTGTACCATATACATACATCACAGCTGGTACTCACACAGTGACTGGACATTCTTGTACCATGTCCATACATCACAGCTGGATCTCCACACACTGCCTTAACAGTTTTGTACCATATACATACATCACAGCTGGTACTCACCCAGTGACTGGACATTCTTGTACCATGTCCATACATCACAGCTGGATCTCCACACACTGCCTTAACAGTTTTGTACCATATACATACATCACAGCTGGTACTCACCCAGTGACTGGACATTCTTGTACCATGTCCATACATCACAGCTGGATCTCCACACACTGCCTTAACAGTTTTGTACCATATACATACATCACAGCTGGTACTCACCCAGTGACTGGACATTCTTGTACCATGTCCATACATCACAGCTGGATCTCCACACACTGCCTTAACAGTTTTGTACCATATACATACATCACAGCTGGTACTCACCCAGTGACTGGACATTCTTGTACCATGTCCATACATCACAGCTGGATCTCCACACACTGCCTTAACAGTTTTGTACCATATACATACATCACAGCTGGTACTCACCCAGTGACTGGACATTCTTGTACCATGTCCATACATCACAGCTGGATCTCCACACACTGCCTTAACAGTTTTGTACCATATACATACATCACAGCTGGTACTCACCCAGTGACTGGACATTCTTGTACCATGTCCATACATCACAGCTGGATCTCCACACACTGCCTTAACAGTTTTGTACCATATACATACATCACAGCTGGTACTCACCCAGTGACTGGACATTCTTGTACCATGTCCATACATCACAGCTGGATCTCCACACACTGCCTTAACAGTTTTGTACCATATACATACATCACAGCTGGTACTCACACAGTGACTGGACATTCTTGTACCATGTCCATACATCACAGCTGGATCTCCACACACTGCCTTAACAGTTTTGTACCATATACATACATCACAGCTGGTACTCACACAGTGACTGGACATTCTTGTACCATGTCCATACATCACAGCTGGATCTCCACACACTGCCTTAACAGTTTTGTACCATATACATACATCACAGCTGGTACTCACACAGTGACTGGACATTCTTGTACCATGTCCATACATCACAGCTGGATCTCCACACACTGCCTTAACAGTTTTGTACCATATACATACATCACAGCTGGTACTCACCCAGTGACTGGACATTCTTGTACCATGTCCATACATCACAGCTGGATCTCCACACACTGCCTTAACAGTTTTGTACCATATACATACTCACAGCTGGTACTCACCCAGTGACTGGACATTCTTGTACCATGTCCATACATCACAGCTGGATCTCACACACTGCCTTAACAGTTTTGTACCATATACATACATCACAGCTGGTACTCACCCAGTGACTGGACATTCTTGTACCATGTCCATACATCACAGCTGGATCTCCACACACTGCCTTAACAGTTTTGTACCATATACATACATCACAGCTGGTACTCACACAGTGACTGGACATTCTTGTACCATGTCCATACATCACAGCTGGATCTCACACACTGCCTTAACAGTTTTGTACCATATACATACATCACAGCTGGTACTCACCCAGTGACTGGACATTCTTGTACCATGTCCATACATCACAGCTGGATCTCCACACACTGCCTTAACAGTTTTGTACCATATACATACATCACAGCTGGTACTCACCCAGTGACTGGACATTCTTGTACCATGTCCATACATCACAGCTGGATCTCCACACACTGCCTTAACAGTTTTGTACCATATACATACTCACAGCTGGTACTCACCCAGTGACTGGACATTCTTGTACCATGTCCATACATCACAGCTGGATCTCCACACACTGCCTTAACAGTTTTGTACCATATACATACATCACAGCTGGTACTCACCCAGTGACTGGACATTCTTGTACAATGTCCATACATCACAGCTGGATCTCCACACACTGCCTTAACAGTTTTGTACCATATACATACATCACAGCTGGTACTCACCCAGTGACTGGACAATCTTGTACCATGTCCATACATCCCAGCTGGATCTCACACACTGCCTTAACAGTTTTGTACCATATACATACATCACAGCTGGTACTCACCCAGTGACTGGACATTCTTGTACAATGTCCATACATCACAGCTGGATCTCCACACACTGCCTTAACAGTTTTGTACCATATACATACTCACAGCTGGTACTCACCCAGTGACTGGACATTCTTGTACCATGTCCATACATCACAGCTTGATCTCCACACACTGCCTTAACAGTTTTGTACCATATACATACTCACAGCTGGTACTCACCCAGTGACTGGACATTCTTGTACCATGTCCATACATCACAGCTGGATCTCCACACACTGCCTTAACAGTTTTGTACCATATACATACATCACAGCTGGTACTCACCCAGTGACTGGACATTCTTGTACCATGTCCATACATCACAGCTGGATCTCCACACACTGCCTTAACAGTTTTGTACCATATACATACATCACAGCTTGTACTCACACAGTGACTGGACATTCTTGTACCATGTCCATACATCACAGCTGGATCTCCACACACTGCCTTAACAGTTTTGTACCATATACATACTCACAGCTGGTACTCACCCAGTGACTGGGCATTCTTGTACCATGTCCATACATCACAGCTGGATCTCCACACACTGCCTTAACAGTTTTGTACCATATACATACATCACAGCTGGTACTCACACAGTGACTGGACATTTTGTACCATGTCCATACATCACAGCTGGATCTCCACACACTGCCTTAACAGTTTTGTACCATATACATACTCACAGCTGGTACTCACCCAGTGACTGGACATTCTTGTACCATGTCCATACATCACAGCTGGATCTCCACACACTGCCTTAACAGTTTTGTACCATATACATACATCACAGCTGGTACTCACACAGTGACTGGACATTCTTGTACTATGTCCATACATCACTGCTGGGACTAAATCCATTGATTGGATAGCCTTGTGCCATATACATGCATCACAGGTGGAACTCCACCCGCTGACTGGACAGTTTTGTACGATGTACATGCATAACAGCTAGAAGCTGTTGCCTCTGCAATACCATACTTTTTAAATTAATTGTACTGAACATTAGGCATTTGGTATTTTTACAGGGATGTCTTTGCTTGAACACATTTGTACTGCATTAAGGACACTGTAGCTTGTGACTCTGATTTAACCATGCTACCTACAAATTTTAAGAGAATGAAATAATTTTAACATTTTGTTCCTTTATTTACCCTCATCCTACAGAAAAAAAGATGAATACCCTCCTGTTTATCTACCAAAAATCATGTTTTACTCTGTTTCATAATGACACATTGTACTGAAAGCACAGATACATCATTTTAAATGGGTTGTCCTGGGAATATGAGCTAGATAAAGTGTTGCATTCAGCGCTGTAGCTAACCTGCACAGAGCTGTGATAGGATCAAATACCTCCTATGGTGTAAGCTAATTCCTGTAATGTACTTAAGCTTACAAGGCATCTGTACAAAAGCTGCTTTCAAGTTAATGCTTAAAAATGTAATTGAAACAAATCCATTAAGCTTGACAAAGATGCATGGATCAGAGATTTACAGGTGTGAACATTCACCTAAAGACCTAACATAGCTCATAAACACTGTAGAACATCAGATTCATCAAAATAGGCTTTACTTCATTGTGAGTACATTTAAATTATTATATTCTGGCATTGCAGTTTTAAGGAATATAATTAACAAGATATAGACTGCTTTTCTTTTTTCACAAGCACATTTCTAGGTTCTTTGCTAAACAAACCATGTGCACTATCCTTTGTCTGCTCGTAAACGTATATCCTTAATTCATCACTCAGTGAAAAGTTGCTGACTGCATAAAAGAAATTAAGAACACCGAGACCAGAGCATATTTCATTAGTACTTGCCATTGCATACACACTTGGCTCTTTTGCTTTTCATAGCATGAATCTTCATTTTTGATTAACTGGGATTACTTCTAAAGTTCATTCTCATACAGTACTCCAAATGTTGCCTTCCATTAGTTTTTAAAATGATAAATGGCCCTGTTTTGATGTTTTTGCTCTTATTCTGATCTTGGCTCCTTGGCCTAAGATATCGTCGCTTTTTTTTTGATAACTAAACTTTATGCTTACTGTCATGATTTTGCAATAGTTCACAGACAGTGTAGAATTAGATAAAGTTAATGACCAGCTCTTCCTTAATGGCAGCTTCAAGACCACTTTTAATCCATTATTTGGAGAAAGTATTAATTACTGCTAATGTTTTCACTGTGCCTTCTGCTGTGAAGCTATACAAATAGTCTATATCTACTAACTTACAAAAATGCATAGCTGCTTTTCTGATATGTTGGCTTGAATTTACCTTGCATGTAAGTAAGGTAAAAATACACAATGAATGATCCTGATTTTTTGCTATTGGCTCTGATGTAATGCAGTATAATTTTCATATTTGAAAATGTCTGCCAAGGCTTTCCATGACATGCGGATACCTTGGTAATTAAAGCAGCCACTCAAAAATTAAAATGCAAATAATAAAGGATAAATGCAAGTGTTATTATACAAAACAAAATAATCTCCCACAAGTTCTGCTAATTCTTTTAACCTATACTACAGTGTCTGTAGCAAAATACTGCTGTGTTGCTTCTTTGACCTCAACATTTGTGCATATGGCTGTAAATTTTCACGTGAGCTCAGAGGTGATATAGACAAGCAGTATTCAGTAATATCTCACAAGCTCTTAGACACCTAATTTTATATTCTGCCAGGTGCCTTCTTAAGAAGTTTGATATACCCCTTAAATAGTGAATATCCTCTAGGGGTTATCAGACTCCCCTATATGCAAAAGGGGTCCAAATGGAAACATGATGAAATCAGCAAGAAAAGGAGAGTAGTTCTGCTGCAATTTAATTCATCCTCAAGTATTGGTGAGTACCTTCACATGGTGCACCCTTTTGTCACAAAATCTCGCCATGCCAACACTGATATATAGACAGTGTCTTATAGAGCATATATTATGGAAAGAGGTAGGTTAAAAAAATAAAAAAGGCAGTACCAGGATAAAAGAGTGCCCAGTACTGCTGTATGCATTGGTACCAGGACTAGAAAAAAATGGCAGCATAGAAGCCTCTAAACATGAAAACATTCTTACATTGGGGTTAGGCTGGGGTCAGGGGGAGGATGACCCCCCATTGTAGAAGGATGTAGCAGTCCCCCCCCAAAAAAAAACCTTCAAAAGCTGACAGGTCAAAAAAGGCCTTAAAGATGATAGAGTAGACTATTGAGGATAAGGAAGACTTTATGCATTATTACTAGTACGGTAGCATTGTCGCCTCACAGCAAGATGTTGTCCCATTCGATTCTCAGCTAAAGTGTCTTGTGTGTGGAGACATGCATGAATGGGCGTACCTTCATTGAAGGTTGAACGTCTGGACTGGTAACTTGGTAAGTAAAAATCTGCTGCCAATCATTAGCGGACCGGAGTTCCACTGTGTCTACCCCTAACCGGGAAAAGCCGAAAGATACAACAACTAGTATGCAAAAGCCCAAAATTTCCAGATAGAAGATGTTCAGAAAGATTGAGAGAAATTAGAGGCAAGAAAAATACTTGCACAAGAAAAACTGTCAAAGCTTTAAATGAAAGTGTTTGTTCATTAATACAACAGATCCATCAAAAACATTACATAGACAAAGAAAGTTTGTCTGTCTAGAAAAAGAAGTGGCAGAGAAAGTGTGAAAATATAAAGATCAAAACTCTGAGATTTTTGAAAGGTATATAAAGGTAACATGCAGTTAGGAAAGAAAACGAGTTCTGATAAACTGCAATATTAATGCAAAGGGGAAAGCCAAACTAATCAATACACAAGAAAAAAAACAGCTCCATAGATATTTGAAGAGAAATACAGGTAAAATACCCAGGTAAGGAAAATTTCACAATACAAAAAAGAAAAATGAAGGAGTAAAGTATAACAGAAAGAAGATTAGTAATGGAGAAGTTAAAGAAATAGAAACTGAAGTTATGAATTACCTGAAAAGTGAAGGATTTAGTGTAAAAACATACAAGAAGGTAATATCACAGCATGATAGAACAATGAGTCCCCAGACTAAAGAGAAACGGATGGGGAAAGGAAGCATCTGATGACTTGTCACATGAAGATGCTCTGAAGTCTTTAGTAGAAAACCCGTACAAAATTTGGAGTTGCACAACAAGAGAAGGATCTGCAAACAGTGGCAACTCTGACTCAGACAATGTTGTGGAGCGATTGACCAATGAGTTCACATATGAAGAAGTGATTGATGACACAGGATATAGCTGAAGATGACACATCACAGGAAGATGTTCCTGAAATGTTTTAGAATGTCCACAGAAAACAAACAGCAAACATATTAAGTTGATGAAATAAATATGTTATAGAAAGTTAATAAGACCCAAAATGTTAGAATTCTGATAAAAACAGATGAACACAGTAATCAAGACTATTAACAGAAATTCATGTGATATAACAGAAGTAATAGGATATATTACTTTGCAGGAAGATTAATTGCAGATAATGTTCTATCACTAAAACACAGAGCAATGATGGAAAGAAAGGCACGAAATAAAATGCCATCATAGAAACATCAAACAGAGAAAACTATAAAACAATTAAGACAAGAAGTGTCATTGTCAAAAGACTATAGAAGAGGAAAGAGAGCAACACAACTACTTAGATGTGGTAAAAGCAAAGCACAGTATCAGAACAGAGCAGGATTTATTGTACACCATTGCAAATTAAATATTTAGACTAAGACTTTTTCACACTACTTTGAAAAGCCTCAGTCTGTCTACTAAAGAATAGCATGCTCAGCAGTCTAATGAGTTGAAGCTTAAGTAATAGCTTACTGATTGTTTTTCCTCCCCTCTTGCCGAGAACAGGGACTCAGGCTCAAAGTCCCAGTGCAGGTACAAAATGTTTTAATAAAACATGTATAAAAGGTTAAGCACTTTCATCAAACAGACTTCATCAGAAGCATGAACTCAATAGTCACAACATTTAAATACTAAAATACAAGTGCTATATGATCACATAAAATAAGTTCTTAAAAGGGAATTACCCTATTCATACAGCCATTACTTTCTTCTTTAAAACTGGCATGATAGATGTGCTGTCATTTATCCCTGGCTCAGTTGTTGCGTTTAATTGCCATTTGAGCTCACTCTCTCCAATTTTATTCTTCCAGTAGCCTCCCATTACGTCTTCAATAATTCTTTCCAGAATGCAAAATTTAAAGTTGTTACCTTGGCAAAGTCCTATTGCCATCCTCTCACCTATCTCCAAAATTTTGGAAAAATGTATCCACACTCAGATTATGCCCCATCTCACCCAGATCCGCCTCTTATCCCCAACTCATCATGCCTTTAGACCAAGCCACAGTGCCACTACTTCCCTTATATAATTCCTAGGCACAATTAACTGGGCTCATGACTCAGGAAAAACTGTTGCAACTATACTCTTAGATCCCTCAAAAGCCTTTGAGACTTTCTCCCATCTTCTGCTACTATCACAGCAGGCTGTCCTCTGGCAGAACAAACTCTCTAACCTTCTACCTAACGCTCTTGGAGTACCACAAGGCTCTACACTAGCGCCCTTGCTGTTCTCCATCTTCATTAATGACCTTTATACTGTCATCCCAAAACTCAGCTGTATCCAATATGCTGATGACTCTACTCTGATTTGCTCAGCCACATCTCCAGTAGAGTTATGGTCAGCTACCCAGACCACTTTTAATACAATAGAAAAATGGCTTTCTGAACATCATCTGATCCTAAATCCCAAAAACACTAAAATGCTGTTATTTTCACCAACACATAGGTCTACCACTTTCACCTATACCATAAATTCAAATGATGGCAAAATAATCTCCCCTGACCCCTCTACAAAACTATTAGATGTCATCATAGACAATACTCTAAAATCCGACCTACATGTTAACCAAACTATCAAAACCATCAATAAAAAACTAGGGTCACTGTACAGAATAAAAGCCTTCCTAACCCCTCCAGCTAAAATTGCCATAGCTCGCTCTCACCTTCTTTCAACCCTTCTGTATGCATTCCCTCTACTTTCGAATTTAAACAAGACTGTCCTTAGCAAACTCTCAATTTGCTACAACCACATTGCCAGATTTGCTACTGGGCTGCCTTTGCATCAATCGAAATCAGCTTTGGTGGCTTGAACTACCCAGCCTAATCCAGTATAACCAACTGATTATGACCTATAAAACCCTCTATAATCCGGACAATACTCCTGCACTTAAAAATATTATCACACCCTATAACAATCCTAGACCGCTTCGATCCTCTAACAAACTACTAATTCAGACTAGCAAAATTAATAACACAGCCAGTGAATCTCTCTTTGCAAACTCTGTAAGTAGATCCTGGAACTCTCTTCCAGCTGATATTACCTTACTTTCCACCTTAGGTCAATTTAAAACTAGACTCAAACAACATTTGTCACTTAACTGGCTGTGTCAATGTATCAAGCCTGGCTAACTCTCTCTAGAATGTGTAAAAATCTGTTAACCAGTTTACTGTGTTATTTAATTTAATCCTGACTTGCGCTCGGGATTAACTCTAACCTGTGGAACTTGTTTAACTTGCTTACTTATGTAATCTCTGTAAATAGTCTGTTTGTAATATGTAATGCTGTATCTGCTTACCCTTGGAGCTTTTCTCCCCAGGCCTCCGCTGAAAATGGACATGCATCCAGTTGGACTATCCCGATCAAAAATGTAAAATAAAATAAAAATAAAAAAATATCACAACTCTCTCACTGCCATCTCTCCCCTTACAATAACCTGGTTGTCTAGCTATCTTTCAGACAGTCAACAATCTGTCAAATGGCAAAACTCCATCACATCCTACCTCAATACCCTATTGGAGTTAAATAAGGCTCCATACTCGGCCCCCTATTAATCAACATTTTTATTAATAATTTTCACATCTCTATCTCCAATGCCAATGTAATTCAGTATGCTGATTACCCAACTATAGTCTGCTCTGTCGATTCAATTTCTGATCTATTACTCAAAATACAAACTGCTTTCTCCACCACTGAATCCTGGATGTTCAGTAGCCACTTAGCACCAAATCCAAACAAAACTAAAAATCATGATTTGCACCCCATCTAAATCTACGATATTACACAAACATACATTCAATATCTATAGCCAAAATATTTCACTAATAAAAATTGTCATATACACAAAACTACTTTTAGTAGTCATAGATGAACTGCTAAAATTTGATGTCCATGTGCAACCAAATATCAAAAAAAAAAAAAAAAACACCAAAAACTTGGATTGCTTTACATACACAATCAATACCTAAACTCCTCCTCTAGAAGAACACTCGCTTCCACCTACCTACTCCCCTCTCTTATGTATGGTTGGTTCCCCTCTACTTATCCACCTCCAAACCTCCCTAAAAACCAAGCTGGAAGATTGCTACAACAAGATATCTAAATTCGCAACAAATTCCAAATACTCCTCATACCACTGTAAAGCACTTCACTCAGTACATTGGCTGGAGCTCCCAAATTACCTCAACTATTTACAACTTTCTACTGCTCACAAACTCATCTTCAAACCCTCTGACTGCCTCTCTTTAAGTTGTATCTTCACCACCTACCTCCCTAATAGGCATCTAAGATCCAAAAACAAGAATTTACTCATGATTCACAAGCCTAAATGACTTCCTGGAAAATTTATCTTCTCTTTCTCCCTAGCCAAAAAGTGGAATGCTCTCTGCTTATCCCTCAGAGCTACCCAAAATCCTTCCAATTTTAAATCTGCTCTACACTCCTACCTATTCTCTACCTGGAACTGATTGTTCACCCAATTCTCTACTAATCCTCCCCATGACACTTAATTCTTTTCTATACTTGCCTACATTCCTCACTGTTTTTGCCTTATTTCCTGCCTAGCAGCCTAGAAACAAACAAAAAAAGTCTCAAATTTCTAAGCTATCCATTGTCCAACAGCTTTACAATCTGGTTTGTCCAAAATCTTCATCTGTATAAAGCTAATGTATGACGTTACTTTCCACATTCTATACAGAGGTCCTCCCTGAGCCTCCACTATTCAGGTTCTATACTTGTTAATAATGTGTTAATGACACATTTTTGTAATACAAGTCTACTTTTATATCAGCACAGCCAGAAAACCATAGAGAATATGCAGATAAATATAAAAGAAAAGACAAAATAAGCAATTAATTGATGACCATAAATAATACTGCGGTGGTGGTGCTGCGGTAGCGTTGTTGCCTCACAGTTACACGTTGCCCATTCGATTCTCAGTTAGAGCATCTTCTGTGTAGCGACATGTGTGAATGGGCGTTCCTTCATTGAAGGTTGTGCGTTAGGCCCGGCAAGCTAGAACCGGAGTTCCGCTGTGGCGACCCCTAACCGGGAAAAGCCGAAAGACACAAACAAACATTGATGACCAAAAATAAGTCTTAATGAAAACTGGGAAACAAAGCAAAAAAAGTAGAAACACCACCAAAAAAGAGTAAGAAATGTACACATGTTGGAGAAATATTTATAAAGATCCTACAGAGCATGACAAAGATGCTAAACGAATAGAACAATTTAAACAAGCAGTAAGGAGTTTGAATGTACAAAATAGGAAATGGGATGAAAAATTAGCCAGAGAAATAGAGAAACTGAAACGAATAGAACAATTTAAACAAGCAATAAGGAGTCTGAATGTGCAAAATAGGAAATGGAATGAAGAAATAGCCAGAGAAATAGAGAAACTGAAACAAAATTAAGAAAGTCTTCTAACTGGAAACCCCATGGCCTGGACACATTACCAAATGTCTAGATACAAGTATTAATATATTTACACAAAAACTTAGCCCTGAGTATGAATTACTTATGCACACCCCAAATAGACATCGACCAGGTTAACAACAGGAAAAATTATACTACTCCCATAAATCTCAACCTCTTAGTTCAAGAAATCTGGACAAAGCCTGACACAATGGAGGGACAGAGGCAGAAAAGTAGGGATGCATTTTAAATATTGCTCTTATAAACCTAGAAAGTTGTTAGAATAACAGGATTTGTGTTAGAAGACACTTTCTGAAGGATATAAAGTCTGAAACTCAAATGCATGTCATTTAGTGACATCAATCAATAGATCATCCCAGTGACTTGTCAAAAATATATAGTTTTTATAAGAAAAGTACCAAAAATATGAGTCAAAAATCTGGACATTCTGCAAATACCTATACAGTTGAGAAGTATGATTCCTCCTTAATAGTGAACATGGAAGCCATCCTAAAAACTATACACCAATAACTTGCTTTCTGAAAATGTACAGCCTGTATACTGAAATTGATGCAGACAGAGTTCATAGTCATTTAGGAAAGAATACCCTCATTCATGGCAATAGGACAAAATAACAAAAGACGGTCATATGGAACAAAGGATAATTTGTTGCTAAATAAAGCCATAACAGAGAATTGTAAAACTGGCTATGACTCTAAGTATGGCATAGACAGATTACAAAAAAAAAAAACATTTGACACTATCCCTTATTGATGGATAAAGGAGTGCTTACAGATATATAGAATACATCCTACATCAGTTATTTACATTAAAGTGACCACAAAACAGTAGCAAATCACTTTGCAGTAAAGCCATGACAAAGTGCAAGTTATTATCCTAGGGATAAAAATTCAAATGGAGATATTTGAGAGTGATTTTTTTGTCAGTTCTGCTATATTGTCTTGCCCTTAACTGATTACATTGTTTACTTAACAGATCAGGTCATAGTTACAATTTGACTCCCAGAAAACAACTTTGCTTAAAGACTTCTCATCTACTTTTTTTATGATGACTTAAAGCTGTATAGTTCATCAGATGAAGATTTGAGAGGAGAGCTACAAGTGGTTAAAACCTGTTTCCGATAGTATAAGAATGTGATTTGGTCTTGATAAGTGTGCAAAAACAATGTTTAAAGCAGGAAAGGTAGAGTAGCAAATATATCAATCTGGGACAAGAATGTGCTTTAAAGGCACTTGGGTAGGTGGAAATGTATAAATATTTGGGAACCGATAAAGGATTGACACTAAAACATGAACAAATATGCATAAAACTCAATAAGGAGTACTTGAGGAGATTAAAACTAATACTGAAAACAGCCTTAACTTCTAGGAAAAAAGTTCAAACTATAAACCAATTTGCTTCCTGTTCTAACTTACAGTTTTGGTGTGATTGATTGGCCCCAACATATATTAGATCAGGTGGGCAGGAAAACAACCAAAATGCTTCATGCTTATCAAATTATATATAAAAATCAGTATATACCTAAATTATATATTCCTCACTCTGACAGAGATATTAAACTCCTCAAAATTGATTACTTGTATAGATCTGCAGGCATGGGATTTCATACATACCTGCTGACTTCATCAGATCCAATCATGGTGAAAGTTTAAAAACTTGAGGAGAGGAAGTCCAAGTTGACATCTCTGCATAGTTTAGCAGAAGCATTCTGGTATCAGGAGGGAATGGAAACCAAACCAGAAGTAAACATAAATCAGACAGCAACGGAATGTGCCAAAAGGCAAAAGAAATAATATAAGGAGAAGAAATGGATGAGAACTTAAGAAATGTGGAAAAGCCATAAATATATCAGCAAGTATAGAGATTTTTTGGTACAACCTCATGTTGATCAGGATTTGATGTAGGAATGGTTAAGAATAGGTGAACTGAAACCAAATGATGAAAGGTTAATAATGGCAGCCCAGAATAGTGGACTTACGTACATGTTGGTTTACAGTGTCCATTAAAGACGTGGGAGAAAGAGAGAAGTGTAGATCCTGTAAAGAATAATTGGAAACAATCAAAGATTTTCTTGCTGGCTGTGAAACACTCATGGCAGAGAGCCATACACTGAAAAGCCCAGTAAAGTGGTAAGATTGTTGCAATGGGGATTGTGCAAAAACTACACCATAGAAGTAGTTGGAAACAAGAACTATAAAGTATTATAGAGAATATTGAAAAGTACATCACATGGGGTCACCAATTATCAACAGTCCAAAAAATAGATGGAACAAAACCAGATATAGTAGGCCATGAAAAACACAAAAGTAACATTGATCACTGAAATTACTACATCTTAAGATTGCAGTGTCTTATGTACAGAGAGACAAAGTCATAAAAGATCAGGATATGCAGGCAGAAATGAGAGCAATGTGGAAGAAGGATACCCAGACAGTTCCAATAGTAATAGGAGCAACTAGTTTAATTAAAAAAAAAATTACAGCCATAGTTAGATATGCTACTAATACATGTATCTCCATATAAATTGCAGGAGGAGTCAATTTCGGATACATTGTGGGTGTTGCAGAGAGTACTTCTGGCTAACATCAAAGACTGAAACAATACTATTTTCATGAATTTGGAGATAGAGATTGGCATAATAGTTAAATAGTTTACCTCACAGACAGATAGTACAGGGTTTGATTTTCTCATTTGAAAGGGCAATCGGCTAGGCTTTAAATGGCTCACAATGGTAGCTGGCTTAGTACTTACCTTTGAACCTAATGCATTAAACTTTAATTATACCCTGACTTAAGAATGGGGTCCACTCGCATCATGGCATTAGAAACCAAAAAGACTTGGAGACATTAAATCAAAAGATGACAGGGCTAATGATTGGTCATTAGCTGTGAATATGATTGCATGGTGTCCATGTATGAGCTTTGCAATAGATTAGAATCCCATATTATACTGGCTCTTGCCTACTTCTTTTTGCTTGATGAAACAGGATCCGGTGCTTGAGACACAGCACTAGATTATAGTAGGTAAAGAAATTTTATATATGTGTGCACGTCTGCATGTGGATATGTATGTATGCATGTGTGCAAGTGTATGTAAGATCTCAGTTTAATGCAGAAAGACCAGTAGATAACTTTGAGCAAATAAATAGTTGTCACAGAATCTGTTGTAAACAATGTATTAGATAAGATCAAGAAATATTGATTCATATTTCTGTGTCCAACTTAAGGTAGGCTACATCAAGATATTTTGAGCATATACTTCAGAAAGTATTATCTTTTTTTCCCCTCAATTTTTTTTTATCTTCAGTTAAAATAACATTTACATAATATTTTAAACAACATTTTAAACAACTATATACAATATTTACAATAGCCTGACTTTCAATTATATGCACTGTATGTTATCAAATATAGAATTATAGAATTAACAGATCAGTTATCAGAGATACAGAATTGATTATTGCAGAGTGTCCAACAAAGATATAACTTTCCTCCAAGGATTATTTACCAATGGCCTGGGACAGATTTGTCGTTCTTTGATTATTATTTCCATCAATGCAGTTGTCTTCAGTAAGGTGTAGAATTCTTCCAAGGTGGGGGGTGTATTTGAATTCCACCTTCTGGTTACGCATTTCTTAGATATAGCAAGTAGTGTCCATAACAAATACATATTTGTCTTATTCATGTAGGGACCTTCATTTAAATTTAGTATAAGCAATGCTTTAGTTAAGGTAAAGGATTCATTAAATAGAGCTTGTAAAAAATTACTAATTCCATTCCAATATGATTTAATTTTATTACGTTCATAAAATATATGAATCCAGTCTGCTTTATTTGACTTTCCACACCTCCAGCAAAAAACATTTGTAGTAGTACTGATCTTTTTAATTCTATCTGGTGTTAAAAATGATCTATGTAAGTATTTCCAGTTAAATATTTTCCAATACTGTGTGTTAGAGGTGTAATTAACTGATAGTAAGATGATAGTTTTAATTTCTTCTGTTAACTGCAATGGCTGACCTTATGTTAAGAACTGCCAGTATGATGGTTTGGGAATTGTTTTATATTTTATTAACTCTTTATATAGATTTGAAATGGATTTTTTCTTTTCACAACTATTATATATACATTCATACAACAAAATTATTAGATTTGGAATATCTTTAAATGAGGAATTATTAATTAATCTGCATAAATCTTGAGTGTAAATCAGAATGCTTTGTAAGGTTAACCAGTCCTGTGTTGGAACATTGTAAGCAGTTTTTATCATATATATATATCTAAAACATTTAATTTATTTACACATTGAAACCAGCATAAGAATCCATTTTGTTCCCAGGAGGTTATTGCTTCCCTATATATTTTGTGAAGAAAGTTCTTAGTGATGGTAAATGGGGTTAAAAGGTCAAACCAAAGTTTTAGATCTATGTTTGCATCGATACGTTTCCTAAAGGGAATTAATGTAATGATTCATCAGTGTTGTTTTATAAGGTTTTGTTATATTGTATACTTATGCATAGTATGTACCAGGGTTTGTTTGATTTGTCTACTATTAAAAATTGTTTTAACAGATTAAATTCATTTGTTAATATAGCTGTTGTTAATTCTTTCCAGTTGGCAAAATAATTTGGCTTTATCCAGTCTATTGTAGTTTTAAGCACAGATGCTGTTATATATGTTTTTATTTCTGGGAAGTTCAATTCTCCTTGTATCCAGGGTCTAATGTGATGAGTTAGAGCTACTCTTTTCTTTTTGGGATACCATAAAATTTTATTAAACATGAGTTTATTTCTTTAAGAATGCATCTTTCAGGAATTAACTGTATTGCTAATGCTACATATAGTATTTTTGGCAATAAGACCATTTTTATTAATTGCAATCTGTCTTCAAAAGTTAATATAATTTTGTTCCACTTTTTTGTATATATTTTATTGTTTCATTAATGTTTTTATAATTTATTAATATTGTTTCGTTTATATTTTTGCATAACACTATTCCTAAATAATTTAGCATAAGTTCTTGTTTTCCTATGATGGATTTATCTGTAACTTGTAGTTCTTTTTTCTAATTTAAAAAAATACATTTTGATTTTGTTCTATTAAAGTGTAGACCTGAAATCTTATAAAATGTCTCCATTACTTTTTCTAGCTCTCCTAATGGCTCTCTGGAGTTTTATAGGGTTAATAAAATATCATCAGCAAAAAGCATTATTTTAGATATGTACTGGTCATAGACTTCTATTCCTTTTATTCTTGGATTATTGCATATTATTTCTGCAAGTATTTCTATAGCCAAAGCAAATAAAATAGGAGAAAGGGGGCATCCTTATTAAGTACCTTTTGTTATATGTATAGATTCTGAGGTGAAAGGACCTAATTTAATGTAGGCTAAGTTATTAATATATATGTTTTTTTTAGTAATAAGATGAAGGGAGGAGGAAATTCAAATAATGCCTAAGTTCTAAATAGATATTCCCAGTTGAGGGAATCAAAGGCTTTTTCTATGTCTAATCCAATTGCAAGTATTTCTCTATCTTCATTATTCACATAATCTTTAAGAGTAAATATCCTTTTAATATTATCATGCATGTGCCTGTTATATAAAAATTCAGTTTGATCATTACTAATTGTCTTTGAAAGTGGGATTTTCATTTTGTTAGCTAGGATTGACATGAATATTTTGTAATCATTATTCAGCAATGATATATGTATGTAAGAGGTGAAAGGTCTGATGGTTTATTATCTTTTAGAATTGGTGTTATGAGAGAATATTTCCATGAGGGTGGTATTTTTGCTTCTGAGTGGACTTCTAGCAAAGTGTTATGAAAAAGGGAGATTAGTGTTGAAGGGAAGAGTTTGTAAATTTCCGTAATTATGCCAACTATCCCTGGAGCTTTGTTAGGTTTACTTTTTTTTATCTTGTCAACAATTTCTTTGTAGGATATACATTTTTGTAGGTCTAGTTTTAAGTTTTCTGGAATTTTTTTTTTTTTATATTATTAAGGTTTATATCTAAGTTTATTTGGTTGGTATCTAAATCTTCTTTTTTGAAGTGTTCCATATAATGGAACTAAAATGCTTCAAGGATGTCTCCCTTATCTGATATATTTTCCCTTTCTTTTCATGATATATACTACTGATGTTATTTGCTTTAGATTGTATTTTAATTCTTATAGATACGTTATGTAGATATCTGGGGGAGGTGGCTAATGTGTTTAATTTTAATTTTTCCAAGGCTAGACAAGTTTTGTGTGTTAGAATTTCATTATATTTTGTATTTAATTCCTCTATTTCTTTTTTGACTTATGGACAATTCTGATTTTTTTTAGATTTTGCTGTCAACAGTCTGGTTTGCAAGTCTAATGATTCAGATTCCCACTCTCTAACTTTATTTTGGTACCAGCTAAGGGTGTTACCAAATAAATATGCTTTTAATGAGTCCCAAACCATGACTCTACTGATTTCTGTTGTATTACTGATTTCAAGAAATAATTGTAGTTCTGACAACATCCAGGGTCTGAATTCTTTAATTTTCTTGATATATGATGGAATTCTAGTTGAGAAGATTAAAGGTTTAAACTCTGTTTGGAGCTTCATTATCAAAGAGTCATGATGTGAGAAGGGGCAGGGAACTATTAAGAAGTCGAGGATTTTTGTTTCTAAATCTTGAGCTACGAATAATTTGTCTATTCTGGTTTGTGTTCCAAATCTATGGTCTTTACGGGAAAATAATAAGGATTTATCATCTTTTACTTTAAAAGTATCTGCAGTGGTGGTGCTGCGGTAGCTCTGTCACCTCACAGTAAGACGCTGTCCAGTTTGACTCTCAGCTAGAGCATCTTCTGTGTGGAGACATGCGTGAATGGGCATTCCTTCGTTGAAGGATGTGCGTCAGGGCTGGCAACTTGGTACGTAAAAATCAACTGCCAATCATTAGTGGACCTGAGTTCCACTGTGGCAACCCCTAACTGGAAAAAGCCAAAAGACACAACAACAACAACAACTTTAAAAGTATCTATTAAATGAAATGAATCGATCCATCGTTTTAAGGATTTTGAAATAGTTGCTATGCAAAAAGACTTCTTGGTGGTTTCAGAAGCTTCTAAGGTACAATTAAACTGTGCTTCCAGTATAAGATTTCCTTTATAATTGTTGGAAATAAAATCTAGGTGTTCTTTAAACATTCCTGCTCCAATTCCTGAGAAACAATATAGATTAGCTAAGGTCCAT
Source organism: Protopterus annectens (assembly GCF_019279795.1). NCBI lineage: Eukaryota > Metazoa > Chordata > Ceratodontiformes > Protopteridae > Protopterus > Protopterus annectens. Next base: position 508,871,544 of record NC_056749.1, read on the forward strand.
ATTCTGTTATTAAATTTAATTATAGCGAATGCTAGTAGACCTTCTTTGTCTTCATATTTATAAATAACTTTTGGAGTGATTATGTTTTTCTTCTAGAGAATTGATGTTCCTTTTGTCTTTGTTCTATAGGATGATTGAGCTAAGACCGTATAGTCCTTAGGGTTCCAAATAAAGCTATCATTAGTCTTAAAATGCATTTCCTGGAGAAATGCTACTTGTGCCTTATTTAGATTTAAATAAGTTTGATCTTTTATTTGCATTATGTAAGCCGTTAGTATTTAATGACAAGAATGTTAAATCCATTTCAAGTTATTGTTGGAAGAAACATTTTGCTTCTTTTTTTTTATTTTGATTATAGTAGTTATACCATATTCTCTGATAACACTGAATTTTATTTTTATGTGTGTAAACTTGGGAGTGTAATTTAATGTTCTTTCTTCTTTAAATACAAGTAGGGTAAAATTTGGGTCAGGCTTTAAAAAAGTACTTGTATAAAACATTAATTCTAAAGTATCAAATACAAGTAAATATGAATTTCCCATTAAACGTGGAATGAAAGTCATTCCTAATCCAATAGATAAAGATAGATCTATTGGATTATCACTCATACCTTTAACCTGCAATATCAGCTGAGCTCCATATGTTAAATTATTATATAGAGAATTTTCTTAAAAAGAGATATGAAATTCTATATTATTCTATTGTTATTCTATAGTATTTTATATAGCAGGATGGAATATTAGTAGTGTAAACAATTATTATGTTGACTTAGAAAATATCCAATATTTAGTTACCCTTAAGAGATTCCAAACATGTCAGATATGTCATTTCGCATAAATTAAATGCAGCAGAGGAGCATACACTAAATAAGCCAACAACAAACAGATTATTACTAAAATAATTTGATTAAAAAGACTCTGTAGGAGACAATGAGTGATTACCAATGAAATATGAATTTACTGTAGGTGTACTGTCTTCCTTTACTTTCCCACTCTTCAGCTCACCAACTTCAACTTACATGTAGGAAAATACATGGCTTATCAGTGGTATCCTGACTCTGAGTAGAGGCGCCCTATATTCTAGTGTGCAGTGTTTTTATATATTTATAGATTTACAAAGCAGAGTCTAAAAATGAACTATGATCACCCTGACAATTCCCACCCTGCATAGGGCACCTCCGACTTCCACAACGGGTAATCACATCAGGTCTAGAATGAATGTGTAGGTACCCATATGGTAATCAAGACTTACCTTAGGTAAGTATTAATCAAACAGTGTTTAGAGCATCTTAGAGAGTTCTCGGGGCAGTTAGAATACTCTTAAACCTCTCCTCTCTTGACCAAAAACAGAGATTTCCCTTCCCTTTCTTACCCTTGTTTTAAATCAGTACTAATAAAAGAAATTCAGCAAACATAGGTAAACAGAAATAACATTCAGTAGTCAGTCTTGTACATGACTCGCAATCCATTAAGCAAGTCAGTGACTAACATCACTTTAATAAACATTATAAAGACAAATTATAAATAATTTCCTAACTCTCTAAATTTTCTGATAAAGCAAAAAATTAACAATACGCTATTTTATTAAAAGTGTAAAGCATTTCAATTTTTCCTTGCATGTATACACTTCTACTTATATTGTAGAGTCAATAGCTGTCTTTGAAATCTGTACAATACTTCACTTCTTCAAATCATTCCATTTTCAATTAAGGTTTTGTTTTGTCAAAATGGCAACAATATTTCAAGGGCACAGTTAATATTTAGACTGATGTTTCAAATAAATAATTTGTCAGTTGCCAATTGAGTTAGTTTAGAATGTATGGTTAGTGCAAATATAGCATGTTGCAAAAATAATATGTATTTTTTCGTGTGCTCTAGAGACTGGCATATACAAGTGACATATATAATGTAGCATATATAGAGCAAATAGCTTATGGATTCAGGTTGTTAAAGTAAGTTATGCTTATTAACCAGGCAGTTTCATTTAAGTTCACAAGTAATCTGGGAAAATTTCAGTTGAGTTTCCAGGAATGTGTTGTCCAATGTGAGCAATTTATAAAATTTTTACATATTCTATTAAGTTATCTTATTTACCCTTCCTTCGATTGTAATTTAGTTTAATAGCTAAACAACATTACTTTTTTATTTATCTGTGAGGCTAAATGCACTTTGCAGATTCACAAAGTCCATAGAAACTGCCACAATTGTTTTTTCTTGCCATGACAACACAAATATAGCGGTTCCTAATCAATGAGTGTTTAAAAAAAAACTGAAGTAGTTCACAAGGCTGATAAAATGTAAAGAAACCTTCACTTCTCACAAGCAACAGTACATTTTCCCTCCTTTTATATATTATGTTAATATTATAGGAAATAATTCAACTGACAGTATGTATATAAACAAAACATTTCAGATTTAATTGCCAACATGCCGCATAACCCATTAAGCATAACAGCGTCCACTATTAATATAATAACTATTGCAATAACATCTGATTGAGTCCACTTTTCCTCATAAACATGTGTCACAATTCATTAAACAAAGCAGAGTCTAAACATCTGTCTAATAATCATTATAAAGACAAATAATAGTAATTTCCTAGCTCTTCAAACTTTCTGATATTGCAAAATTTTGATAGTAAGCTATTTTAACTGGAAGACTAAAACATTTCAGTACTTCCTTGTGAATATACATTTTTACTTATACTGTAGTGACAAGAATTGTCTGAAATCTATGTATTACTTCACTTCTTTCAAGTCATTCATTTTACAATTCAGATTATATTTTGTCAAAATGGCAATAGCATTTCAAGGGCACATTTAATATTTAAACTGATATTTTAAATGGATAGCTATCAGTTGCCAAGTGAGTTAGTACAGAGTGTGAGGTAACTGCAAAGATAACATGTTGCAAAAAGTAATATGTATCTATTCATGTGCTCTAGAGACTGTCAATTTCAAATAACATATAAAATGTAACTTTTACAGTGCAGACAGCTTGTGCAATCAGCATGTTAAACTGAGTAATACTTTTTAATCAAGCAGCTACATTTAAGTGCACATGTAGTTTGGGAACATTTCAGTTTTGTTTCCAGGAATATGTAATCCTATGAGGATAAATCATAAAATATTTACAGATAGTCCTATTATGTATTTATTTTACCTTGCTTAGGTTGTTTTTCATTTTAATAACTAAACAACATTACTTTTTCTGGTACTTACGTATTATCGCAACCACACTGTCTCTGTGGCTTGTTATTATCACTACTACACTTTGTAGGTAACCCGTTATTTGTATTTTCACTCATTTTCGTCAGCATGGTTTTTATATAACAGTACTAAGATTTAGTAAGACATCATCTTGCTACTACACTACTTAACTAATTGGAGTGGTTGTTATTTTGCACAGATTTTCATCGGTGTAAGTTTCTTTGACTAGGGACTTGATATCTCTAGTAACCCGCACACACTGCCACCTCAACCTGGATATCTGTAGTAGTAATGTTGGGTTTGACTTTTTTTAAACAAGTCTATGTAACATTGTGTAATGACTTTGGAAAAAGAACAAGAGCCAAAATCGTCTTGCAGGGAGCCATACTTAATTCAAACGAAGGATTATTCAGAAGCAGTAGAGTTATTGTACCTTTTATGGATATCTTGCATTTTGACTCTCGCATTTGTGATCATGCAGTTTTCAGCCTTTCAATACTTGAAAGACCACACAGTACTTACTTTACGGTGGAAATTGAAAGTACACAGCCTGTAAACTAGGACTATGAAATGAACACTTTCTAGCAAGAAAAACATGTCCATAAATGGTGCAATAAGTATTCTGCTTCTGAAGAATCTGTCAATGAAGTTCAGCATGTCATGCCAGATAAGATGTATTACTACAAATAATAACAAGATCGCGAAAATCTTGTGGAAACCTGATTGTATTTGATATGCTTTACCTGTTTAAGTTTCATGAAAGGAGCTGGTGAAAAACCATAGTTGTGCCTGCCGCAAAAGTGTGGTTGCAATAATATGTAAGTACCCTTTTTCTTATTATTTGTTATCTGTGAGGCTAAATGCACGTCGCAGGTTCACAGTGTCCTTAAACTACAGCAATTGTTTACTGTTGCTATGGCAATGCAAATAGAATGTGAAGAAAGCTTCACTTCTCTTAACCAACAGTACATCTTTCTCTCTCTCTCTTTTTTTTTTTTAATATATATATATATATTTGTTAATACTAAAAGGAAATAATTCAAAGGACATATGTACATGAATGGAACATTTCAGAGAGTTAATCACAAACATGTCCCCAATCCCAATAAGCATAACAGTGACTATCATTAATCTAATAAATATTGTACTAACAATTAAGTTCACTATTCCAATTAGTCTACCTTAAAACTAGATTATTTAGACTATTATTTATCTATGTATAGATAGTGAGTTATTAAATATATACAGACTATATTAGTATAGTAGATAGGAGAGAATTTAAAAAGGGAGACAATATGCAGTTAAAATAAATAATGAGAGAAGAGAGAGAAAGAAAAGAGAAAATTAAGAGAAAATACACATATACTATGCATGTTGATTTACAGTATAAATATTTTATGTGCTGTATAACACAACCAAAGTTCACTCTGGAAGCTCCAAATGAGGGCTAAAGAACCACAGATATAAATCCCTTGATATAAATCCACAGATGCGAATCCAAGGTTAGTTGAAATAACCAAAATAATGTAATGTAATGATCATTTTACCTCCAAAATATATAGGAAGCCAACATTTTCCAATTCTTATCTCCATTTTTCTAGTGGACACCCTTTTGGTCAAAAAAGGAATATTTTCAAGGGCCAAATCATTAGGACCAGCAGGATGACCTCTGAAGATCCAGATTTTATTAGGGACAGTGAATACGTTATGAATATGTTCAGAGATAGAGGATATCCAGACTACCTTATAGAAGAAATATACCAGATTGTATTAGAAGGAAGGAAGGGGAGATTCGCTCCAATTTTGGGACAAGATGTTTCCAAACCATTATGTAACCAAAGTGAACCAGAAGAAAATTCCTATGGAACTAATACTAACAGCAACAATTTTACAAAGGCCTATGTTATGGATTATACTGGTGATGCAAAGGTACTAAAAACCAAAATTAAACAGGAATGGGATAGGTTTAGGAATATCACTGATCTAGAATATATAAAAAATCAACACCTCCAATTCATATATAGGAAGGATATGAACCTCAAAAATATTTTTGAAATAGGGGGTACTATAAATATGAATGGTCAAACACACAGAGTTGGTACATTTAGGTGCGGATCCTGTTCCCAATGTCAATACATTCAAACAGGCACTACTATTTCCATTCCCAGCAGAAATAGGACAATTTCCAGTTCCAAATTTGCTAATTGCAATAACCAGGGAGTAGTGTACATAGCCACATGCCACTCCTGTGATTCATTTTATATAGGGAAAACAGAAAAGAAGCTTAGATCCAGAATATATGAACATTACTATGAAATTAAAAAAAGTAATGAACATAATGCTTTATTTCGTCATTCCCAGTACTGTAAAAATGCAGTTTTCAATTTTATTGTTTTAGAGGTAGTACCAAAAGAAATCAGGGGTGGCATGTGGGAAACCAAACTTGAGTACAGAGAATTATTTTGGCAGATAACACTGGATGCTACCAAACGACCTGGTATGAATGATATGCTTTCCATCATTCCAGTTTTAAAGCTTAGAGCTGCCAAGTTATAATCTACAATATTATTTTTAGCCACTAGATGGTGATATACACTACACATTAACATAGTAACTTTTCAATATATACAAGTATAAGGAATTTCTTTTAAAATGTTTTAAAATAACTTTTGTACAAATATATTTAAACATTCCTATGAATACAATGATTGTTTTTAACATTTGTTATTTATTTGGTTTTATTACTATCAAGTAAAAACTTTCAAGTGAATATTTTGTGTTTAAAACTTTTATCAGGGCATACTGAAATTCAATTAAATTATTCAATTAATCAATTTAACAATCAGTTCCCTTGTATATAAAGTGCAAGCATTTTTAGCAAGTTGTAATTGTCTTTTGCTGAAGAAGGTGTTCGAAAACGTACTTGTTTGGATTTTTCAAGCGTTATTAAAGATTTATTTTGCATTTTGGAATTATTTTGGTTATTTCAACTAACGTTGGATTCCCATCTGTGGATTTATATCAAGGGATTTATATCTGTGGTTCTTTAGCCCTCATTTGGAGCTTCCACAGTGAACTTTGGTTGTGTTTTTGGTAAAGTGTTGTTCACTCAGTTCACATCTCCTTATTTTGGTTATGTGCTATATAACCCTTGTTCTGTGAAAGAAAAGTACCCTGTTTTACATACCTGAGGTAATGTGAAAACTCTCATGTGTCATCTGTTTTCAAAAAATATAGATAAAGATTCCAGTAGTTAGTTACCTTTGTTTTAAAATTCCAAGCAGTAAAATCGGTCCTTTAAAGTAATGTTAAAACAATTCATATCATAGTAGAAGCTTTGAGAGATTTGGCTGTAACATTATCAGTCCTTTGCTTCTTCTTTTTGATATCTGTCCAGACATTTGTTTCTTTTTTTCTCTTGAGAGAAGGTGACATGCAATCTATATCTTCTGTTAAAGTAATCGCATTATTAGTTTTAATAAATGAGGAGGCTTTCTTTAAGTCAATAAAAATCCTTATCTTGTTGGCATACAGTATTCTTATCTTAGCTGGATATGCAAGTTGTGCCTTGATGTTATTTTGTTTCAAAAACTTTATCATTGGCAACACTTTTTTCCTTTGTTCTATTATTCTAGATGAATAGTCGTTATCAAATCTTATCAGGCTCTGTTTATATTTTAGAGGTGCCTTCCTCCAAGCAGATCTTAAAATCAGTTCCTTGTCCAAGTATGAAAGAAATTTGATAATTATTGACCTTGGAGGAGAGTTTGAGTTAGTGGCAGGTTTCCCAAGAGCTCTGTGCACCATTTCAATGCCAAAGGAAAGTCCTTTTTTAAATTTAAAAAGAAAGGGATCCAGCTTGATAAAAAGGAAATAATATCCTCACCTTCTTTGTTTTCAGGTAATCCAAAAATCCTTACGTTATTTCTCCTCTCCCTATTTTTCAAGTCATCTACTTTATTAACCAACCAAGTGTTTTGTTTAAGAATCAGTTCTTTCTGTGTTTCCTCTTCCTTCTGCTTTCTAAGTCATTTAGAGAAACCTCTATTCCTGTTATCCTTGTCTGGTGGTGTTGTAGCATTTCCTTGAGGGTGTTAGCCTGTTTTTGACTGCTTGTTTTAAGATTTTCCAGGTTCTCTTTAAAATCATCCATCTTCAAAGACAACTCCTGCAAGGTAGATGCCATCTGTTGTAGTTCCTTCTTTAAGGCAGCATCCTGGTGAGAATTCCTTGAGTTGCTCATTTTAACAAGTGAATATATCTCCAAGCTTTTTGACAGGAAATTATTTGTAAAACTTCACCAAAGTTTCTAATTATGTAAATTAGTCCTTTATCTATAAGATTTTATACTTTGAATGAAAAAAAAAGAATATTTTTCCTGTCTTATTTAAGTAGTTATATGGAGCTCTGAAATACTGCTGCTTTCAGTTAGCCATTCAGGCTCTGCCACAGAAAGTATTATCTTCACTTGAAAAACCAAGATCAACATTTTTGCTGTAGTCAGCAAGTTTTACTACTTAGACAAGGTAACTTAAATAATGCATCTAAGTTGTAATATGCCTATAGCAGTTGTGAGTGAGGTGTATTTGGTGCTGCTAACTCATGTTATGTATATTATTCTTCTATGCATGGCTGATCATTCACATTTAATAATGTTCTTTTTTTGTATACTTTACTTTTTCCATATCTAGTTAGGTCCATAAGTAACTGAGACTATCCATACATACATGGCAACAAAAGTACTGTACTTCTGATAAATATTACTAGTGCTGAAAAATGTGTATTCTAATAGAATGTAAGTAATGAACTTCTCTGTATTAGGTATGGCAAATCCTTCAGAATCCTTTTTTGTGATATAAGAAGTGGCAATGTTTTTTTCCAGTGAGGATACTACAAAGCTTCAGAAACTGAATGAATAGAAGGTCAGCATGCTATAACTAGTCGGTATAATGTATTCCAAAGACTAAATAGTAGTGGGTATGTAGTTTCCATAGGATGATTGACTGGCAGCCTGAAATATATGGTAATGGAAATACAGGAAGCATCCTTTTTCTTTGTATGTATTCTTCCAAAAGAAGACATCTGGACAAAAAGAAATGTGCCATGGACACCTGCAAAACAAGGTTCTGAGTATATTTTAATCTGCAGGATGTTACTGATCCTGTCTGTATCATGTCCAGTCTACTATAGATGAACCTACATCTCCCTAGCACCACTGTAATATATTTCACAATGCAAAAAGTGATAGGAAGGATGCATTTCTACACACCTCGGTCTTTAAACATACTAACTCTGAGACTGCAGCAACTTGTACACTATTGAAAAAAATGCTTCTCTTTGATCCTACTTTGTGACAACTCAGAACAAGTATCTTTAGAGTGTGGGATCTGTGAACAAAGGACCAGGTCACTTCCCACTGAAAAATAATTAAAGTAAGCTAGGTCTCATAAGTAACTGTGGCATTCTTCAAACAGGTCATTTGATGGTGTGATTATTTACATGAGTGGCAGCAATGGTGGATTAATTACATCTTAATCCCAGAATGGTTTTTAAATTATACGGCCCCACAAATGAGCTCTTTAGGATTATGCAACTATTCTTTTAGATTCACTATCCTGATTGCTTTAATTTGTATATTTTTCCACCAGATTGTTTTAAATTACAGCTGTTGTTTAATAAAGCAAAATCTGTTTGGCTGTATTTTAATTGTCCAGTCTTGCTCATTTTTATAGCAACAGTTGAAACTTACTAATCAATAACAAAGTGACCCATTTCAGAATATTACTACCATAAATAACCACCTGACCAGCTGTCTTTACAATCCATCAGTATCTATACTTATTAGTTACACTTTATTGACTATATACAACTCACGTGTCTAACTATGATAAAAATGGTTACAGTATTGTATTACAAATAGCAGTCATAAATGCACACTAAGCTTGCAATCCACTATTTATTTGACACAGTCATGACAGTAAGGTTATTCCATCTACAGACAGGCCCAGTACCTATCAATTATAGCCATGCTGTTTTTTAGTCTGCACCACAGATGTTTAATGGTTGGCAAAAATAATAACATTGGCCAGAGTAACAATTTCAGATTTGTTTCACACAAACTGGCACAGTGACCACTGTAAAGTGTTCCAACTTACTTAACACAAATGCACACTTCTTCTGTTAAATCAGACTAAAGACTGTTTAAAGTAAGCAGGCAACAATTAGGTAAGTTATTTTCATTCACAGGCAGTCTCCTACTCCCATTGTGTAGGTATAGCCACTTTGTTAATGCAGTACATCTCAATCACCTGGTTGTGATAAAGTAAGGGCCATAGCAATGTATTTCAAGTTAGTTTCACACAAGAATATAGTAGTTTCAGTAGCATATTCAAAATAACTTCACACAAAAGCAAAGTAGGCCTGTAAGTCCATATTAATGAATGTTTAAAATGAGCAGCTGACAAGAAAATGTGTTACTTTCATCAAAAAACAGTCCATATCCCAATCAAAGTTTATAGCTACTGTTGATTGTGTGAAAAATGTCTGTTGTGTGAGTGTTCACCTTTTGTGTTTTCCTCATTGCAACAACTTATTCAGTAGTACAGTTGCACCATTATCTGCACTTCATATCAAATAAAATGTGACCCAGAATTTTCATGCCTACTAATTACTTATGCGTACTTAGACTTCATTTAATCGTGTTCTTATTTGGTAAGCACAGAATGCCCTTCAAAAAGTGTGCTTACATCTCTAAAAATAATCAGATATTTGTAATGAATAAAGAAATTTTCTATTGCAAGTCAATCCCATGCTCTACAATATAAACAAATTGATGGATGTGCTTCTAATGCTGTGTATAATGCAAATGATAAAACTAAAACCAAATAAATAACAGTGATGGATATAAAACAGCTTCTTTATTTACTGTTAAGTTCTTTTCATTTGTCTCAAATAGCAAACTTCATCACACAACCAGGTAACCAGTAAATAAAGAAACCGTTCTATATCCATCACTGTTATTTATTTGGTTTTAGTTATATAGTTTGGGCACATTTTGGATTGTTTATAATGCAAATGAATCAGAAAACCAGATTATTCATACTGATGAATGTAGCATCTTAGAAGGTACTATGAATCATGGGGTATGGTTAAGGCATATTTCTACATTGGTAGCATGCTGAACCAAGGCTCCAGTGAAACAGTTAAAAACAACCTGTTCAATTAATAAAATAAACAAAAACAAGTTTAAAAATTGAGAGTGAAAAAAAAAATATTTGGGCATTCTTACCCTTCGTAGTGCAGGTGATCCAGTTACTTGGTGGTTGCTTGAAATAAGCTTCCGATTGAGAGGTGGAATGGGAAACCATGGACCTTCAATAAAGATTCAAAGGTCAACTACAAGGAGTTGTGTAAGCTTGACTGTTGAGAAACAATAACTGCATAATAGATATACCCCATTGCTTCTACTGACACATTATGTTACACGATATTTCATTTGCTTCATTATGTGTTATGCATATTAATGTTGCAGCACAGCTATGGATCTTTGCAACACTGACTTAATTTTAATACTCAGCCTTTACTACAGCACAGTTAATCTCATAGAGTTAACAATGACCACAGATAATGTGGTGCCTCTCAGGATCAGATGCTACATTACAAGCCCCAGCAGCTTTAATGTTATAAGTTCCCAGGTAATCCAATAAAATTTAATGGAACAGGGTACTGGATGGAAAAAATGTTAATAAAAAACACAAGTATTAAGTGATTTCGTCTCCACAAAAGTGAGACTTCATCAGAATACATAGTTACACTCAATGACCCTGTTTAAATATTTTGTCAAACAATGCAATTGGTTAGCAATACAATTCACCTGCCCACTTTTCACTTACTATTAATTACATAAATAAGTCCTTAAAGGGAATAAGCATGAAATAAAAAAACCTCATACGCACATTAAAATTCACAAAATAAGCTATATATATATATATGAAATATACTTACAAAACATTTTTTATTTTTTTTTAAATGTTGGTCTCTAACATTTCTCAGCTTTCTCTGCAATACAGGAGACATAGAAATAACTTCATTCGGACCTGGGGGAAGATAGCAGCCAGTCTAAATTGCCACTGCATCTCTTTCTTCATCAAAGCATTCTTCCAACTGCCCCCTTTTCTGGTCAGTAGCAACAAAATCCAAAATTCTGAAAACACATTTATCAAACCCCTCACACTGCTCTCCTTTTTGTTATTTATGTCATATACATGTTCATAAATTCTACTCCTCATTTCCCGTTCTGTCTTGCCCACTTAATAACTTGCACACTTACCACATATACCAAGGTATAGCACCTATTTAGAGGCACAATTCCCAGGTTTAAATCTAATAGTGGTTTTCATAACATTCCCTAATGTCAAATGTGTCACCTTGTTGATGTATGTGCACTGCCTACAGTGCCGAAAGGGGTTAGTCCCCTTACCATCTTCCTCTTTGGTCATAGTTTTATATTCTAACAACTGTTTAAAATTGGCACCCGTTTTATGAATAAACACCAGTCATTGCCCAATACACCAAGAATGTGTGAGTTTACCTTGAATATATTCCAGTTCCTTCTGATAATGTTCTTAATGTCACCAGACAAGTAATTATACTGTAGTATTCATTAGTGTACCTCACTAGATACCTGCAACAGCTGGAGAGGCCACAGAAGTACCTCATGAAGAGGATCCTAGGCATTAAACACATGTTCTACATGGACAGACTCAAAAGACTTCAGCTATTCTCTGTCTCATAGCACTTACTTAGAGGTGATCTTTGCTTGACTTACAAAGCCATGTCTGACCCAGCTCTGTTAGAAATGCTACATCTAAAGAAATCTGAATTTCTTCACAACACATGCTCCAGAGACATCAACCTCATTACCACAATCAACAGAACATGGTGAAGGGATTGGTTCCTCACCCAGAGACTGCCTATGCTCTGGAATACCTCGCTGTCCCTCTTCAAGAGAAATCTTGACGAGTGGATGGGTAATAGAAAGTTCACCCCAGGGATCATTCCAGTGGCTGTACTTGATAGAGGCACTGGGAACTAACATCAGGCAGCACAATGCCAGGGCATTTCTATGGAGCAGGCTTGTAAAGGCTCCAGAACCATTAGCCTAGTGCACACCTATGAACCTATGAATTTTAGTGATCTGGTTCCTGTAGCCCAGGGATTGATTCCTTCAGCCTCAATTTTCCTAATGTAGGCAAGTCAAACAGATGTAGCTCCTGGGAGCTGTACTATCACCTAGGTACACTATAGGAACAGATTTTATATATACATCTGTGCACCACTCCCAAACTATGTACTATCACCTAGATAGACTATAGGAACAGATTTTATATACCCATCTGTGCATCACTCCCATACTATGTATTATCTCCTAGGTACACTATAGGAACAGATTTTATATGTACATATGCGCACCACTCCCAAACTATGTATTGTAAGCTAGGTATACTATAGGAAGAGATTTTATTTATACATTTGTGCACCACTCCCATACTATGTATTATCACCTAGGTACACTATAGGAACAGATTTTATATATACATCTGTGCACCACTCCCATACTATGTATTGTAAGCTAGGTACACTATAGGAAGAGATTTTATTTATAAATTTGTGCACCACTCCCATACTATGTATTATCACCTAGATACACTATAGGAAGAGATTTTATAAATACATCTGTACACCACTCCCATACTATGCATTTTCACCTAGGTACACTATAGGAACAGATTTTATATGTACATATGTGCACCGCTCCCAAACTATGTATTGTAAGCTAGGTACACAATAGGAAGAGATTTTATTTATACATTTGTGCACCACTCCCATACTATGTATTATCACCTAGGTACACTATAGGAACAGATTTTATATATACATCTGTGCACCACTCCCATACTATGTATTGTAAGCTAGGTACACTATAGGAAGAGATTTTATTTATACATTTGTGCACCACTCCCATGCTATGTATTATCATCTAGGTACACTATAGGAAGAGATTTTATATATACCTCTGTGCACCACTCCCATACTATGTATTATCACCTAGGTACACTATAGGAACAGATTTTATATATACATCTGTGCACCACTCCCATACTATGTATTGTAAGCTAGGTACACTATAGGAAGAGATTTTATTTACACATTTGTGCACCACTCCCATGCTATGTATTATCATCTAGGTATGCTATAGGAACAGATTTTATATATACATATTTGCACCACTCCCATACTATGTATTGTAAGCTAGGTACACTATAGGAAGAGATTTTATTTACACATTTGTGCACCACTCCCATACTATGTATTATCATCTAGGTATGCTATAGGAACAGATTTTATATATACATATTTGCACCACTCCCATACTATGTATTGTAAGCTAGGTACACTATAGGAAGAGATTTTATTTATACATTTGTGCACCACTCCCATACTATGTATTATCATCTAGGTATGCTATAGGAACAGATTTTATATATACATATTTGCACCACTCCCATACTATGTATTGTAAGCTAGGTACACTATAGGAACAGATTTTATATATACATATTTGCACCACTCCCATACTATGTATTGTAAGCTAGGTACACTATAGGAACAGATTTTATATATACATATTTGCACCACTCCCATACTATGTATTGTAAGCTAGGTACACTATAGGAACAGATTTTATATATACATCTGTGCACCACTCCCAAACTATGTATTGTAAGCTAGGTACACTATAGGAAGAGATTTTATTTATACATTTGTGCACCACTCCCATACTATGTATTATCACCTAGGTACACTATAGGAACAGATTTTATATGTACATATGTGCACCGCTCCCAAACTATGTATTGTAAGATAGGTACACTATAGGAAGAGATTTTATTTATACATTTGTGCACCACTCCCATGCTATGTATTATCATCTAGGTATGCTATAGGAACAGATTTTATATATACATATTTGCACCACTCCCATACTATGTATTGTAAGCTAGGTACACTCTAGGAACAGATTTTATATATACATATTTGCACCACTCCCATACTATGTATTGTAAGCTAGGTACACTATAGGAACAGATTTTATATATACATATTTGCACCACTCCCATACTATGTATTGTAAGCTAGGTACACTATAGGAACAGATTTTATATATACATATTTGCACCACTCCCATACTATGTATTGTAAGCTAGGTACACTATAGTAAGAGATTTTATTTACACATTTGTGCACCACTCCCATCCTATGTATTATCACCTAGGTACACTATAGGAACAGATTTTATATATACATCTGTGCACCACTCCCATACTATGTATTGTAAGCTAGGTACACTATAGGAACAGATTTTATATATACATATTTGCACCACTCCCATACTATGTATTGTAAGCTAGGTACACTATAGGAACAGATTTTATTTATACATATTTGCACCACTCCCATACTATGTATTATCACCTAGGTATGCTATAGGAACAGATTTTATATATACATATTTGCACCACTCCCATACTATGTATTATCACCTAGGTATGCTATAGGAACAGATTTTATATATACATATTTGCACCACTCCCATACTATGTATTGTAAGCTAGGTACACTATAGGAACAGATTTTATATATACATATTTGCACCACTCCCATACTATGTATTATCACCTAGGTACACTATAGGAACAGATTTTATATATACATCTTTGCACCACTCCCATACTATGTATTGTAAGCTAGGTACACTATAGGAACAGATTTTATATATACATATTTGCACCACTCCCATACTATGTATTGTAAGCTAGGTGCACTATAGGAACAGATTTTATATATACATATTTGCACCACTCCCATACTATGTATTGTAAGCTAGGTACACTATAGGAACAGATTTTATATATACATATTTGCACCACTCCCATACTATGTATTGTAAGCTAGGTACACTATAGGAACAGATTTTATATATACATATTTGCACCACTCCCATACTATGTATTGTAAGCTAGGTACACTATAGGAACAGATTTTATATATACATATTTGCACCACTCCCATACTATGTATTGTAAGCTAGGTACACTATAGGAAGAGATTTTATTTACACATTTGTGCACCACTCCCATACTATGTATTATCACCTAGGTACACTATAGGAACAGATTTTATATATACATCTGTGCACCACTCCCATACTATGTATTGTAAGCTAGGTACACTATAGGAACAGATTTTATATATACATATTTGCACCACTCCCATACTATGTATTGTAAGCTAGGTACACTATAGGAACAGATTTTATTTATACATATTTGCACCACTCCCATACTATGTATTATCACCTAGGTATGCTATAGGAACAGATTTTATATATACATATTTGCACCACTCCCATACTATGTATTATCACCTAGGTATGCTATAGGAACAGATTTTATATATACATATTTGCACCACTCCCATACTATGTATTGTAAGCTAGGTACACTATAGGAACAGATTTTATATATACATATTTGCACCACTCCCATACTATGTATTATCACCTAGGTACACTATAGGAACAGATTTTATATATACATCTTTGCACCACTCCCATACTATGTATTGTAAGCTAGGTACACTATAGGAACAGATTTTATATATACATATTTGCACCACTCCCATACTATGTATTGTAAGCTAGGTACACTATAGGAACAGATTTTATATATACATATTTGCACCACTCCCATACTATGTATTGTAAGCTAGGTACACTATAGGAAAAGATTTTATATATACATATTTGCACCACTCCCATACAATGTATTGTAAGCTAGGTACACTATAGGAACAGATTTTATATATACATATTTGCACCACTCCCATACTATGTATTGTAAGCTAGGTACACTATAGGAACAGATTTTATATATACATTTGTGCACCACTCCCATACTATGTATTGTAAGCTAGGTACACTATAGGAACAGATTTTATATATACATATTTGCACCACTCCCATACTATGTATTGTAAGCTAGGTACACTATAGGAACAGATTTTATATATACATATTTGCACCACTCCCATACTATGTATTGTAAGCTAGGTACACTATAGGAACAGATTTTATATATACATATTTGCACCACTCCCATACTATGTATTGTAAGCTAGGTACACTATAGGAACAGATTTTATATATACATATTTGCACCACTCCCATACTATGTATTGTAAGCTAGGTACACTATAGGAAGAGATTTTATTTACACATTTGTGCACCACTCCCATACTATGTATTATCACCTAGGTACACTATAGGAACAGATTTTATATATACATCTGTGCACCACTCCCATACTATGTATTGTAAGCTAGGTACACTATAGGAACAGATTTTATATATACATCTGTGCACCACTCCCATACTATGTATTATCATCTAGGTACACTATAGGAACAGATTTTATATATACATATGTGCACCACTCCCATACTATGTATTGTAAGCTAGGTACACTATAGGAACAGATTTTATATATACATATGTGCACCACTCCCATACTATGTATTGTAAGCTAGGTACACTATAGGAACAGATTTTATATATACATCTGTGCACCACTCCCATACTATGTATTATCATCTAGGTACACTATAGGAACAGATTTTATATATACATCTGTGCACCACTCCCATACTATGTATTGTAAGCTAGGTACACTATAGGAACAGATTTTATATATACATCTGTGCACCACTCCCATACTATGTATTGTAAGCTAGGTACACTATAGGAACAGATTTTATATATACATCTGTGCACCACTCCCATACTATGTATTATCACCTAGGTACACTATAGGAACAGATTTTATATATACATCTGTGCACCACTCCCATACTATGTATTGTAAGCTAGGTACACTATAGGAACAGATTTTATATATACATCTGTGCACCACTCCCATACTATGTATTATCACCTAGGTACACTATAGGAACAGATTTTATATATACATCTGTGCACCACTCCCATACTATGTATTGTAAGCTAGGTACACTATAGGAACAGATTTTATATATACATCTGTGCACCACTCCCATGCTATGTATTATCACCTAGGTACACTATAGGAACAGATTTTATATATACATCTGTGCACCACTCCCATACTATGTATTGTAAGCTAGGTACACTATAGGAACAGATTTTATATATACATATGTGCACCACTCCCATACTATGTATTATCACCTAGGTATACTATAGGAACAGATTTTATATATACATATGTGCACCACTCCCATACTATGTATTGTAAGCTAGGTACACTATAGGAACAGATTTTATATATACATATTTGCACCACTCCCATACTATGTATTGTAAGCTAGGTACACTATAGGAACAGATTTTATATATACATATTTGCACCACTCCCATACTATGTATTGTAAGCTAGGTACACTATAGGAACAGATTTTATATATACATATTTGCACAACTCCCATACTATGTATTATCACCTAGGTACACTATAGGAACAGATTTTATATATACATATTTGCACCACTCCCATACTATGTATTATCACCTAGGTACACTATAGGAACAGATTTTATATATACATATTTGCACCGCTCCCATACTATGTATTGTAAGCTAGGTACACTATAGGAACAGATTTTATATATACATCTGTGCACCACTCCCATGCTATGTATTGTAAGCTAGGTACACTATAGGAACAGATTTTATATATACATATGTGCACCACTCCCATACTATGTATTATCTCCTAGGTACACTATAGGAACAGATTTTATATATACATATTTGCACCGCTCCCATACTATGTATTGTAAGCTAGGTACACTATAGGAAGAGATTTTATTTATACATTTGTGCACCACTCCCATACTATGTATTGTAAGCTAGGTACACTATAGGAACAGATTTTATATATACATATTTGCACCACTCCCATACTATGTATTGTAAGCTAGGTACACTATAGGAACAGATTTTATATATACATATTTGCACCACTCCCATACTATGTATTGTAAGCTAGGTACACTATAGGAACAGATTTTATATATACATATTTGCACCACTCCCATACTATGTATTGTAAGCTAGGTACACTATAGGAACAGATTTTATATATACATATTTGCACCACTCCCATACTATGTATTGTAAGCTAGGTACACTATAGGAACAGATTTTATATATACATATTTGCACCACTCCCATACTATGTATTGTAAGCTAGGTACACTATAGGAACAGATTTTATATATACATCTGTGCACCACTCCCATACTATGTATTGTAAGCTAGGTACACTATAGGAACAGATTTTATATATACATCTGTGCACCACTCCCATACTATGTATTATCTCCTAGGTACACTATAGGAACAGATTTTATATATACATCTGTGCACCACTCCCATACTATGTATTATCTCCTAGGTACACTATAGGAACAGATTTTATATATACATCTGTGCACCACTCCCATACTATGTATTGTAAGCTAGGTACACTATAGGAACAGATTTTATATATACATATGTGCACCACTCCCATACTATGTATTGTAAGCTAGGTACACTATAGGAACAGATTTTATATATACATCTGTGCACCACTCCCATACTATGTATTATCTCCTAGGTACACTATAGGAACAGATTTTATATATACATCTGTGCACCACTCCCATACTATGTATTGTAAGCTAGGTACACTATAGGAACAGATTTTATATATACATATGTGCACCACTCCCATACTATGTATTGTAAGCTAGGTACACTATAGGAACAGATTTTATATATACATCTGTGCACCACTCCCATACTATGTATTGTAAGCTAGGTACACTATAGGAACATATTTTATATATACATATGTGCACCACTCCCATACTATGTATTGTAAGCTAGGTACACTATAGGAACAGATTTTATATATACATATGTGCACCACTCCCATACTATGTATTGTAAGCTAGGTACACTATAGGAACAGATTGTATATATACATCTGTGCACCACTCCCATACTATGTATTATCTCCTAGGTACACTATAGGAACAGATTTTATATATACATCTGTGCACCACTCCCATACTATGTATTGTAAGCTAGGTACACTATAGGAACAGATTTTATATATACATATGTGCACCACTCCCATACTATGTATTGTAAGCTAGGTACACTATAGGAACAGATTTTATATATACATCTGTGCACCACTCCCATACTATGTATTATCTCCTAGGTACACTATAGGAACAGATTTTATATGTACATCTGTGCACCACTCCCATACTATGTATTGTAAGCTAGGTACACTATAGGAACAGATTTTATATATACATATGTGCACCACTCCCATACTATGTATTGTAAGCTAGGTACACTATAGGAACAGATTTTATATATACATCTGTGCACCACTCCCATACTATGTATTGTAAGCTAGGTACACTATAGGAACATATTTTATATATACATATGTGCACCACTCCCATACTATGTATTGTAAGCTAGGTACACTATAGGAACAGATTTTATATATACATATGCACCCACCATACTATATGTATGTAAGCTAGGTACACAATAGGAACAGATTTTATATATACATCTGTGCACCACTCCCATACTATGTATTATCTCCTAGGTACACTATAGGAACAGATTTTATATATACATCTGTGCACCACTCCCATACTATGTATTGTAAGCTAGGTACACTATAGGAACAGATTTTATATATACATATGTGCACCACTCCCATACTATGTATTGTAAGCTAGGTACACTATAGGAACAGATTTTATATATACATCTGTGCACCACTCCCATACTATGTATTATCTCCTAGGTACACTATAGGAACAGATTTTATATGTACATCTGTGCACCACTCCCATACTATGTATTGTAAGCTAGGTACACTATAGGAACAGATTTTATATGTACATCTGTGCACCACTCCCATACTATGTATTGTAAGCTAGGTACACTATAGGAACAGATTTTATATGTACATCTGTGCACCACTCCCATACTATGTATTGTAAGCTAGGTACACTATAGGAACAGATTTTATATGTACATCTGTGCACCGCTCCCATACTTTCATCTGTTCTTTGATTAATGACTTCCATAAAAAAAAATGTCAATATTTTTGCTATCCCTAGACATACTCTTGCTCTCTTGTACAGCATCCTGACTGTTCTGTTTTTATGGGAATTATTCCTTTTGTTTACATGCATATAAATGTTATTTCATCGCTTACTAAAGTTGCTGTAATTACTACAATGGTTTAATGAATAAAAGTGCATACATAAATATTGGTCAGAAGCAAAATTGTAAGTAAATGGGTACAATCAGTGATAGTTCATTCACTTAATCTACAAGGTAGTGAACAATGTTGTGTCATACTAACACTGGTACAAAGTGGGATAATGGATGTCATCTTCTTATCTATTGTTATGTGATTTTGGAGTGAGTAGAATTAGAGTTCTGTATGTGATGGGTGTTGCAAACCCCACAGTGGAGTAATAAGGGGGATGGACTACCTATAAAAGTGCTATTTCTCGGTTAGATTAGATTAGTTCCATGTGTCCCAGATTGTTTGATGGCTGGGTATTATAATATGCTGAATCTAAATGTAGTGCATATAAGTGATTTAACAGATATATATATATTTTTTTAGATAGCTATGATTCTACTTTACCTGACTTTTTAATGCATACCATTACTTCTGTGCAATTATGTTATGAAGGTATATGTTCTTGTCATTTTATGTCCTAACTTGCCTATTTTCTTTATTCCTATTTGTTATGTTGCAAAATCTTTGTTCTAGCATAATGTTATGAATATTGCCTGCCCCTTTTATTGACTACAGCTAGATTAATTGTTATTATTACTGACTGGAGATTTCTGTGACTTCACTCAGGAGTTAACCTTTCAGCTGGTCCTTTTGTTTAAGATATGTAAAATAAAAAAAAGAAATGTAATAAATGTATGCAATTACTGCATGGAGGAGTGACTGTGTTATAGGTGACTCTATTCTGTTTGAAAAATGTCCATGTCACTGAATTTTAATATAGGAGTCAAGGTCAGGGTGCTCTGTGTTTTTGACAATTTGCTTGACTCATCATTATTCACTGAATTAATAGCTTTTCTCATTTATCTGTTGTTATTACTTATGTTACAACACGTTATATGAGGGAATGATTTAGTGTAATGAAAAATGAAGGTTCAAACTTCTCTTTTGTGAGTGTATGTGCCTGCAAGTGTATGTGTGGCTGTGTGTGTGCGTATCTAGATAGATAGATATAGTTAGATAGATGGATATGATCGTCTCTCCAGCTATTGAATGTTCAAAAGACCAAACACAAAAAGAGTGATTTTTTTTTAGAATGAAGCTAAAAATATCAAAGAAAAAAAAAACAATAAGAGCAAGACCCCTTACAACCCTTGCTATAACTATAACTTAGCTATATATATATATATATATATATATATATATATATATATATATATATATATATATATATATATATACGTATATATATCAGCTGTGAGATCACACACCAATGGTGAAAGGGCAAATTCCCTGACACTATTGTGTCACAGTTTCACATACAGAGCAGCCAGAAGGTTGCTTACAGACTGCAACAATATGTATATCAGTATATATATATATATATATATATATATATATATATATATATATATATGTATGGGGTCTGTATTACATAGTCGAAGTTCCGTAACTCCGAACAGGGACGTCGGGAGGCATATGCACTGTACTGATTTCAGTGCAAATATTTTAGAAGGGGGGTAGCTTTTTTGAAAAAAAATAAGCATACGTATTTAAAGTGTGTTGGCTCCTTTAAGGAGCATACCAGCCAGTCGGAAGTGAGCTTACATCATGTCTGGCTGGCTGGCTGCGAGTGGGAAACAGTGATTGAAGTAAGTGTAATGTAATGGTGGATTATCATGTGTGTGTTACTTGGAAGGCAAGCAAGCAATGGATTCGCGAGCGGGAAACAATGATGTGAGTAATGGATTCGCGAGCTGTAATGGATTATCGTGTGAGTTACTTGGAAGGCAAGCAATGGATTCGCATCTGAAGTAAGTGTAATGGATTATCGTGGGCAAGCAATGGAGTGTGTGCAATTGAAGTAAGTGTAATGGAGTATCATGGGCAAGCAATGGAGTGTGTGCAATTGAAGTAAGTGTAATGGATTATCGTGGGCAAGCAATGGAGTGTGTGCAATTGAAGTAAGTTTAATGGAGTATCGTGGGCAAGCAATGGGGTGTGTGTGTGTGTGTGTGTGTGTGTGTGTGTGTGTGTGTGTGTGTGTGTGTGTGTGTGTGTGTTTATCATGGGCAAGCAATGGAGTGTGTGCAATTGAAGTAAGTGTAATGGAGTATCATGGGCAAGCAATGGAGTGTGTGCAATTGAAGCAAGTGTAATGGATTATCATGGGCAAGCAATGGAGTGTGTGCAATTGAAGTAAGTGTAATGGAGTATCGTGGGCAAGCAATGGTGTGTGTGTGTGTGTGTGTGTGTGTGTGTGTGTGTGTGTGTGTGTGTGTGTGTGTGTGTGTCATGGGCAAGCAATGGAGTATGTGCAATTGAAGTAAGTGTAATGGAGTATCATGGGCAAACAATGGAGTGTGCGCAATTGAAGTAAGTGTAATGGAGTATCATGGGCAAGCAATGGAGTTTGTGCAATTGAAGTAAGTGTAATGGATTATCGTGGGCAAGCAATGGAGTGTGTGCAATTGAGTATCATGGGCAAGCAATGGTGTGTGTGTGTGTGTGTGTGTGTGTGTGTGTGTGTGTGTGTGTGTGTGTGTGTGTGTGTGTGTGTGTGTGTGTGTGTGTGTGAAAATGCCCCACATAATACACCTGCTGGCTATAGGTGTTCAGGCTCAAACCCTGTACCTTTGCTTTAGGGTAAGTAATAGCCTAAAGTCCCTAACCACCACCATTTCTGAACTTTGTTCAGATTTGCTTTTCTAATGGTTGTGAGCTATGGTGAGAACTGAAGTTGTATTTCTCCCATTATTGTTTTTGTTGTTTGTCCAGGTTTTTTGTGCTATGGTGTGAAGTGAGAACTTATTGGCTTTGTTTGCCCAGGTTTTTTGTGCTAAGAGGTTGAGAGCTATCTGATAGCCATTACTTTTGTCTTCCTATTTTTCAAACTGCTGGCTTAGCATAGAGGTATGTTGCACTGACTATAGTATATATGGTTCTGGGTTCAAGACATGCATGGTGATAACACAGCATTTTATTCTAGCAACTTTTCAAAATTATACAAGCAATGTTTAAAATGTGTCCCTGTTTTTGGGCTTTTGTCCACCCCCCCCCAATAAATGTTGGCTTTTTCTAGATTTCTTGTGCTGCAAAGTTCAGAGATACAGCTGTCAACATTTTACAAGGAGCTGAGAGCTGCAGGGGAACTTAAGTTTAGTGCTGCTTATGCAGATTCTGCTTGTACTGTTAATAGCACAACAGGTAGTGTACTTGCTTTTGATGCAGAAGGCTGTGGGTTCTTCTCCCACAGTAGGTAGATGCATTGCTGATACTGTACTGTGTTGTAAAGGGGGGTGGATGCTGTAGTCTGTTTTGCCGAAGATATCTAGCAGTAACTATGAACTGTTATCAGTTTGCCATCCATTCCCTATTGCAATATTACTAGCGTATCATTGTTTTTAATGCAACATGGGCAATTTATTCCTCAAGGGCAACAGGCACATTATTTGTAGATGAAACCATGAAATATAAAGTTGTTTGCTAGCAGCAGCCTCTTCAATAGTTACAGATTTCTCTAATGTGGAATTATGTAGATGGCTTTTACTAGTTCAGAGATTGTGCATATTTACTGATACTGGTGGACTGTAGAAGTATGAGTAGACTTTTATGATGGAAGGTGTATCAAAGAGCACGTGTATGTTTCATGTGCAAGGGACCTATGATTTTAAAACAGCCCAAAGTTAATCTTTATCTGCCACTGGCAAAATGTATTTTCTTTGAATGTGGGTTTCAATGCTGTTTCAATGAATGTGAGTTTCAAGGGCAGAGAAGTTTTAATGCTAAGTCTAGTTTCATTGTGAGACTGCATTGCTTTGTTTAGCAGATATTTATTGGTGTTCATGCTGTAAAATGCAAAATAAAACCTTTTCTGGCAAATCATTTAGGAATGAAGTCACTAAATAATGGTCGACGTTAAGTTTCAGACGTAATAATCTTCAGAAAAATGCATGCTAAAGCAAGACCTGATATTCTAGCAACTGTCTTATGTTTATACAAGGTCAATTTTTAGTACTGTTTGTATGTTCCCCCAATATATTTGGCCTTGTCCAGATTTCCTGCATTAAGAGGTTGAGAGGTATGTGCAAATCGCTTTATAGAATTAGGAATATCCAAACCTCTCAACTGTCCCCAATTTTGGCTTAAAATGTTGCTCTCCCCCTAATAATCTCTCCGCAAAATAGCAATTTTGGAAGAAAACACGGAGGGTTTACTTTACTTTTATAAATAACTGAAATGATCAGAGTTATACATTACTTTTATTTCAGAAATGCATGTAGATTCTATAATTTTGTCAGCTGCTCTAAGTTAACTGTGCTCATATTAAAATGGTTTCCCTTCTTTGACAGGTTCCCAGCTGTATTGCCTGGCAATTTTATATTTTTGCATCACATTTTTGGTCCGTTTTTCATAAAATTGCGGTTTTCTGGCAAATTAGTGGCAAATTGTTAAAGACTGAAGTTAGAAAATAATGGCAGACATTTGAGTTTCAGATTTCATAACTTTCAGAAAATTCGTACTAATGCAAGATCTACTACTATTCTATTATCTTTCTAAGTATATAAGAGCAATATTTAAAAAAATGTCCTTATTTTTGGGCCTTTGCCTCAGTTTTATTTGTTTGTTGCTCTAAGAGGTTGAGGTGTGTGTGTGTGTGTGTGTGTGTGTGTGTGTGTGTGTGCGTGTGTGTGTGTGTGTGTGGTAGGTAGGTAGCATACCTCTCAACTGTCCAAATTTTGCAGAATGTCCAAATTTTTGCCCCATATTTTTTGTCTGTTCCTCATAAATTTTGTGATTTTCTAGAAAATCATTGAAGGCTGAAGTTGCTAAATAATGACAGGCATTTGAGTTTCAGACTTCATGTCCTTTAGAAAAATTCATACTAGCACAAATCCTGTTATTCTAGCAACTTTCTCATACTAGCACACATCCTGTTATTTTCGCAACTTTCTAAGTTCACGAGAGCATTATTTAATATCTGTCCCTGTTTATTTTAGGCTTTGTCCATATTTCTTGAACTAAGAGGTAGGTAGGGGTGTGTGTGTGAATAAAACATCCTAGTTAGGGGTAGCAGGTGGTTAATAATTTATTCAAGCTCAAAACCTGTACCTTAGTTACAAAAAACATAAGCATAAATTCTCTACCCCAACTACCATAATGCATTTTTCAAAGAACTGACATTTCAGGTTAATTTTCAATTCAAGGAACCGAGTTTGAGTGAATTTATATTATATTACTAAAGAGGCATTACAGCGAATGCCTCTTCATCGACACTAAAAGAGCGAACCGTGAATTACAAGAATGGCCGTAGCTTGGCTCGGGAGGGGGGTAGCAGTTTGAGAGCTGTGAGTACAAATTTGAAAATCCTAGCTACACCCCTGACTCCGAACACCTAATGGTCGAACCATTATGTTCAAAGTTACGTAACTTTGGCAACATAAAAAAAAAAATTAAAAACAACATACAACAATATAAATTGCTGTAAGCAGGGGTCAAGCCCCCCCTGCACCCCTCCCCCGCTACTTAAATATACCAACCCTGAGATCGCACCACATTGAACATAATGGAAATCTCCACTTATGGAGATTTCAATTCCAATGCATGAATGTTTACAAATTTGAACTTATGGTCTTGACCATATGTGATTCAAACTTGTAAAAGTTTGACTATGTGATAGGAACCCTCTGTATTTATGTGTGTGTGTGTGTGTGTGTGTGTGTGTGTGTGTGTGTGTGTGTGTGTGTGTGTGTGTGTGTGTGTGTGTGTGTGTGTGTGTGCATCTCTCTCTCTCTCTCTGTGTATGTTTGTATATATCTATATCTATCTATATATATATATATATATATATATATATATATATATATATATATATATACACACACACACACACACACACACACACACACATATATATATGTGTGTGTGTGTGTGTGTGTGTGTGTCTGTGTCTGTACAAAAGTAATTAATCAAAATGCTGAGAAATCAAACCACAAATGATCGAAGCATACTTAGCACTCAAACGAATCAAAAGCCTAAACTATCAAAAAATAAAAGATAATAAAAAGAAAACAACCAATTTCCTTTTTGTGATCTATGAAATAACTTTACTACTAATATGTGACATAATCTCTCTGTATAGTGTTACACAAAGTTGTTTTTTGAGATAAGGTTTAGGCTTTGAATTAGATTTAACACACAGTAGTAATCTGGACAGGGGCAGAATTAGGGTTAACACACATTAGTAAACTGGGAAGGCTAGGGGGTTTATTGGGAAGACATTATGGGCTGCAGCAGTGAATGGGGACATATGTCCCTCACCCAAGGAATGGATTAGGTTAAATGGTATAAATGCACTTTTTGCCAGGATGCTGGCAAGGACACAATCAACCCTCATGTTTATCTGAATATCAGCTTCCACAGACTGCTCACCATGTTGGATCTGCAGGTGATAGTTATCTCCAGGGAATGAATACGTTGTAATCATATTGAAGGGATGCTTGATTTCCAGTTAACACAGTGGCAAAAACTGAAATAAAAAACAAATGGTTAGTAGATACAAAGCTGTGGAACAAAGAATGAATATATACTGAGTACAATTTCCAAGTGATGCGTTAAAAACAAAGTTACAGTAATTGTATGTATAAGATCAACAGTAGTCTCACTAGGACGCATCCACTAGCCTATAGCATAAGTAATAAAAAAAAACTGTACAAGTAGGAGGAGAATTTGCATAATGGTTAAGGTGTTAGGCGCACAGTCAAAAGGTACAGGGTTTGATTCTCACCTGTGATGCTTGGCTAGGCTTAAAAAGGCCCTTGCAGTCTTTAACCTAGTATTATCCTATGAAGCTATGATCCTATGCTATCAATGTAAAAGAGAAATAAAAAGGAAATAAAAATAAAAAGGAGAGGCCTGTCTACAAAGACTGTAATGCACAAATGATCATTCTGAAGTAAAGTTAGCATGGAAAAAGCAGCTGCAGCATTCCAAACTACAACATAGTACTGAGTTAATATTATCTGATTGCTGAACTGATATTAACACCATCTTACTCAAAGGGGTTCTGTAACTGACAAAATTATAAAATGCCTGTTATGAAGTCACAGGAAGACTTCATGAGTAACAGCCAACTGTACTTTAATGGGAAAGGCCACTGTTGTTATTTGAAACTTACTGTTAAGTAGGTTGTGCTATAGAGTCTGCTGTTGTGATAAAGAAAATAAAGGCGTAAAGAGAGTTAACAGGGAAAGGTAGGAGATTATAGGCCATTCCATAATGTAGCAGGCTAATTGGATTGAAAGGAGCTCTGTGTTTCAATATTACTTATGCTAAAGATGGAACATTTCTTTGTTTGCAAAGATTTAGGAAATGTTTGCCATGATACAGACTTTCTGTCACAGTTAGACTCATTTTTTTCCCTGATAAATGGACAAAATGCATTATTGTCTCATTTATTCTCAGAGAGAGCTATTCTCATTCTAGGTCACATCTGCTCAAAATGAATTTAACTGTTATACTAGATGGAATTATTTTAAAATCTAGGGTCTCCTCGTATGGGTGGAATGAAATATTATGTACATTGTACTACAGCAGAAATTATATATGGTGTTAAATGTGGGAAATAGTATTAAGCTCTTTAAGTAAAGCGTCATTGTTCAGGTGCATAATGCATCATTATTTAGGGAAGTTAGCACATGCAGCACTGTTGATAATAAATACATTTTTAATTTATAAATAAAATAAATCTCAGCAGTATTTAAATGATTATATTTAATACCAAAAGGGTTAAAACTGACTTTCGGAGGTGTATTACCTCATAGATTTTCAACATTAACAATAAAGCATTACTCTAGGAAATTGCAGATTATTAAATTTTGATGTTATCTGTGATTTGATTACTGAAAGGAAAGAAATAACACTGTAGTGCCACTTAAGTTATTAGAGCCAGAAGTTATTTATTTGTGGTTTGATTACTAGAGGCAAAGGAATAACACCACAGTGTCATTTTACCCATTTCCTTGTTCAGAAGAGAGAGAGGAGAACAGACAAAAGTACATCATAACAATAATGAAATATTATTAGTGACAGTGCTCTAGGAACATAATTAACTTACTGTACCGCTGAAAGCAAACGCAATTAATGTTCCTTCACCAGATATGGGCTCATCTTCCCCTTTTTTTCATTTCATTCAGATCAGTTCACTCACATTTGTCATTGGTTTAAAAATAATGCCAATAATAATTATATTAATGATAACACTACTCTCCTCTGCATTCAGTCGTAATGGATAAGTAAAGTGCTTCAAAATGGTTAAATATCTTGTGTAGGATATTTCAAAGCCAACACATATCCAGTTGCAGTTTAACAGTCTTGAATGGTTTGGGCTGTTAGGTAGGCCTGCACAATAAAAGTACCCTCTGTCTGAATTACTATAAGTAGTTATTAGTGGATCCTCTCTCTTCTGTCAAGTAAAGTGTATTTTGTCATAGATTAGGCTGTTTTATTTTATTAAAGAAGAGATAAAAATAAAACTAATAGTCCCAGCATACATTGAGGTGCTGTAAGTACATATTATCCATGAACATGTGTCCCACTAGTCTTCCTGTATGATGCTATCTTAAGTCTCATATTTCGTTATGGCATGAAACAAATTATGCTGTCCATATATGCAGGCCATTCATAAATGTATGTCTTCTTGCTTGCTTATATTTTAATTATCTATTTCTTGTGCCCAGTTTTATTCTTTGCATTGTATTGAATAAGAAGACTCATGTCGCCCATGGTTTTTGAAGACCTATGTTCCCAGCAGCAGCATAGATTCATAGATAAGTATTAGGAAATTAGTTTGTAGACCATTACAAGCCTAGCCATCACCCAGATTCAGAAGTTCACCCCAGCCTCAAGGAAGGCAATGTAAAATAGACTGGGGGAGACATTTTCACTGCCCTTTTGATTGTTTAAAGTTGCCTTAAAGGTGGCAAGGGTGTGTACTGTGCTTGCTATGTAGTGGAACTTTCTTCAAAGGTATAAAAATATCAAATATTATGATATGAACCTGTCCTGTTAAGGTGATATTTGAGGAACCATTTGGTCAGTGAAAGAACAGGAGGTCAAAAAAGGGTCAGATCTTTCATGTCACAAAAGGTTAGAACACATCACAACAGGGTACTCTATAAAGAAAATTATTTCAAAGAGAGGGCTGTCAGTCTTCCATGCAAACTACACTTTTTGAGTCTTTTTAGTTAGGAGTCTGTTTGATTTCTCAGGTTCAGTGGTATGTTTAGATAAATGCAAGCCAAAAGGGGAATGAATTATATTCAATAATGGCTCCGTCAAAATATGAGTAAAGGGGAAGTAAGAAGTTTTGGGTCCTGAAAAGATGCCTTTTGATATTAGCTGAGATAGAAGATTTGCTGAAGTACTATGGAGACACGATGATGAAAATATAAGAAATCATCAACAAGAATGCCTAGAATCCTTACAACAGTGTCTGAATGGAGGGGATATGTCTCCTATATAGTATGGGAAAATATTTTATTTGCCAAAATGAACTGAATTGCATTTTCCACATTTAATTTGAGATGGTTGTCCTTGCACCAGTTGTTAACATAATCTTACCCTTGTTGGAGAGTTAAAATTTATTTTATTTTTATTTATTTCTTTTGTTTACTGGGTAATGTCTGACTGGGCATGAGCCCCATTTTCAGTGGAGGCCTGGGGAGAAAATCTCCATACATAAAATAGACATTATTAAACAATCAAATTGAACACGTATCAATCAACAATGTACAAAACAAGTCAGTAAAGAAATTAGTTATATAACAATAATTAGCAAATAATTAACAAATTTAACAAAAAATGGAACAGTGATGAAAACTGGCTGCATGAGTTAATAGTGAGAACAGTGTGATACAGTAATTGTAAGCTGGAGAAATGCAGTCCACATAACAGTTAAAGACAAAGCAATATGTATGCATACATTGATAATTGAAACCAAGTGTAGAAACAAGATAGCCTTCAGCAGTTAATAGTTGTAGCTGTGAGAATGAGCTGGTTTAGGGTAATGTAAGGGAGTCGTAGGTAGCTTAACCAGGAGTATGGCAGGAGCAGAACCAGTGTTTTGCTAGATGTTCCTTAAGGAGGTTTTTAAACTCATGAATGCTGGGGTTTTTAGCCATAGGTTGAGGAAGAGTGTTCCACAGTTTGGCAATTTAACGGGAAAAGAGAGCGGTGCCCTGTGTGAAAGACTGAATAAAGGCACCCAGTTTTCAATCATATGCAAACATAGATAGCCATAGGCTGAAGGATGGCCTGAAGATCTGAGAAATAGAAGCCAAATATCAGAGGGCTCAACACTGAGCTTTAAGGTACACCACTGGTAATGTTCTTGCATTCAGAAGTGGCAGCTATGATATGAACTACATGAGTTCTGCTGGACACTGCCAGACAGCCAGTTAACTATATAGTGCACAAGATAATGACTTGTGCTCTAATTTACAAGTATGTCCATTAAAATGAAGTATTAAAACATTAGTAATATTGAAAAAAATGACTTCAAAGTTTTTTTCATGCAGACATTACACGTTTGTCAGTAATATAAACATATAAAGAATTATGTATGCTAATATGTAAAGTTACAAAGTTAATGCACATTTGTATAAGCAGTGCATTGAAACATCACTGTAAAAATGTTTAATGTGAGAGTATCTGTCAACATTATATTCCTTGTGACCAACTTTGACCCTTGAGTTAGCAGAAAGATCTTAACCAGAGATGATAACAGCGACAAAATGTAGAGATGGCTGTGGAGCAGTGAGAAGCAGAATAAAAAATAGGATTCTATGGAATATCAAATCACTATATATAAGAGAAAGCAAATAATATTCATTAAGGGTTCAGACAAGATTATGTGAATGATGGTGAGATGTATAGGAGAAGTAGATAAAAGGCTACAGAACAGAACATCAAGAAGTGAGGGCTGTATTCACCACTGCTGTGAGAAAATGAATAAAAGGGAGGTAAAAGAAACAAATGAAGTGTCAGTTGCCTGTTAAAAATAAAATAATGAAAACTTTGTCATAATACTCATTATTTTTACAGATCTATTAACTTCTAAGAAGTTAAAGGAATTTTACCATATTGTTACGTTTTAGTCACCATTGCTGCTTGAAGGTAGACATAGATGTCCTTTCATGACAGTGTGCAACACTTAAGAGCTAATCATCTAAGTCATGATACATGATAAGGTGCTATTATCCTGAAAATCTCAGTATAAGTGTGAGATAAGATATGTTCCTTTAATACTCCTGGTATGTAGTACAGGTACAATAATTATATTATTGCTTATAGACTGTACTAGAGCACCTCATGTGACAAGTATGCCACAGCACTTCTAAATATGGCGCATACAGTTAGGAAGGTACAACTAACTGATGTGTGGAAAATTTGAAAAGATGGTCATAACTAATAAACCAATGAGGCAAATTCATGAAAGCACACTTTATCAAATCAGAGTGGCTAAAAATAAAGAGTAAAACTAAAGAAGCAAAGCAGATGTAAAGCAAAGCTCTTTTCCATGGAGCCTTCACTCTGTAATGTTTATGTTCAGAGACCCCCCCCCACACACACACACACACACGGCCATTAAACAGTGATATCACACAGAGATGTCTGCACGTTTTCATCTTCAACAAATTGAAGCAGTTGTAATTATTCTTAGGTGTAGGAAATCATCATTTAGAAATGTTGCATTTTATTAGGAATGTCATCATTTACTGCCTTGGTATTATGGCTAAAATAAACTATCTATTACTAAAGCCCACAGTGCAAAGGCAAATTAAAAATATTGTGACTTTAAGCAGAGATAGAATGAGAGTGGTGAGACTAAACAGAGAACAAGCAGGAGGATTCAGGTAAGCAAACAGTAAGCAGCAAAGGTATGTAGGTATCATCAGGGGGGCAGAAGATGTGTTGTAT
The DNA here is from genome assembly GCF_019279795.1 of Protopterus annectens. Lineage (NCBI taxonomy): Eukaryota > Metazoa > Chordata > Ceratodontiformes > Protopteridae > Protopterus > Protopterus annectens. Next base: position 508,904,157 of record NC_056749.1, read on the forward strand.
AAGAAGATGGTTCATGATGCAGAATATGATTCAGGTAAACAAACAGTAAGCAGCAAAGGTATGTAGGTATCATCAGGGGGGCAGAAGATGTGTTGTATAAGAAGATGGTTCATGATGCAGAATATGATTCAGGTAAACAAACAGTAAGCAGCAGAGGTATGTAGGTATCATCAGGAGGCAGAAGATGTGTTATATAAGAAGATGTTTCATGATGCAGAATATGATTCAGGTAAACAAACAGTATGCAGCAGAGGTATGTAGGTATCATCAGGAGGCAGAAGATGTGTTATATAAGAAGATGTTTCATGATGCAGAATATGATTCAGGTAAACAAACAGTATGCAGCAGAGGTATGTAGGTATCATCAGGGGGGCAGAAGATGCGTTGCATAAGAAGATGGTTCATGATGCAGAATATGATTAAGGTAAACAAACAGTAAGCAGCAGAGGTATGTAGGTATCATCAGGAGGCAGACGATGTGTTATATAAGAAGATGTTTCATGATGCAGAATATGATTCAGGTAAACAAACAGTAAGCAGCAGAGGTATGTAGGTATCATCAGGAGGCAGACGATGTGTTGTATAAGAAGATGTTTCATGATGCAGAATATGATTCAGGCAAACAAACAGTATGCAGCAGAGGTATGCAGGTATCATCAGGGGGGCAGAAGATGTGTTGCATAAGAAGATGGTTCATGATGCAGGATATGATTCGGGTAAACAAACAGTAAGCAGCAGAGGTATGTAGGTATCATCAGGGGGGCAGAAGATGCGTTGCATAAGAAGATGGTTCATGATGCAGAATATGATTTAGGAGTGAAAGGAAGAACAGAGGAGGTAAAAGAAAGGAAATGGGAAGACAAGTGAGAGGAGGTTTGAGGGGGTGGTGTTAAGTAATAGCATTTTGTGCTAGACCGTGGTGGAACTTCTCCCAGGCATTCAAGGCAGGGGGAAAGATACAGTAGGTATGATAGAAACTAAGCTGATGATGAAAGGGACAAGGCTATGGAGATCCCAAGATATTTGCTGTTCCAGTAGAATAGAAAGGTTAAAGTGGAAGGTGAGTGTAGCAATCTACCTCCGCTAGATCATACATTGTCAATTACTTGAGGACAAAGAAAAAGATCTGAAAAAATGGGAACATCAGAGATCATTAAAAGTTCCTAGTCTAGACCCACTGTCTTAATCACCAGTGTTGAAGTCGAGCATAATAGACAGGTAAATAGTGAATGACTGATGCAGGAAAAATAATTTTGTCCTTATGGGAGATTTTAGTCTCCTAGAAGTAGACTTATGCTTTCCTGACTCTAAGTCAAGGTGACAGAATGAAATAGGGAGGTATCATTCTGAGAGGGATTCATCTAGTTACAACAAGTAGATACAAGAGATGTACATTGCTAGGTATTGTACTTAATTTCGATACTGCTGGGTTTTGTACTTAACAAGGACAAAGGTGATAGAGACCTAGAAATAAAATTTACCATGCTCAGCATTGACAGTGCAATGGTGCTGCTCACCATGGGTGAAGGACAACATCCAAACAAAACTGCAGAGTGGGGCTACAAAAAGTTAGATAATTTTAAGCCCGGGCAATGTTTTTAAAGCTGAGTAGAAGACTAGAAACAGAGCAAGGAAAACCTGCCTATGTGAAAAGATACACAGAATCATACAAACAGCTGTAAAACTGCAAGGCCCAAAGAATATAGCCAATGCTGAGAAACAGGAAGAATAAAGAGGCAGAAGATGGAAATAAATGGGTATTTCGCAAGTTACAAAACCGTAGAGAAGGGAGAAATGTAAGCAGGAATGTGAGGAAGATAGAAAAGCTTAATAAAAAGTTAGTAAGCAAATCAGGGGTAAATGTAGTGAAAGAACATGAGGAGTAAGTGCAAATTTAGATTCACAGGGAAAATGGGATGTCAAAACAGAGATGCAGAGATTCATCAAGAAAGGAAATTGGGGTAAACGGCAGACATTCACAAAGAATACTTTACCTTTTTCTTCAAAGAGAAGAATGACTGCCAGATTGGGAGTGTGAACAAAGAAAGACATTAACAGAAAGTCAGAAATCAAAGGAAGCTGTAAAAATGGAAGCACAAGCATATAAGGGAGAACAAGCAACTGGGTCTGGACTGCATTCTCTCAAGATCCTAAAGAACTTGGAACATATGCTTGCAGATAATATGACAGAAATCTTTAACCAGTTATTCGGCAGATGAGTGTGAGGCTCCAAGAACCAGACAGAGGTTTTAATTATGCTGCTGCACAATGAAAATGGAGAAGTGACCTAAGGAGTCACTACATTAACTGGGAGAGTCATAGATAAGATATTGAGGGAAAGCTAATTGTATTCCTGGGGAACAACAGACTGCAGGAGTTTTCCCAGCACGGGCTTGTAGAAATAAGAACATCACTCCTTCCTTACTCTTTTTTTTGTTTTGTTTTTATTAATTTATTTTTATTGCTGGGTTATGGGATACAAAGAAAAATAAAGCAGTTGATACTGCTACCGCTAATACAACTTTTAAATGGATCTGATTAATTTAAAGGGTATTGATTGTGAAAATGAGTAGTTTCATCAAATGAAGGTCCAACTGGTAATCACATGGCTAGTGGACCCTTTTGGAATCATCCTCATTTAAGATGCTGTGGCATGTGGATACATTTCCTTCTGAGTGTTCATTTTTGCTAAATATGAGAAGCATGTATATAAGCCAGTGATAGTTGTCATGGAAACAGAAGCTATATGGAAATAAACCTGAGCCCCTGGTGACCTTGTTATGGGATTAATCAAATGTATTCTGTTTTAGATGCAGACTACAAATTAAAGTCAGATATTTAAAAGTTTGAAGTTAGTGTAGAGGAAAAAGAAAGCTTTTCTGCTATAAATGTGTGCCCTTTGTCTACAGTTTGTACTTTACATTATATCAGCCCTTCCATTTATGTAATGCAGTCACTTGATGTGACATTCATGAAGCCTAAAGATAGTTTATTAGAATGATTCTGAGCTTTTCCAGCTGTTAGCCTTTTCTTTTCCCTGTTTCTTGTCCCTACCCACTGTGCTACCTTAAAATCGAAAGAAACAAAATCACTGGGTGCAGCAGTAAAGAAAAATGGCAATCATTTTGTAAATGCTACTATATATATGGGTCCTAGTTGTTACATCGGAAGGACGGTTCACCACACCGTACTTTTGCGTACTCACTTTAGCGAAAGTGCATTTTATCGAAAATGCACTTTCGCTAAAGAAAACCAAAAAAAGAAAAACATGCAGTTTGCATGTAATGTTAGTTGTACATCAATGCACAGTGTTGATATACAACTAAGCAAACTCTTGTTGAGATCATGGTACAGTGGGGATAAGGGAATATTCCCTTTTCCCCATTGTAGTACGATCTCGGAGGTAGAATATTAAAGTAGTGGATGAGGGGGCACAGGGGGGCTTGCCCCCCTGCATAATCGCGTTTAGTGTTTTTCTTTATTTAGTTTTTATATTTATTTTTCCGGGAAAGTGCTTTTTTGAAATAATGCACTTTTGCAGACATCAGTTATCGGAAGTACAGTTCGATGAACCGTGCTTTTGATGTAACTAGGACCCATATATATATATATATATATATATATATATATATATATATATATATATAATTAGTTTTTTGGAGAAACATTCACATTCTTAAAGTTAAATGTATGCACATTCAAGAACACTGTTTTGAGTACTGACAGAAGGGCCATTGCTAAATTACCTGAAAAAAAGAATTAATCCAATAAGTAAAATGTTAAGTAATAAGCATAAAGTTGCAGAAATCATGTTTGGACTAGAGAGTGACATGAGTTGAGAGAGCTTAGCCTCCAGTTTGGCTATATGGTTGCATCTCTCACATGTGTTGGAATTTGTTGGGAGGAGGAGAGGGTTGTCTGTGTACATGAGGCAGTTGTAACATTGCCTCAAGATTCCCAGATTCACCAGCTGGACCAGAGAGGAGATTGATAACTGACCTTTGGACATGCTAGAATAGTATTGGGAATTCCTTTATAATTGAAAAAAAGGGCCAATAGGGAACAAGGTACTCAAGGGGAGTTTGTGAGGGTGTAGTGCTTTTAATTTTTTAGTGCTGACTTAGTGAGTAAGAGCCAGGTAGCTTAAATGCAATGTGTACAGGTAACTTATATGCAAAAACGACAAACAGTAACTTTCTTTCATGTGAAACAAGGAAATAAGTACAGTAAGCAATGCAGATATCACTAGGGATCCATAGAAGCACTGAAAAGCCGCATTTTAGGTGGAATTAGTGTTTCAGGGAAATAACAAGCAAACAAACAACAAGCATACAAACAAAGCTAGATTCAGCAGGCCTGGATCTAGTCTATGCTACAGCAAACAAGGTGTACCAGTTTCAGTAAGAAACAGTTCAAATATGCAGGCACTATAAGCCTTTAACCAGAAATTCCAAGCTCAGAAGGGCAGAGTCCAGCATCTCCTCCCACAAGAGTGCAGACCACGAACCATCTTAATGTAAAATAACTGGCCTGAAGCCCAAGTGCTTAAACCAGAACTAATACACTTTTAGAATAACAGACACTGAGCCCTCAATCAGCAGTTCCCAACTTCGAATGATGTAAGCTACCTGTCCTGCCACCACAGTGCAGGCCACAAACCTTCCTAATGTAAAACAACTGGTCTGAAGCTCAAGCGCTTAATCCAAAAGACTTAGAATGATAGCTACACTTTAATCAAGTTACTACCAAGCAGTAATAAATACAATTGAATACTTTAAAGAATGCCTGGATTAGTGCTCAAGTTATACAAACAAAGCTAGATTCAGCAGGCCTGGATCTAGTCTATGCTACAGCAAACAGGGTGTACCAATTTCAGTAAAAAGCAGTTCAAATATGCAGGCACTATAAGCCTTTAACCAGAAATTCCCAGCTCAGAAGGGCAGAGTCCAGCCTCTCCTCCCACAAGAGTGTAGACCATGAACCCTCTTAATGTAAAATAACTGGCCTGAAGCCCAAGTGCTTAAACCAGAATTAATATATCTAGTGTGTATTAGTATTACCCATCAATGCTTTTCTTGTATACTCCTCCTATGCATTTGCCATTAAGTTCTCCAGCACTACTTTTCTGCTGATAACTTCATTTCTTTTCTAAATACATGGCTCCCTATTATTCTGCACTATCTTCCCACATACCCGACAGAATTCCATCAGTGTATTACACTCCTCCCTTACCACCTTACATTCCTACCACAAGTGCAAGTTATCAGTCTATTCCTAGCCACTTCTCCCACATAATGCATTACCCTAGACTTAACTTTTTCAGTCTTTTGGGGTATTGTGTTAGCTATGCAGTAGCTATAATGCAGATCATTTATAGATGACTTTTCCCCTAAGCATTTCTCTATTTTAAAATTTCTTGCAAAACTTCCTATTTCATCCATTATTGATATTCTACAGTACATCTTCATACGAGTTTTGCCATCCCTAGCCATCTACTCCAGCAGGTACATTTTTTCTAATCTCTCCTTCTTCATCCTGAAACAGCCCTGCATCCTTCTTAGCATTATTCATGTATTATGTATGGCTTCATCCAATTTCTCTACCACTCTTATCCTTGCCAGCACACTTTTATATAACAACTAGTGTCCTCAGGCTCAAGTAGACCATCATCTAAACTTGATCAAACTCTTTGATTCCTCTTGACCATCATTAACCATCAAATCCTTATCTTCCCAGCTCTGTAACTGCGTTCACTATACCAACCTGTTCATCTTTGTAACAAGAAGACCTATCCTTTCTTATTCCTTATCACCTTCCAATACCTTCTCACCCATATATTTGGTTACTACTGCCTTCCTTGCTGCTATCACTCCACCTTGTGAAACTCCTCCCACTTGATATCTTCCTAAGTTTTGCATTTCAGGTTTTCATATTCAGTTAATGACAATCACTGTGTTTCATTGATTGCTGCATGTCTTTTGAAACCACACATTTCCTAAATTTTTATTGCTTTGGGCACTCGGGCTTTTGCTTTTTCTTTGCCTTCACATATATTTAACACAGTTTAACTATATCTCACCCCAAGTCTTATTCCTGAGTGATACAGCTACATGCATTAGCAAATTAATTACTAATAGTAATATCATCACTCATTAATCTTTCTACTTAGAATGCATAATCCAGGGAATAAACTTTCACACCTTCCTACCTCTCCCCAATAACCAAGGAAGACCTATATCAGATATGTCACCCCTCCTTATTTTTACCAGCGTTGACTTCTCAGAATAATATATTAACCCTTATTCCCTCCAAAAACCTTGGAATACACGTTTGTGGTAGCATCCACAAGAGATCCTTCAATCTCAACATACAGTTGTTGACTGGCATGTTAATGCTGCCTCTCCTCCCTCTAACATTCCAACTTTCTATTAATTTTATCTGTCTTTGTGCTGACATCTCAATCACTAGTATTAATAATGCTGAAGAGAGAGAGACGATAACCATATTTTCCCCCTATCCAATTCAACTCCTGTATCTGCTAATATTCCATTTATTCTGAACTTTAATCCTGTCTGACCATATAATACCTGTATACCCTTCAAAATTATAGCAACTCAAATTACTTGCATTGGAGTTCTAAATGTAATATCCCAAATGACCTAGTTGAAAGCCTTCTGTAAATCCATTTACACTATCCAAGCTGTGCATCTGCCAGCTCTTTCTCCCAATCTATAAAGTCTAGCGACAACCTCTGGTGATGCACCGAAAATCTACATCTAACATACCCCACTTATGAGTTACCAACTAGTTTGGGCAGACATTCTTCTAGTCAAGCCATTAGAGTTATTTCATAAAGTTTAGCATCTGCATTACATTGCGATAATAGGTCTATAATAAAACTTAATAAACCTCTTTTCTGGCAAAAAAGGTACATGTACAGCCTGGACTGACAAATGGAGCAAAGTAAGGAAGAACTTGTAAAATCTACTGTTGAGACAAATGCAAAGACTTGCACTAGTGTGGCAACAAATTTGGAATGCAGTGTCTGCATATGTGTTTGTAGGGGGGGCAGTGTGTGCATGTGTGTTTGTGTGGGGGGAGCTGGACATTTGAACTGATGACAGTGGTACAGAAAAACATTCTGAAGAAGGATGGAAGGAAGAGTATTATAGTCAAAACTGATACCACTCATTTTCATATTTCTGCTCAAACACTGTTTACTTTGTTGACATTTAGAAATGTCTTATTCCATTTCTAAAAATACTGAACTTGCTTAGTTGCCTTTGGAAGATGGGGTTATAGTTAATAGGAACACTTCTGTCTTTGTCAGAAATAACTGATCTACCTAGATATGACATGATGAAAAAGTCTTCTGCAGTTAATCCCAAACCTTCTCTTTCTGTGCCGCATGTTTCATGCAATACGTGAATTCATAAAGGGGGTTCCATAAGTCATGCCACAGGATAAGAGACGTGAAAAAAGTGTTTTACAGGAAGGTTACTTGACATGTACAACAAGACCTGAGAATAATCAACTGAGGGGAGATGGGATGATCTAGGCATCCCCATGGCACATAGGGTTAACGCCCTAAATGCTCCTTGGATTATCTGTGTTCAATCAGTGGCACTGATGTTACAGGAAGTTGGTGAGGCAGCATGGGAATGAGCAGCTGATTCTGATTACCCCATCCAGGAGGAAGTCATTAGCCTGGCTCCCTACAATGGCTGTATGAAGACCTGTAGAGTTGTGTCCTGCAAGCAGTGTATTGCTTAGTTAAGAGATAACCCATGCATGGACACATGCCTGCAGCTCCTAAAGGCAGCTGTTGTAAAACTTTGCAAGGTTGCTATGGGGTGCTGCAATAGAGGAGTAGTGGTGGTGGTGAGTTAGGGCAGGCTACCATGCAGTGGGGGGTTAGGGTATGATGCTATGGGCATCTGGGTTAGGGAATGCTTGATTAGGGTATGCTGCTATGTGGTGGGGGGTTAGGGTATGCTGCATGTGATGGTGGGTTAGGGCAGGCTGCTATGTGGTGGGGATTTAGGGTATGCTGCTATGTGGCAGTGGGTTAGGGCAGGCTGTTATTTGCTGGTGGTGTGTTAGGGTACAATGCTATGTGACAACGGGTTAAGGCAGGCTGTTGTTTGCTGGAGGGTTAGGCTATGCTGCTATGTGGTGGTTGGTTAGGACAGGCTGTTATTTGCTGGTGGGTTAGGGTATGCTGCTATGTGGTGGTGGGTTACGGCAGGCTGTTATTTGCTGGTGCCTTAGGATATGCTGCTATGTGGTAGTGTGTTAGGATATGTAGCTATGTGGTGGTTTTGTTAGGTCAGGTTGTTATGTGGTGGGGGGTTAGGGTATGCTACTATGTGGCACTGAGTTAGGGTATGCTGCATGTGGTAGTGTGTTAGGGCAGGCTGTTATTTGCTGCTGGTTTAGAGTAAGCGGCTATGTAGTGGTGGGTTAGACTGCTACCTTGCTCAATTCTTGGAAGATCTGATACATATACCATTGCTGACTGCTCTGTACAGATAACGTCATGATAAGAAACTGTCCTCTAAAACACATTTGTCATGTCTCTTACCATATAGTTCAAGCTCAGAAACCCCCTCTTCTACTGCCCCTGTTTTAATGTTCTTGTTCTGGCCCAAGATAAAAATAAGCCACTCACTCTTCCCACCTTCGCACATTGCTGGTATGCAGAACAATTAATGGGTGTTACTGTTTTGGTCTGTATTTAATCACTTCATTATTGTAGACTAAGCTTGAATAAGATTTCCATACTAGCAAAGCAGAAAACCCTCACAGTGTGCACAGAGATAGCATAATACATCAGTCACTACTCCATTGCAGTGAATGCTCTCATAACAGATGGTGCAGAGATGAGTAACAACTCTCAGTGCTGTTTTGCTTTCCTGTTTGTTTGCTTGTTGTATATCACTATCCCAAATGCTCCCTGTGCTTACACAAATTGTAGCAGCTACATGCAAGTAACGACCACAGTGCGCATGCACATGTGTCCGTGTGTACATACTCATGCACGCTGTCTGGCCTTTATTGCCTGTATGTTGGCCAGTTTGTCATCATACATAGCATTAGCAGGGAAATAACTTAGTTCTCTGCTAGTAAGTATTACACTGTAGCTGGCTGGCTATGGCATTTTAATGTAAGAGACAATTTATTTATGAATCACAATCTACCATTTTAACATTATCCAGTGCAAAACTTTGACTTCTACAATAAGTACCTTGTACATGATGACTCCTCTCGTGATCTTTAAGCTAAATACTAATAACTAAACATCAGAATTTTCTCTTGTGAAAAGATTATAGTAGGGAGGTGTATGCATTGCCATTGTTTAGATAAAATAAAATTCCTTGTCAGGTATCCTATGTTATGTTAAATGGTCATTTTGTCTATGGTTATGCCTTTTAATGATCTACTATATTGGACACATGATGATTTCATGTTTTCTGCTCCACAAGGCAAAAAACTAACACAGAGATTTTGCAGATCGGTACTCTTACAGAGAACAAGGAAACTAATGCACATTTTAATACAATTGATATATCCCAATCAAAGAAAATAGATAAAGGCATTGTAGGTGATAAGCGTGTAGTGTTTGAAAAAGTAAACTTCAGAAATTCAGAGTATCTTCATGAAATGCTTTGCCAATCAGTAGATTAAAAGGGTCTATATTATTCTAGCAAAAGTGCATATGAGCGACTACATAAAAGTCAACACAGTGCATGAAAGCTAGAAATCGCAAACGGCCGCAAAATCGAATTCCTAGGAAAAAAATTCATGTGGCCCTTCGCGAAAAAAAAAAAAACTAAAATACAACCATTGATGTGCCCCCCCCCCCCCCAACTAAATATACCATCTCCAAGATCGCACTATATTGACAGAAGGGACAACTCCAGGTAGTTGGCCAACTACCTCTTTGCCCTATGACAAATACATCGAAACGCTCAAATGCATTTCGAAGTATTCGTGTCGCTCTTTTCGCATTCGCACCAAAGCACTTTCGTGTTTCTAATATTGCCCCGATTAAAAGCATAGAAGATGCTTTGCTGGTTTAGGCTAATAATGTAAATTCTGTCACATAGAAACTTGACATTGCTTGTGTTGAAAATAGAGGTCTTCCCTTTTGCCACCATATGGGGTAATATAATCCCAAATATATAGTGTCTTACTTACTCCATGAATACAATATGCAAGTGACAATATTAATTTTTAAGAATGCAGATTGGAAGTTAAAGTTATGCATCTGACATAAAAAACTAGTTACATTCTGCAGGAAGGTTACCATTTTAACTTTGAGTTATAAAACCGTTTCTAGTAAAGGAACAAGACAAGAGCTCAGTAAAGTCGGTCAGTGTAGCAAAAGATTACAATTACAATTTCTCAACATAGTCAGCAGCAGTGACAATGTTTTCCAGAAAACAATTGCTCTCTTCATTAGAAACCAAGCCACTATTCACTTTGAAGTTTTGCAGAAACATGCTTGTTAGAAGCTAACATTGTGACCCAGTGATGCTTTAAAATTGCATGTGGTCTTAAATGCATTATATTACATTTACTTAATTGACTTTGTTTCAGTTGATTACATAATTAAAAAATAATGCAGCTTAATTGTGCACCTAGCTTTCATCGCAATTTGCTTGTGTTTGTTCTTAGCAGACATGTTACAGTTTTTTTTTAACAGAAATTCTACAAATGATGGACATTTGGTAATTTCTTTATAGGTATATACAAATTATATACAATGAACCCTCAGGTAGTTATCCAGTTAATGTAGTACAAAGTTCTATTGATTAATGAATTTGAATGAAAGATTAAATCTTACATGGTAATATGATGCCTGACAATAGAAAAAACACAAGAGTCCAATACCTATACAAGTAGCCCTCCAGGTCCTATACTTAGTAATAGTTTGCATCGATTTAAACAAAAGCATCCATTATTCACAAACAAAAGGTGATGTAAATACATTAAAAATCAGAAGCTGCTACTGAACATAAGCCAGGCAACAAATGAGACAAAATTAATTTAGAACAAAACTTTACTATGGCATATAAACACAGTAATGGATGTTATTTTTTGTTGAACCTGATTTTTGATCTATTTAGAACAATGCCTTCACTGTAGCTTGACATTTGTGTCACAGGTTTACAACAGGAACTGCTTATTGTATTATTAACTCTTGAGAATGGGTGGCTACTTGTATTTTAATATTATTACCATTCTATAGTTGAGAAGCTGCTTACACATCAGCTGCATGTTTTAGGAATACTTGTGTTATTCTCTCATCCATTTATTTGCTCATTAACCACTTAGTCTAGTACATGATTGCTGTGGAGCCATAGCCGCTACTGTCCCACAGGAAAAACTGCAGATTCCTCTGATTCCATGGATGATAAACCTTTACTGTCTAACAGCTCTGAGCATCTAGGAATGTACAATGATATTAACACCATCTTTATGCTGTCTAGGCTTTGCTTCTGAAAGAAGCTACTGCAATACTGAAACTTCTAGAAATCCATGTGATATGGATGGAATGAAAGACATCGATAACAGAATGCAAGACTTTACTGCTGAAGCTCTAAATGAAAGGGCTGTAACTTTAGCATAGACAAAATCTCATCCAGTTGTAATACCCATCATCAGACATAATCGTATGTATTGGTTTATGCTCCCCATAAATCATTTGAATAATATAATAGAAGTGTATATATCCTAGTAACCCATAACAGTAGATGTCAGAATTTTTTCACCACAGAGGTCGTGGACATGATGGTGAGCAGTTAACAGTATTGTTTTTAGCTGTGCTTCATTTTAACATTTCTGACACGACTTTAACTACAAAACTCAAATAGAACATTTCAAAACTTAATAGATTTATGCAGGCAGAGGACCAGCACTGCATTCAAAATACAGCTTTAATTAAATAAAAATCAACAAACAGATGTAAGCGCTTTCGCATAGTATACCTATGCTTCTTCAGAAATTGCAAACTTAAAAAAAATCACCTTATATAAAACATTTAATCCAATCATGCTTCACTGCCAATTAACGAGTAATCACTCTCATTAGAGGAAACAGAGTATGTTAAAGTCATTCCCCCTCAAATCCCTCAAATTCTTGTTATTCACCACAAACAATATGAAACTATATTTATACAGTATATGTAGCATGTAAGCTACACATTTTGCAACTTCTAACAAATACATATAAATAACTGTTGTACGTATAACCGGTGTAAAGTCAGACTTATTTAACAAAAAAAAATTATGTAGATATATATATATATATATATATATATATATATATATATATATATATATATATATATATATATAATAGCACCTTGCATACCAGAAGTGCCATAGCTAAGCATATCATAGAACAGGGTCACACTCATCATTTTAAGTTTATTACTCTTCGAGTATTAATGCCTACTCTGAGATTGGGGAACAGTAGGAATGCCATAGAAAAAATAGAACAGAAATGGATAGTTCTTTTGCAAGCAGATAAGAATTTAGGTCTCAGTGAAGCATTATTACATGTACCATTTTTGACTGACAGGAAGTTGGCAGGCAATGCTTAATTTTTTATGTTCCATTGTTCCACTTCAATAAGTATATACTCATGGTATTCCTCTCCTCTTTGAGGTTTTTCCTATTGTCAGCACTGTTTATACACAATTGCCTTGGATATATGTAAATGCATGGTCTACTGTGCAGGGCCTTTTATAGTTGTTATATGATTCATCAGATGCGTATACATTTTTTGTCTCAGTTTGACATGATGTTTTTGCTGGTGAGCTTTTTCTTTTGATTTGTGTTATGCTGATTAGATAGGTGTTAGAGCATTTTTTTATAATATATTTATATATTTGTTATTTTTATTATGTTCTACCATGTTTTTTAGGTATTTAGTTTATATTCATGCAGTGTTTTAGAGGCACGCCTTTGTTATAGCAACCAGATACTGTTGCTTACAGCGAGCTTCTTTATCGCAAGCTTATAACAGCAGGGTAATGACATACATCTGTAGGATGCGTTTTAGAAAACATCATTAAGGGACAGAAGTACAATTGTACCGGCTTTCTTTATTAAACATGGAGTAAGTTAAGAGAACTTTTGAATATGTTTGAAGCACATGTTAAGTGTCTAACTATGTTTCTACTAGCAACCAGGTCCCATTGCTTATGGCGAATTTCTTTATCGTAAGCACATAACAGCAGGGTATGAAGTACATCTGCAGGATGGGTGTTAGAAAACATTATTAAGGGACAGAAATATGATTGCATTTGTTTTCTTTAATAAAAGTGGAGTAAGTTAAGAGAACTTTTAAAAATGTTTGAGACACATGCTGTCTAACTATATTTGTTTTGGAGCTCAATGTACATTTAGATCAATGTTGGTAGTATGCAATGTTTAAGCATTGAGTTTATGCAGTGGGAAATTACTAAGAGACATGCCATTACTATAGCAATTAGGGCTTGTTTACTGTAAGAATGCCCTTATGAGTTTTAAAGAAAGGTAAAATGTGGGCTACACAGTATCACAGTATTAAGGTTTTCAGCACCATCATATAGATTATATTCATTGAATGTGACATAAAGTAAAATAATTCATTGTAAAATAATAGTTGGTGCATATGTTTAATGCCCGATTCTGTATTTTTTAGAGATATATGTATTAATTTATGTTATGTATAACAGACAAAAACAGGAAATTGTTTTTATTTGTTATTAATTATTTTGTTATGTTTTAGGTATTTAGTTTATGTGTATATAGTGTTAATGAGATACCCCATTATCATAGTAGCTGGGGTTCTTGGTTCAAGGTGAGAATATTCTCATGAGTTTAGTGGACAGAATAATGTCACAAAAGAAGACCACACAGGTATACAAAGATGACTGTTTCTATTTGAATTTGATATGAATTTATTATTTGACAATATTTGTTCATCTCATTGTATGTATATATATATATATATATATATATATATATATATATATATATATATATAATATATATATTAATTGCGATGGTAGTAATTAATGAGGTTATGTTAAACCACTTTTTATGAATGGATTTGATCATTTTAACACAATCAAAGTTTTATGCAATGTGCTATATATATATATATATATATATATATATATATATATTTTTTTTTTTTTTTTCTTTCATGAAATAAGTCCTAATTTACACCAGTTATACGTACAATATTTATATGCATTTGTTAGCAGTTGCAAAATGTGTAGTTTACAAGTTACATACACTGTATAAATATAGAGTTTCATACTGTTTGTAGGAATAACAAGGATTTGAGGGGGATGACTTTAACATACTCTGTTTCCTCTAATGAGAGTGATTACTCGTTAATTGGCAATGAAGTATGATTGAATGAAATGTTTTATATAATGTGATTTTTTTTTTAAGTTTAATGCACGTCTGAAGAAGCGTAGGTGTACTATGCGAAAGCGCTTACATCTGCTAGTTGATTTTCAAAGAAAATCAAAGCCATAAAACAGCACAAATCACAAAGCTCAAGAAACGACAAACAGATGAATGTTAAAAAATAAACTGCAAAACATCACATCTTAAAATCCACACAAAAGTTCCTGAAGTCCACAACACAACTCACAACTTGTAAGCCCAACACAGCTCAACGAGTCAGGAACCACGATAGTACTGCAGTTAGTTTCTTTTATTAAAAAACCATGCACCAACGATAACACTATTAGTTGAGCGCTTTCATCTAGTGAATCTAGATTTCTTCAGAACATCAGACAAACTGTTTGAATACACTTTAAATACCCTAATTTCCCGCCTTTTTCTAAAAACAATTACCCAATTACATACGTTTAACCCTATGCATCACTTATGCAGTAAAATATCCATCTCAAACTTGATTAACCATCTTATCCTTTAACTCAATTGCAAACTTACTGCATAATGTGCTGTTGTTAAAATATAACTTGGAAACACATCAGTATTCACAAATGAATCATATTATTACTGTATGTGCAAATACTGCTGTTATGGATTAAAAAATATATAAATAAAATATATATGTTATACTAAAAAAAATACAAAATTCGATAAATAATTTGATAAAAATGCAGTACAAAAAGAATCAACCAACACAATAACTGTTGTTACATACATAGTGATAGCTTATCTTGTATAATATCTAACATTTTTTATTTGCCTCAATATTTCCACAAAATCAAGATTATACCCTCACTAAGGGTTTAGTAGGAATTACTTCATTTAGGCTAGGTGGTGTGGCAGCCTCGAGCCGCAGCTGCCACTTGATTTCTTTTTCTCCCACAATGGCCTTTGTATTACCTCCTCTAGGATTTATACTGACCACATCCAAAATACCAAATTTAAAACCCGTGCATGTCTCGCTATTGAGTATATGACGGGACAATGCATTATTGGTATCGTTTCTCTTAATGCAGTAGGTGTGGTCATAAATTCTATTTTTAAGAAACAGGTCCGTCATTCCAACATAATAACTTTGACATGTGTCACAAATAGCTAGATATACCACATGTCTAGTTAAACAATTACCATGTTTAAAATGAACCTTAGTTCTATTTCTGTCCTTTAATACTATGCTTTTGCCTTCAGATATATACTTACAATAACTACAGCTCCCACACTTCGTAGTACCCCTTATGAAGGTCTTTGTGTCTTGTATAGCACTCTGCCTTATTTCTATAAGCCTTTTGAGGCTATTACCTGTCTTATACACAAAATTGGGTACAGGGGGGATTTTGTCCTTAATCACTGAATCGCTTGTCAAAATGTGCCAGTGTTTGGTAATAATTTGCTTAACCTGCTGTGTATAATGCCCATACTTCACAATACAGGCCCTATTATAATATTCACCCTCTGTATTGTTGTGTGGATTGTTCTTTTGAATACCTATGCCTAATAGTGGGGCAAATTTTCTACCCCATTCCTGGGTTACATATACTGTTAAATCATCCAACATCTTGTCAGGGTATCCCTTTTCTCTGAACATGGCCACCATAAAACTAACCTCTTTAAGCATAGCACCCCTATCTGATGTCATCCTCGCTGCCCTTATTAACTGTCCTTTCACTATATTGTACTTGACTTTGTATGTATGGGCACTAGTGTAATGCAAATATCCATTACTATAAGTCTCTTTTCTATGTATCCTGGACTGAAATGTCTTTCCATCATTATAGACATATACATCTTAGGTTCATAGGTTCATAGGTTCATACTAGGCTATCTGCCCGAGGGCATTTACAAGCCTAGCCCATAGTTTTGTGGCTTACGCCACCCCTTTAGTATGGGGAACTATACCCATTATTTTGCTGTGCCTCTGTTGAGCAGTGACACTGAGGTAATCCCTGGGGTATATCTGCGATCTCCCCTCCATTGGTCAAGATTTCTCTTGAACAAGGCCAGCGAGGTGCTCTGCCTCACATATACCGGGATTTTATTCCACAGCATAGGAGTCTTTGGGTGATGAATCTATCCTCCAGCACGCCCTATTAAGAGCCGTGCCGAGGTGTACGTCCCCCGCGCTTGTGGCTCGGACGGAGCTAGATTCTTTGAGGTGAGGCATCCTCATCACATCTGGGTCTGACATGGCCTTGTATGTTAGGCAAAGGTCACCTCTGAGCAAGCGGTAAGCGACTGAATAGAGCTGGAGTTCTTTCAGTCGGGCAGCATAGGACAGATGTTTGAGACCCTTTATCCTTTTGGTGAGGAACTTTTGTGGCCTCTCCAGCTGCTGCAAGTGTCGGGTCAGATACATTCCGAATGGGGCATTGTACTCAATCATTGGTCTGATGAGTGATGAGTATAGGGAGACTATGACCTCCCTTGATCTAGATGAGAATCCCTTCATGATAAGGTGGGCAATGTAGAAGGTCTTCCTAACTACTTTAGCTACATGGGTGTCGAATGACAGACTACTATCAACCTGGGTCCCCAGGTCCCTGATAACTTCTTCTGTACTCAGTGGATTGCCACCTATTTGGTAGCTAGGGGTAACCTTAACAAATTCCTCGTCTATCAAATTGATGTATAAATTTTAAATAATTAGTAGTACCATTGATGTAATTTATAAACTCTTCTAATTCTTGACTATTGCCTGTCCATAAAAGAAACATATCGTCCAGGTATCTTACATAAGTTTTAATTTTGCTCATCCAACTTGTATTTAAAATGTAAGTTGTTTCCCAATCTAGGAGAACCATGTTGGCATACATGGGGGCACACGCTGCCCCCATTGCCACACCTGAGATTTGTTTATAATATTCTCCTTCGAAAAAGATATAATTATGGTCAAGTACTATTTCCATAAATGAGGACAGTAGGGCAATCTCTTCTTGTTGTAACCCACTAAATTTGTTAAGGCTCTGCATAAAGCTATCTATTCCTTCATTCTTAGGAATACAGGAGAACAGTTCTTTAACATCTACAGTGACAAATATGATATTAGGTGACCACAATTCCTGTTTGAATATTCCCAGGAATTCCCAGGAATCCTTCATTATATGTGGTATACATTTGTACATATGTTTCAATCTTTTGTCCACTACTTTACCAAATGGGAATGTCTTACTCGCACTCCCTGATATTATAGGTCTGAAGGGTGGATCAATCAGATCTTTATGTACCTTTGGAATGCCTCTTATAGTTGCCAGGATAGGGTACTCAACCTTCAAAAACTTATAAAGCTCTTCGTCAACTCTATTATCCAATAAAAATTCCTCAAAATAAGAGTCTATTCTACTATGGGCTTATATTGACCTGATTTAATGAAGATACCTCGTACTGAGTTGGATCATTAAGTATTTCAATATCTTGTTGCTATATTTTTCTTGGTCATACAATACTATACCCCCACCCTTGTCTGCAACCATAATCCTGACATTTTCGAACAGATGGAGTCAATCAATGAATGTATTTTATTAACCATAATTTGGTCCTTTTTCTGATATTTACATTTCTTATATAACTTGTAAATGTCATCCTGGATCACTTTCTCCAATGTTTCCAATGTTTTCACCATAGGTGGTGTAAAGGAACTTTTTTTCCTTAAATCGAACTTATGTATGCATGTTGAGGCCTATTCTGGAAAAATATCCCTAGATTTATTTTTCTTAGGAATAACTTTACTTCAACCAAAACATCCACCAAATCCAGTGATTTGTCAGGTATGAACTTCATGCCCTTTGAGAATACTTGCGCCAGTTCTAGTGGTACTTCATAGGTGCTATAATTATAAATCTTGACATCGTCCTCATCAATTGTAATATGGGGACCTAGTCCATTGTCTATATTGTCCTTGTATGCATAGTCACTTGGGGCTGTGTTATTGTGTACAATGGCATTGTCTAAAATCTGTGTTATCTGTGCTTGTTCCACCTGGGGACCCCCGTCCCCCTCCGATGTACTGTATACCACTTGTTTTGCTCTTTGTCTTCTAAAAAAACCTCTTCATTGCAATATTGTGGTACATCTTCCTGAGGTATATCTCTACTATCTCCCTTGTATGTTTCCCTCGGTCTCACTCTATCCTTGTTGTTCCACCTATATGCTACCCCTTGTTCATATTGCTGCATATCACGCTCTAGCTTTTTGCATTTTTTAGTAAACATACTCTTGCTTGCATTTTCTGCATAATCATACTGTTTATAAAATAACTTTTCCCATTGTGGAAATAGCTTGTCATCTCGTATTGCATTATCCATGTTTTCTACTTCAGAAATTAAAACAGTCAATTTTTCATCATTATTATCTATAATAAACTGCATAAACTGTTCCCCAAAAGCATTAAACATGTCATTGCATTTTTTTACATTAGAAGCATTCATCTCTATACCCATAGGTCTTTTGAAGAAACGGAGTCCCATGGGGACTACATGGCAATTCAAGCATCGCCGTAAATACATATTTTCAACTTGCAATGCTTTTATTTTGGTCAACTTATTCCCAAAACCAAATATCATTTGCTTTAAAGAGTTGTAATAATCATGAGTCACTTGCCCCTTAATGTTCGCATTATTGCTATTGTCAAAGTCAAATGGCATTTGTAACAATTTTTCTACATTGTAATGCGTTAAGTTGTCATAGGGGCCCTTAGCGGGCTTGTAATGAACAGTACCTGAAGTTTTGGAATTAATGTGGGCGCTGGATTTAATTTTTGCGCCATATGTCTTTTCCGGCGGTTGCCTTTTCGGTTTAGCCCCTGAAATAAGGTAGATATCCTCCTCATTATTTCGGGAAGCCGGAATAAAGTTGAAAGAAGCTGAATTGTTGTTTACTTGAGTACGCGTATCTTTCCTCGGCGTGCAGGTGAGCAGAAATGGTGACGAACTCCTCCTTTGCCCATTCGGGATATCCTCCTCACTCGCTTGGCCGATAGAGGAACGAGACAGCGCTGGTACATCCATTGTTGTAGGCGGGTTTTGAGTTATTAAAGAGCCCGGTTTGGGTGTCAATAATTCGATTAGGCGAGTTAGTTCTCCCTTGATTATAGCCATCTCGGAGTGCAATTTATCCACTTCTTCACGGGTAATGGAAGCTCCTAAACCCGATACATCCTGCAGTGAATCCATTGGTCAACGAAACTCACACAAAAGTTCCTGAAGTCCACAACACAACTCACAACTTGTAAGCCCAACACAGCTCAACGAGTCAGGAACCACGATAGTACTGCAGTTAGTTTCTTTTATTAAAAAACCATGCACCAACGATGACACTATTAGTTGAGCGCTTTCATCTAGTGAATCTAGATTTCTTCAGAACATCAGACAAACTGTTTGAATACACTTTAAATACCTTAATTTCCCGCCTTTTTCTAAAAACAATTACCCAATTACATACATTTAACCCTATGCATCACTTATGCAGTAAAATATCCATCTCAAACTTGATTAACCATCTTATCCTTTAACTCAATTGCAAACTTACTGCATAATGTGCTGTTGTTAAAATATAACTTGAAACACATCAGTATTCACAAATGAATCATATTATTACTGTATGTGCAAATACTGCTGTTATGGATTAAAAATATATAAATAAAATATATATGTTATACTAAAAAATACAAAATTCGATAAATAATTTGATAAAAATGCAGTACAAAAGAATCAACCAACACAATAACTGTTGTTACATACATAGTGATAGCTTATCTTGTATAATATCTAACATTTTTATTTGCCTCAATATTTCCACAAAATCAAGATTATACCCTCACTAAGGGTTTAGTAGGAATTACTTCATTTAGGCCAGGTGGTGTGGCAGCCTCGGCTCGCAGCTGCCACTTGATTTCTTTTTCTCCCACAATGGCCTTTGTATTACCTCCTCTAGGATTTATACTGACCACATCCAAAATACCAAATTTAAAACCCGTGCATGTCTCGCTATTGAGTATATGACGGGACAATGCATTATTGGTATCGTTTCTCTTAATGCAGTAGGTGTGGTCATAAATTCTATTTTTAAGAAACCGGTCCGTCATTCCAACATAATAACTTTGACATGTGTCACAAATAGCTAGATATACCACATGTCTAGTTAAACAATTACCATGTTTAAAATGAACCTTAGTTCTATTTCTGTCCTTTAATACTATGCTTTTGCCTTCGTATATATACTTACAATAACTACAGCTCCCACACTTCGTAGTACCCCTTTTGAAGGTCTTTGTGTCTTGTATAGCACTCTGCCTTATTTCTATAAGCCTTTTGAGGCTATTACCTGTCTTATACACAAAATTGGGTACAGGGGGGATTTTGTCCTTAATCACTGAATCGCTTGTCAAAATGTGCCAGTGTTTGGTAATAATTTGCTTAACCTGCTGTGTATAATGCCCATACTTCACAATACAGGCCCTATTATAATATTCACCCTCTGTATTGTTGTGTGGATTGTTCTTTTGAATACCTATGCCTAATAGTGGGGGAAATTTTCTACCCCATTCCTGGGTTACATATACTGTTAAATCATCCAACATCTTGTCAGGGTATCCCTTTTCTCTGAACATGGCCACCATAAAACTAACCTCTTTAAGCATAGTACCCCTATCTGATGTCATCCTCGCTGCCCTTATTAACTGTCCTTTCACTATATTGTACTTGACTTTGTATGTATGGGCACTAGTGTAATGCAAATATCCATTACTATAAGTCTCTTTTCTATGTATCCTGGACTGAAATGTCTTTCCATCATTATAGACATATACATCTAGATAGTTTATTCCTCGTCTATCAAATTGATGTATAAATTTTAAATAATTAGTAGTACCATTGATGTAATTTATAAACTCTTCTAATTCTTGACTATTGCCTGTCCATAAAAGAAACATATCGTCCAGGTATCTTACATAAGTTTTAATTTTGCTCATCCAACTTGCATTTAAAATGTAAGTTGTTTCCCAATCTAGGAGAACCATGTTGGCATACATGGGGGCACACGCTGCCCCCATTGCCACACCTGTGATTTGTTTATAATATTCTCCTTCGAAAAAGATATAATTATGGTCAAGTACTATTTCCATAAATGAGGACAGTAGGGCAATCTCTTCTTGTTGTAACCCACTAAATTTGTTAAGGCTCTGCATAAAGCTATCTATTCCTTCATTCTTAGGAATACAGGAGAACATTTCTTTAACATCTACAGTGACAAATATGATATTAGGTGACCACAATTCCTGTTTGAATATTCCCAGGAATTCCCAGGAATCCTTCATTATATGTGGTATACATTTGTACATATGTTTCAATCTTTTGTCCACTACTTTACCAAATGGGAATGTCTTACTCGCACTCCCTGATATTATAGGTCTGAAGGGTGGATCAATCAGATCTTTATGTACCTTTGGAATGCCTCTTATAGTTGCCAGGATAGGGTACTCAACCTTCAAAAACTTATAAAGCTCTTCGTCAACTCTATTATCCAATAAAAATTCCTCCAAATAAGAGTCTATTCTACTATGGGCGATATTGACCTGATTTAATGAAGATACCTCGTACTGAGTTGGATCATTAAGTATTTCGAATATCTTGTTGCTATATTTTTCTTGGTCATACAATACTATACCCCCACCCTTGTCTGCAACCATAATCCTGACATTTTCCGAACAGATGGAGTCAATCAATGAATGTATTTTATTAACCATAATTTGGTCCTTTTTCTGATATTTACATTTCTTATATAACTTGTAAATGTCATCCTGGATCACTTTCTCCAATGTTTCCAATGTTTTCACCATAGGTGGTGTAAAGGAACTTTTTTTCCTTAAATCGGAACTTATGTATGCATGTTGAGGCCTATTCTGGAAAAATATCCCTAGATTTATTTTTATTAGGAATAACTTTACTTCAACCAAAACATCCACCAAATCCAGTGATTTGTCAGGTATGAACTTCATGCCCTTTGAGAATACTTGCGCCAGTTCTAGTGGTACTTCATAGGTGCTATAATTATAAATCTTGACATCTCCCTCATCAATTGTAATATGGGGACCTAGTCCATTGTCTATATTGTCCTTGTATGCATAGTCACTTGGGGCTGTGTTATTGTGTACAATGGCATTGTCTAAAATCTGTGTTATCTGTGCTTGTTCCACCTGGGCAGCGAGGATGACATCAGATAGGGGTACTATGCTTAAAGAGGTTAGTTTTATGGTGGCCATGTTCAGAGAAAAGGGATACCCTGACAAGATGTTGGATGATTTAACAGTATATGTAACCCAGGAATGGGGTAGAAAATTTCCCCCACTATTAGGCATAGGTATTCAAAAGAACAATCCACACAACAATACAGAGGGTGAATATTATAATAGGGCCTGTATTGTGAAGTATGGGCATTATACACAGCAGGTTAAGCAAATTATTACCAAACACTGGCACATTTTGACAAGCGATTCAGTGATTAAGGACAAAATCCCCCCTGTACCCAATTTTGTGTATAAGACAGGTAATAGCCTCAAAAGGCTTATAGAAATAAGGCAGAGTGCTATACAAGACACAAAGACCTTCAAAAGGGGTACTACGAAGTGTGGGAGCTGTAGTTATTGTAAGTATATATACGAAGGCAAAAGCATAGTATTAAAGGACAGAAATAGAACTAAGGTTCATTTTAAACATGGTAATTGTTTAACTAGACATGTGGTATATCTAGCTATTTGTGACACATGTCAAAGTTATTATGTTGGAATGACGGACCTGTTTCTTAAAAATAGAATTTATGACCACACCTACTGCATTAAGAGAAACGATACCAATAATGCATTGTCCCGTCATATACTCAATAGCGAGACATGCACGGGTTTTAAATTTGGTATTTTGGATGTGGTCAGTATAAATCCTAGAGGAGGTAATACAAAGGCCATTGTGGGAGAAAAAGAAATCAAGTGGCAGCTGCGGCTCGAGGCTGCCACACCACCTGGCCTAAATGAAGTAATTCCTACTAAACCCTTAGTGAGGGTATAATCTTGATTTTGTGGAAATATTGAGGCAAATAAAAATGTTAGATATTATACAAGATAAGCTATCACTATGTATGTAACAACAGTTATTGTGTTGGTTGATTCTTTTGTACTGCATTTTTATCAAATTATTTATCGAATTTTGTATTTTTTTAGTATAACATATATATTTTATTTATATATTTTTTAATCCATAACAGCAGTATTTGCACATACAGTAATAATATGATTCATTTGTGAATACTGATGTGTTTCCAAGTTATATTTTAACAACAGCACATTATGCAGTAAGTTTGCAATTGAGTTAAAGGATAAGATGGTTAATCAAGTTTGAGATGGATATTTTACTGCATAAGTGATGCATAGGGTTAAATGTATGTAATTGGGTAATTGTTTTTAGAAAAAGGCGGGAAATTAAGGTATTTAAAGTGTATTCAAACAGTTTGTCTGATGTTCTGAAGAAATCTAGATTCACTAGATGAAAGCGCTCAACTAATAGTGTCATCGTTGGTGCATGTTTTTTTAATAAAAGAAACTAACTGCAGTACTATCGTGGTTCCTGACTCGTTGAGCTGTGTTGGGCTTACATCTTAAAATCCCTAATGTATTAAAATTAATAACAATATTTGTTCCTTGAGACATTTAATATGCCGTTTATTTATTAGCATTCATCTGTTTAATTGAAACCATTTTTATGTGTTAATACATCAAATATGCCTATTGGGTGAATAATTAAGTATGTTATTTAAAAGTGAATATGTGGAGGTTGTCTTTTGTTCTGAAGAAGTTTGTTATATTAAAATGAAAGAAAGCGCTAAACTACATTATTGGGCTTTGTTGTGTTATTGTGTCCATGCACTTTGTCATTGCTCGTTGATTTTTATTTAATTAAAGCCGTATTTTGTATGCCGTGCTGGTCCGCTGCTTGTTTGATTTTAGTGACATTCGCTTTGGAACTGGGCCTGGACTTTATTTGGTGCAGTGGTTTTATCTTGTGTGCTGTTATTTGATGAATTTATATTTGAACATCTGCTGAAAGATTTGCCACAAAAAGTAACGTTTGAAACTCTTTTAATTATTTTTTTCTTTCAAGAAAACTATAAAGAACTAATTGTGTCAGAATGAGCCACTCTAAGCACAGTATGCAGAACTGTACAATGAAAAAAGACATATTGTCTATACTAAGTAAAATCAATGAGTTATCTGTAAAGATAGGTGAATTAGTAAGCAACATGGACAATTTTGAAGAGGAATGTAAAAACAAGTTGAAGTGCAAAGTGACTTTTTTAAACAACAATCATCACAAATCTTGAGTATAGAAGAGGCAATGTCTGATTTTGATGAAAGATTACTTAAAAATGAGAATATCACTGAATTTTTTCTGAAACAAAGTAACTTATTCTGGGAAAAACAGAAGACTTAGAGAACAGATGTAGAAGAAATAACATCAGGATTTATGGGATTCCTGACAAAGAAGGAGACAGTATGATTAATTTCCTTAACATCTGGCTGCCAAAAACTTTGAACCTGCCTGAAGTTTTTTCCTTTGGCATTGAAAAAGCACACAGATCACTTTCCAACTCATCTTAAAAAAAAAAAAAACAGTTTCACCAAGGTCAGTGACTGTAAGATTTTTCTCAAGTCAAGAAAAGGATTATGTCTTAAAAGCTGCATGGACTAATTATGCAGTTAAAATTAAAGAAAATACTATAAGATTTGACAATGCATATTTAGCACTAGTGATATCAAAGAGAATAGCATGTGAGCTACTTGTTAAAGGCTTATAGAAAAAAATAATATTAAAGAACAAATCTTGTTTCCAACAAAAATAAGGATTCACCTTCCAGTAGGAAAGAGTATGTTTAACACCTTAGAAGATGCAACAGACTTTATACAGAAAAAAACAAAATCCTAGAAAAAATAGAAGAAATCACCTTTGAAGAGAAATGCAACAAGAGATGGTTAGTTATTAAATGACAAAAACAGTAAAAGACCAAAGGACAAATAAATCAGTGTTATTTCATGGTTATGAATTCATGCTAATTTAAATAAGTGCTTCAAAACATATGAACAGGTGCTAAATATTACTTTTTACAAGGTAAATTATTTCTTTCTTTCTTCAAATGGATATTTAGCTCCCTTTTTAAAATGTTAAGAGTTTGATTCTTTTAGCTATACATGAAATTAAAGTAACTTATTTTCATTTAGAGTTTACAAGGTTAAAGTATTAATTTTATTAAAAGTTAATCATTGTTACGATGAAACTGCTAGTTGCCTTGCTTTCTAATATCTTGGCATAGTTAAGTAATGCATTATTAAATATAATACAAGACACAACAAATGATACTAAAGAGGCATGTTAAGTTATATTCTGGGTTCTTAAAATGGTCCAGAAGTGCACTACTGATAGTATACCTGACATGCAATAGGACCCAGGAACGACATGCTATGTTATCAGCAAAGTATAACAAAAATATCTTGAGTTTTTTTTATTGTTTTTTTAGTGGTTTAGAGAGGTTTGAGGGATTGATGTGTGGTGTAGAGGTGGCTTGGATTCACTTGTGGGCATTTTTATGTGAATTGTAACTGATGGACTATTCATTTTCAAGCCCTTATCATGAAAACCAGCTTTAAACAATTTAGAGTCATGAGCACTTTTGTGGTGTTGCAGGAGTTCTGAAAATTGTAAGAACTGTCCAGATTACTTCTTCCTGTCTAAAAATAAATAAGCATAGCATTTTGAATCATATGCTAACTTGTCAAATAATACAAGTTAGACAATAAGCAAAAGACTATGAATTACATTCTAAACCACTATAAGTTATTGTGCAGTTCTGAATGCTTGTAATGATAGTATACTTAACACACAGTAGCAACCAGGAAAGTTATGATATCTTATAAACAAAGTATAAAATATAGTTTCTTTCATATATAAAAGTTATATATGGAATGTTATCAAATAACTAGAGTAGCATTCATACTTTTTACAGGTTAAACTTGGATCACATATAATTATCATTCTTTTAATACAAGTTTATATGCTATGCCTCCTTTAACAAATGACAGTTTGCTTTATATTAAACATCCCATACAAATAGTACTTACTTAATCAATAAATGTTATTTCTTTAAATACAGTAGCTTTTTAGTGGATAACATACTTTGAATTTTTTTTACTGTTTTGGAAGAAATTGAGGGTTTGATTTATAATGTAGAAGTGGCTTGGATTCCCTCTTCAACATTTTGTGTGAATTGTAGCTGATAAACTGTTTATTTGCAAGCCAAAGTCATGAGGACCAGCTTGAAGAAGCTTAATTAGAATTATGAGCACTTTTGCAATGCTGCGGGAGTTCTGAAAATTCTAAGAACTGTCCAGGTTACTTTTTCCTGTCTAAAATTAAATAATCATAACATTTTGAATCATATGCTAAGTTGTCAATGAATACAAGTTAGATAATAAGCAAAAGACAGTGAATTGCATTCTAAACCACTGTCAGTTATGACATAGTTCTGAATGCTTGCAGTATACCAAAAGGATAGTTTATATACTAGTGTTTAGAAAGATACTTCTGATAAAAAAAAATAGGATTCTGTTTCTCTGGTATTGTCTCTTTTTAATGATAACAAAACTTAATATTCAGAACAATTTATTATGGAAAGTTTGAATCTTAAAACAAAAGATTTTTCAGATGTTTGTTCAGTTACTATTAGACATAACATTTAAGAAAATAGGACTCATTCTAATAGTAATACTAGGTTAAGGAGTATCAAATATATAAGGCTAAATAAAATGGTCTTTCATATGGCATTCTACACTAGCATTATAGCTAAAATATAAAACTTAGGAATATAGTAATAGGACAAGACACAGTATACAGACAGAACTTGAGATCATAATAAGTAAATATGTTAATAGTTAAAGAATATAAAGATGTCTACAAGTGTGGGAGGGTGGCATAATGGGTGAGATGTTCACCTTATAGGCACAATACACAGGGTTTGATTCTTACATGGAGTAATTGGCTGGGCTTGGAATGGCTCACAAGGGCAGTTAGCCTGGTACTAATTTATGAACTTATGATCCAATGAACAGCTTTACACATAGTAAATAAAATAAAACAATATAAATCAGCTTACCTATAAATTAATAAATATGAAAATATCTGACTTCCTTCTTATAGTAGATCAAGCAGATAATATGAAGTACAGGGAAAGATGATTGTAGAGCTGTTTGGTTTGGTCAAGTTAAAATAAAGATTCTGAATACCTGTTTAACTTAGTCATAATCACTCATTGAAGGGCTTTTTTAAGATGATGCATACTAAAAATATGAGACACGTTAATATGCATCAGAAGGATTAGTTTAATGGAGAGTTTAAGAAGTAGTTTGTTCATTTATTTTCAACAAACTTGGGATATGTTATTCTATGGTAGAATGTTTTAGTGTTATATCACTAAGTAACTATTTGGTTCAAAAGTTGTGTCCATAGCTGAAGATTCCATACTGTTATATTTAAAGTATGTAATAAGTTCTGTACATAAATGTGATTTCATGATACCTGAGTTTTTTTTACTTATATAAATGTCTGATTTTTAAATGCATATCTATTAATATTAATGGATTGAATAATTCAGTAAACAGGAGGAGTCTGCTCAAATACTTGCAATTACATAAAGCTCAAATACCCTTCCTACAGGAAACACATTTACTTAATAAAGATGTAAATAACCTTTCATTAGAATTATTTGGCTCTAGCAGTTTTCTGCTTTTGAGCTAAAAGAAGAGGAACCCTCATTTTATGTAAAATCTCACCATTAATGCCTAAAATAAAAGGTACTTATGTTGATAAAATGTTATGTTAAGCATTGTTATAATTGAATGGAATAGAAAACCATATACATTGGTGAACTCTTATTGGATTCCAGGGGTTGGAGATAAAGATGCAAAAAAGTTACTTAGACACTATAGCCTATTACTTGAAAGGTGAAGTAATAATGGCTGGTGATTTTAATTGTATTTTATCAGACAAAGATTCTACTGCAGATAGAAAGCTGAGAATCACATCTTCAGCCAAACACTTAACACATTGGGTAAATCTAATGAATTTCAAGGATATATATGAACTAAGGAAAACATATCAGAGAAGTTTCAATAGTTTCATGTCCATTATCAGACCATAATGCTATAATTTTTAATATTATTTTAAAAACTGACAATATAATATATCACAGGAGATTACCAGAGTACATTATTAAAATAAAATTATTCAAGGATTTGTATGTTAAAGAAATAAACATTTCCTAGAAATAAGCATGAATGGTGAAGTATCTGACATTGTCCTCTGGGCTTCACTAAACACTTACTTAAATGGAAGAGTTACAAGCGGGTATATTAGTAAAACTAGCATGAAACAAAGAGTTGAATACACTACAGGCCAAAATAGACATACTAAAGTTAAATTTAAAACCAAGTGACATTATCAGTCAGTCTGAGCTTAAAATCATAAATACAAATATGTTGAAATTCTAAATCATAAAGTTTCAATAAACCTGGAAAAACTTAAACTTCCAGGATATACAGTCAACCCTTTAAGCTTGCATAAGCTTGCTCTTAGATCAAAGAAAATTAATATACTAAATCATATCAAAGAATGTATAACAAATATAAACAAAAAAAGAACAGATATTAAAGGTATTCTTCAGGGCTTTAAAATATTTTATGAAAATATAAATAATACAAATAACGTAGATAATGATGATGTAGTTTTACATTTTCTAAGGGAAAATATAAATAATAAAATAGCAACTAAACAAATAAAAAAATTGATAGACTATTTACATTAACAGAAATAAAAGAGTGAATAAAAAAATTAAAAAAATAATAAGACACCAGATTTCGATGGTCTTATACCAGAAGTATATAAAATACTACTGGATGATGCAGTTAAAATATTAGATAAGGTCCATAGAGAAATAAAAACAGCTGCTGAAGTCCTGACAACAGGAAATATTCCCCTCTATCACCTATTTTAAAACAAGATAAGGATACTACAAAGTGCTCACCATACAGACCCATTTCGTTTTCGTTGTGGACTATAAGAAGCTCAAGTCCATTTTAGCTAACTGAATTAATCTGCTTATAACTAAACTAATTAACAGTGATCAAACTGGGTTTATTTTAAATAGCAAGAACAGAACAATATATTAAGAATACATATAGTAATTCTTCTTCTGGGTTTTCCCAGTTAAGGATCGCCACAGTGGATCATCTGTCCGCTTATGACTGGCAGAGGAGTTTTACAGTGTCGAGTTGCCAGCCCTGTGTCCAACCTTCCACAGAAGGCACACACATGCACACACTCACACCTAGGGCCAATTTAGAGTGTCCAATCCACCTACTGCATGTCTTTGGGATGTGGGAGGAAACCGGAGGAAACCCACGCGACCACAGGGAGGACATACAGACTCCTCACAGAAGGCACCCCAGCTGAGAATCGAACTGGAGAACCCGTGAGGTGGCAATGCTAACTGCTGCATCACCGTGGCTGCTCTAAGAATACATACAGTAATAGACTATGCAAATAAAAAAAAAAAAACTTTCCATCATTAGTCCCAATTTAGATAAGGCTTTTGACTCTGTTAATTGGTGATACCTGTTTAAAGCACTTAAAGTGCATAAATTCTCACTTGAACTAATTGCATTAATTTCTAAGCTATAAAATAACACTTGTGCTTGTGTTAAAATAGGTTCTTTTCTTTTGCATTACTTTAAATTACAAAAAGGCACACAGTAAGGCTGTCCATTATCACCTTTACTTTTTGCATTAGCTATAAAACCTTTTGCTAACAATATTAGATCCAGTAAGAGCATTAATTGTATCAAATAAAAGAAGATTTTGAAATATAGCTTCAACTCTTTGCTGATATTTTACTAACAATAGAAAATACAGACAATTCATTAGAACATATATGACTCTATGAAGTCAGTTTGAAAAAATCTCAAACTTTGATTTGAGCATAATAAAGCAAGTATATTATTAATTAATAATTAAAAAATCATACAAAAATATTCCAGCTTCAATTGGAATATCAATCAAATGAAATACATTTCTATAACCATTATATCTAATAGTAAAGAAATGATATAAACAAACTTTCAACAGATGGTTGATACAATTTTAAGTTTAGTCACAAACTGGAACAAATTCTTCTTTACCATGAAAGAATGATTAATACTTATTAAGATTATTTTCCCTAAAATATTGTTAGTCTTACACTCTTTAGTACTATCTCTACCAAAAAATGAAGAAGAAGATAAATAATATTCTACTTAACTTTTTTGGTATCCCAGTAAATCAAGAGTTTCCTTTGATTGGCACAGAAAATATTCAATTGCATGTTACTTCTACAATTGATGATGTTATAGCATTGTGGATAAATGTTATTTATTTATTTTATTTTAGATTTGTTTACCAGGGAGCTCAGACTGGACAAAGCTGTCTGTTTTCAGTGGAGGTCCAGGGAGAAAAGCTCCAAAAACAATTGCTAACATACTATACATAAGATATTTACATGAGCATTGTGGTTTACACATACAATTATAAACTATAGCAGATAATAACACATGATTGCATAAGATATTTACATAAGCATAGTGGTTTAGACATAAAATTAAAAGTATAGCAGGTAGTAACATATGATTGTCAGTAATACAGTACATTTAGTAGAGATAATCATGAAAATGTAAGGAAGATATGAGAAGAAATGAAAAAATAAAAATACTAGACAGTTTGTCAAAGGAGGAGAATATAGACAAGTTCATATGAGGTTCATTGGCATTTTAAGGGAAAGCTTTTCAACTTAGTCTAGGGGAGAGTTAGTGGGTATAGATGGGGCAGTGATTTGGTAAGTAACGTGTGATAATAAATATAGTGCATCTGTAGGAGTTTTAAAGAAGAGGTTGGATAGTGGGTAGGGGAAAGGTGTTAAAATATGTCAGCCAGGTGCCAAGCAGTTGCATGTCCAGGAATTGTTTAGGTGGGAAATAAGCTGTTTTTTTGAAGATGGTTTTGTTAGGTTGTACCCTGATTTCTGGTGGTAGGGAGTTCCAAGTCTTGACAATGTTGCTAGAATACAGGCAGTCACCAGAGCTGTAATGGCCTTTGGAGATTGTGATTAGTGTCTTGTTAGTGGATCTAGGTTCTCGGTTATTGGAGTAGAGGGTAATCAGGTCTTGTAAGGCTGGGATTTTGTCAGGTTGGTGCAGTATTTGGTGAGCTAGAAGAAGTTGGCTTAGAGCTAAGGTGTTATGGAGTTCCAGCCAGGAAAGCTGTTTTAGGGCTTGACAGTGGTGGGTGCGGTAGGAGGAGTTTGTGGCTAATTTTGCTATTTTGTTGTAGCATACAGATAGCTTGTTTAAATCACTCTGTTTAGATTAATTAGGACAGGAGAAGCATATAGAAAGGTGGAGAGAAGATGGGTATGAGCTAGGGTAACATTACTGTTGCTGGTTAGGAAGCTTTTACATCTGTAATGAGTGCCTAGTTTTTTTGTTGACTTTGGTTATTGTATGCGCTATGTGTTTGTCAAATTTTATATTGTTGTCAATAATGACCCCTAGTAATTTGGTTTGTGTGACAGGGGAGATAGGGGTATTATCTGATGCAGAAATAGAGAATGTGGGAGTAGGTACTGCTGCTTTGGAAAGATGAAAGTGCATAAGTTGGGTCATTTTAGAATCTAGTATTAGCTGGGAGTTAGCTAGGTTTCAATGTATGTAAAGGCTTCTTGGGTCTGGATGTAAAGTTGTTGGAGGGTGGGTGCAGAGCAGATTAAGGTGGAGTCATCAGCGTATTGAACCAGGTTTGCTAGAGGGGTGGATTTGTGAAGCTTATTTGTAAATATAGTGAAACGTAGTGGTCCTAGGATTGATCCTTTGGGTACTCCTAGTTTTACAGGAAGTAGGGGGAAAGGGAGATTTTCCACCGAACAGCTTAGTGGCATTGGGAGAGATAGTCTTGAAACCATAATAGAGTGGGGGTAGTTCATTTTACTTCTGAGAGTGATGACGTTTTGTGTGGGAGACTGTATCAAATGCTTTTGATAAATCAAGGAAAACTGCAGACTTTTGTTGTTTTGCTTTTGCTGTTGTGTTGCATATTTACTAGGTTACTAAAATGGATGAGTGCAGTGGTAGTCCTATGGCTGGGGTGGAATCCATGTTGAGTTTTGGCAAGAAGATTGTTGGAGAGATGTGTTAGGATCTAGTGTGGATACATTTTCCAATATTTTAGCCAGTGGGGAAAGTAATTCCATAGGGCAGTAGTTTTTTAGGTCAGTGGAGGTGTCCCTTTGTGTATTGGTATAATGTAGGAGATTTCCCAGAGAAGTGTCAGCTTTTGTTCTGGGATTGATCTGCTAATGATTATAGAGACTGGATAGGAAATGGCTTTGGTGACTCTTTGTAGAAATTTTACAGATAGTTTGTCTACTGCAATGGTGGTGGGTTTAAGTTTGGTTAGATGTCTATAAATGGTGTAAGTTGGTACAGGATGAAGGGTGAAGGAGTTGGCTTTATTTGATGGGTTATGTATTATAGTGGGGGTTGAGGAAGGTGGGTCTGTTGACAGCTTTAATATAGAGTTGGTAAAGAACTCATTGAATTAAGTGGCTCTGTTTATAGAGGTAGTGTCTATGCTTGGATGAGAAGTTGTTGATTTACCTGGTTGGAGAATACCATTTTTAGTGGCCCAGAAATTTTGTGAGTTGGTATTGTCCATAGTTTGAATTTCACTGCAGTATTTTTGTTGTCTGATTTGTTTTTTTACAGGATTTCTCAGTTCTAAGAATGTTTGCCTATTAATAGTATTTTTTTTTCTTTTGCACCAGGTGTCTCATGCTTTGTCCCTTTGTTTCATAAGTTGCCTAGTGCTCTGTGTAAGCCATGGGGCATAGATGGTTTTAGTGCAGATCTGTCTTGGTGGGGCAAGTTGGTTGAAAAAGCCTAAGAAGATAGTGTTGAAATACTCAACTGCTTCATGTAAAGGAAGTGCTAAATGAGGGAACAGTTAAAGTGTTTAAAGTTGTAGTAAGTTCATCAGGCCTGAACATTTTAGTGTATCTGATGTGTTTAAGAGAGATAGTTCTACTGAGCTGAGTTTGGACTGTGATGAAGAAGGTTGGTATGTGATTGCTTAGAGTGTCGGGCAGTGTACCAAAGTTATGGGTGGAAGATGGGTGATTGGTCAGAATCCAGTCTAGTATTGATTCTTGTTTTGAGGTTCTGTCTACCCAAGTAGGGGTTTGTATAAGCTGTGAGAAGCCATAAAGGTTAATATGATTTGAAGGGTGGGGTGATTTAAGTGAGGTCCAATCAATATTGAAGTTGCCTAGTATAATAAGAAATTCATCTTATGATTCAAAATGGAAACAAATTCATCAAGGCATATTAGTAAATATTAAATATATCATAACTAGTCATAAACAAATGGTTCCTAATAGTTTTATCTGATTTTTTAAATATGTTTGTGTATAGGGAATTACACCATCTTCTCAAATTCTCTATTTAAATGACACTATTTCATCTTTCCAGAAGGTCACATAATCTAAACATACTATTAAAGACTGAATATTTTTTATGTTTCCAATTGCATATACATATAACTGCTTAAAACCTCATAACTTCAACAAAATGCTAGTAATGAGACAACAAAGCAACTTCATTTGTTGGCATCAGTTCTTAAATGATATATATACTGTTGAAAATGTATGGTCCAAATACAGTCAGGATTCTGAGAGTTGGTTAATTTTACTAATATTTAGTGACTTTTCTGAACACAGATATTAATAAGATATTTAACCTTGATTATAAATGTTCCTCAAATTATTGGAATGGTTAATAAATATCTATAATGATGCATTGAAAAATAAATCATATTTGTCCCAAATTCATAAAATTCTTACGTTAGATTTCATATATTTAGGCAATTTCTATTGGAACTACTCCTCAGAAATTCATAATGAGGACCTCCCTGAAGAACACAAGAAAATAATATTAAAATCTACAGATAAAACTACATCTTTGTTATATTGGAACATTTTCACTTGGAAATTCTTACACAGAGCTTTGTCACTCCTAACAAAATTAGAATTATGAGGAGGTCAAAGCCAGAATCAGAGAGGCTGTAGCCAACTGGCAGTGTGTCAAGTGTAGTATATGACAGAAGAATGCCAAAGAAGCTGAAAAGTGAGGTGTACAAAACAGTGGTGTGACCAGTACTAATCTATGGCACAGAAATCTTGGAAGTAAAGGCAGAGCAGTTGAGTTCAGTGCCTGAGATCAATGAGCAAATGAGGATATAAGAAAAGAAAATAAGCTAAAGTAACTCCTAGTTAAAGAAGAGGTCAAAGAGAACAGATAACAGTGGTTTGGGCACATATGCAGAAAAGCAGAAGACAATCTATTGTAGAAGATTTGGGACAGACAGAAAGAAGGGAAGATGAAAATAGGGCATCAGGCAAAGAGGTGGGTAGATTCTGTGACAGAAGACCTGTTGACAGTCAGGCATGAGTGTCAAAGAAGGCAGGAGAGTGACACTGAAAGCAGAAATATGACGACAGTTGACACAACACCCTGACCCCGTGTAGAAAATGGGAAGAAGGAGGTGGTGATGGTGATGATGATTGGGAATAACAAAAAACAATAATAGAGGACAACCATCTGCATATAGCCTGTTTAGACATGGATTGGCTTTTCTTGATCCCAGCATAGGAAACAAACAACTGTTTGGTCTTCCAAAAGGACTTTGTTCTTTAAAGGTAGTACCTGAGCTCCTGTGTGCATCCAGTGTATGTAGAATCTGTTTTCCAGGGCTTGATCCAAGGTAAAATCAGAGACACCTTTAGGCACGAATGAAGTATTTGGACATAATGTAACCCTATTCCTGTAGAAAATCAGATATGGTACACCAACCATAAGAACATGCAACTCAGATACTTGTCTTGCAGATCTCAGAGCAGTAAGTAAAGCAGTTTTCCAAGTAATGAAGTGCAAGTCAATCAGAAAGGCTGGTTCAAAAGGAGCTGAGGTCAGGTTTTCTAGAACAAAACTGAGATCATCCTATGGAGGAGGAATTTGCTTGTGTGTGTGTGTAGGGGGATTGCTCATGTGCAACACTCCTTTCACAAACTATTTGCCTCTATAGAAGAAAAGGGAGAAGTGTATGCAAAGATAAACTGAGATGGCTGCAAAATGCACTATGATGGATGCATACAATAAGCAATCTTTAAGTAGTTCAAAAACATATTTGAGAACCAGAGGTGCTACTTCTATTTTGGGACGCCTGTGATTGCTGGGGCATCAACTAGAAACTCACTTCCATTTACCAATATAAGACTTTCTAGCAGCAGGTTTTCTTGACTACTTTAGTACCTGCACATCCTCATGAAAAAGGTTACTAAAAGGTATTGAAATTAAATCATCCAGGCCATTAGATGTAGATGACTGATGTTGGGATGTATCAATCTGTGTGAGTAGTTCCAGTTTGTGAGGAAACTTGTAGTAATTGCCCTTGGCCAATTCCATAAGAAGGGAGAATCAATTCTGCCTGCAGCAAAAGAGAGTCCCCACAGTGTTTTTTGGTAATTCTTTCTGAAGTTTTAGAAGTACCATGGAAATCAGTGGAAAGGATGGAAAAACATACAGGAACATTCCATTCCAAGGCAATGCTAGAGCATCTGGTCTCCAGGCTAGGCTACAAAAATGTTTCAAACAGAATTTTTCTAGTTGTATGCTTTGTAAGGAGATGAACAGATCGACTTGAGGTGTTCCCCATATCTGGATCAAGTGTTGTAACACACCTGTATTGAGTATCCACTCATGAGAGTCTATCCAGGATCTTCTGAGTCTCTCTGTCACATTGTTTTGCTCTGACAGAATGTAGGAGGCCAAAAGGATCACACAGTGCTGAAGAGTCATTTTCCAAGCCATTGTTGCCAACTGACAAAGTGGGATATGACTTTCTATCCCCTTGTTTGTTGAGATACCACATCATGGTGATGTTGTCTTTAACCATGTGTAAAGGTCTCAGAGCCCAGAGATGGTTTAAAGTTTAAAAAAAATGATAACTCTACTTGCATTTCCTTGAAGTTTATGTGATTTGGCCTATCTGAAGTGCCACACAGACCTTGTACTTTTACTCCCATATAAACTACACCCCAAGCATAATCTGAAGAGTCCATCTAGAGAGATTTAACTAGGGTTGAAAAAGAAAGAGGGAGTCCTCGACTGAGAGACATTTGATCCCTCTAGCACTACAATAGTCACCTTATAACCCCCAGCAGAGGATTTTGAAAGACAAGGGTTGTAGGTGTTGGGTTGAAGAATTTTCTGGGTACCACTGCTCTTTTCTCATATGTAGTCCTACAAGTGGCATCATGAGGATCTTGGATGACATAAGGCCCAGAATCCTCAGAAAATATCTGCAGAAGCTTGAAACTGTTGAGAAAAACTTGGAAAGATCTGCTGATAAGCTATTACTATTTCTGTTGGAACAGAGGCTTTTTTTCTGACTATATCTATCAGACACCTCAAAAAAACAATTTGATGACAGGGTATGAAACAGAACTTTTCTAGGTCCAGGTGAAATTCCAGATGTGACAGCAGATTGGGCACTGTTGTTAAGGACTCC
Source organism: Protopterus annectens (assembly GCF_019279795.1). Lineage (NCBI taxonomy): Eukaryota > Metazoa > Chordata > Ceratodontiformes > Protopteridae > Protopterus > Protopterus annectens. The sequence goes on from NC_056749.1 coordinate 508,941,358, forward strand.
AAACACCTGGGAGAAAGCTGTCCAGAAATAAGCAAGTCATCTAAATAAGGAAAAATGTGGATGTCCTGCAATCTGTAGTGAGACAACACTGAGACTAGGGACTTTGTGAATACTCGAGGTGCAGTGGAGAAACATAATAGTAATGCAGAGAACTGACAATGTGACCCAAATACCATAAACCTTAGATATTTCTTGAAACTGTGAGCAATGGATATGTGATGGCAAGAATCACTGAGATCTAGTGTTACCATAAGACAATGGTCTAGAAGCAGTGCAAGCACTGGCTGTAGTTTCAACACCTTGAACTTTGGAACTTTCACATAAAGGTTGAGAGAAGATGGATTTAAGACTGGTCTCTATGCATGCACCTTCTTTGGTACCAAAAATATCCTGGAATAAAAATCTTTGCCAATGTGATTTCCAGGTATTGGTTTTGTAACACCTGCTTCCGACATATGTTGCAGTACTGGTGGAAATAGGTCTGTCAAGTTTGATTGATATGGGAGGGTTCCCTTGAAAGAAGGAGACTCTACCCACTACCGAGTGTATTATTTCTGAATCACCTTCAAAATCAATCTGTCTAAAATCACCTGACACCAGGGTAAGAGGCTATGGGTCAGTTGGTGCAAGAGAAGTAGTGGAATCTGAGGCAGAAAGTGTAGTAAGTTGATTAGATTCCCAGTATATTTCTTCAATACCTGGAATTTATTATTTATTTATTTAGTTTGGAAGAGCAATCTTCCTGCCATTATTGCTTAAGGTCCTGCTTGTTGTTCAGCTAGGATTTTTGTTTGTGTTGCCCTCTAAAGGATTGAAAAGTGGTCTTGGTAGGATAGAACTTGGGTACCTGAAAAATCCTGGAAACACAATGTATCGTTTTACCTCTGTTGTCCCACTGTTTAAGGATCTGTGTAGACACATGCCCAAATACCAGATCTGGACTAACTGGACAGAATTTCAGACTTCAAATTATCAGAAAAGTTCTGATTATGCAACCAAACAAATCTTCTCAACACCACTGAAGACAGCAGAAGCTCTCGCACAGTGGCAGCACAATCATACACACTTCTCAGACCATGTTTAGAAACGCGAGTCAAGTTAGAAACTGCTGAAGTTATTACAGCAGCATCAAGTGACAGCTGGCAAGAAAGAACATTTTCACTCAAACCTCGCTGCTTCATCAATGATGGCTTTCACCCCTAGGATTTTGATTATTTGCAAAGACACTGTCCACCCCATAGTGACTTTTTTATGCAATGAAGCTTGATAAATCTACCATTATAATGAAACAAACAAAGGAAAACATGAAGGTATTACTGATCAGTGCCAGGATCCTTAACAAGAAACCTCACTCGCTGCAAGCCCTTCTCATCCTGAAGGACATTGATTGACATCTGTGTAGTGACTGAGACATGGTTTGAAATAGTGTGGAAAACACTCTGTGTTTGCAGGGTAATAACACTTTCCACTTGTCTAGACCAGCTACTGTGCAGGAGTGGAAAAAAGGTGGAGGTGGTTCAATCTACATCCAGAAGAGAATTGCATCAAGACTGGTAAAGCAACATGATGTGCTAGAGCTTCTTCATGTCCATATAATCATCAGTAAGGTTCAGTGCCATGTATTAGCTAGCAACAGAAGTCCCTGTACGATTCATGAAAACCACATCAGCTGTCTACAAGAACTAGAATCACTCAGTATTAAACCCAATATCATTCTCCAAGGTGATATAAATTATCCACCTATAGACTGGGAAACCTACAACTAAAGCACAAACACCAAGATTCCTGGACTTTGTCAATACAAATGCCCTGGAACAATCGGTCAGAGTATCCACTAGAGGAAATAACATAGGATCTTGTCTTCACTAATATGGGTGCATCTTGCACCATCCCTTGCATATCTTCATCACTTGTTAGGTGTGACCATGAAGAAGTCACCTTTGAAATAAAATTGAAACCAGAGATCCCTTCCACCCAAGGCACTATTAAACATTTCCTTAAGACAAACTGCTTACTCCAATCTGACACATTGACAAGCTTCAAATCACTACCAAACCTTGCTAACTCCACTGAATACACAAAAACATACACTACCACACTATACCAGTATATAAACAGCTGCTTGGATGTTGTACACCATAGCAACAAGTGCAGGGCAAACCTCAGAAAGAAACCCTCATGGGGGAAGGATAACATCAACAAGCTTTATAATAAAATAAAAAGAATTTTGACCAAAAGTAAGAAGAGCAATTCCCAGAATATTAGAGACCTTTAACGGAAATAAGCAAACTACTCAGGAGTTTAATAAAATCCACCAATGCCATGTTTGAGGCTAAAATAGCTATGCAAGCCAAAGAAAATTGCAGGGAATTTTTTTAGTTACGTCCATAATCTCAAAAGCACAACACGGCAAGGTCAGCAACTGATAGTGAATGCTGTTACCTATAATGAGGAATTTAGTTTTAACTTTACCCTTCTCTTCCCTTCTTCTGTCTCTCAAGATATACTTGAAAGTGGCTTTCCTCCAGCTATTAACCAAGACAATGTCCTAAAAGTGCTATCAAAAGCTAAAAATGCATCGATGGGTCCTAACAATATCCCTGAATGCAGGAAAAATTGCATAATGTGATTTAGCCTCATCCCTAATAACACTGTTCAAACTCAGCCTCCATACAGTTTTTGTTCAAAGTTAATGGAGAATGACTGCAGTCATTACCCTACCTAAGGGAGGACCTTCCACAGACCCATAAGACTGTCCAATAGAACTAATCAGTCAGGACATAGGAAACTCCACAACATTGGACCCATCTCAGTTTGGATTTGTCAAATGCAGATCATGCTTACTCAACCTGGTGGATTATTTTTGAAAAGGTCACCAAGGCAATGGATGGAAACATAGGAGTACACACCACATACCTCAACCTGGCCAAAGCTTTAGACACAATTCCCCACTTAGACATGGTAGAAATGCTAAATAGACTGGGAACAAGCCTCAGTGTAACTCACTTGATTGCCAACTGTCTCACAGTAGGATGCAAATAATCAAGATAGAGAAAGTTACCTCCACATAGAGACCAGTCACCAGTGGATCCCCCCAGTGATCTCTGCTGTCACCTCTCTTGTTTGACATCTACTCTTCTGAAGTAAACTTCAATACCAAATTGCTCTGGCTGACTATAACTGAAGATGACTGCAAGCTGTAGGCACAGTAATTGAATCCCCAAATGACGTAAGCCATCCTGAAGGAAAGTTTGTCCCAAATAAATAACTGGTGCCAAAATGATGGACTGAAACTAAATGCCTAAAATGCATTATTGTAGCCTTTCAGATGTCTTCTACCTGAGGGAACTACCATATTTAAAATACACCTATAAGTGTTGACTGAGTTGTTTGTTATTTGGGAACCTATGTGGAGGTGACCTAAATTTTGATCAACATGTGTCCATTGTTGTAAAAACGGCCTACTATACTGCACAGCTTATAAATAAAAGTTTTTTGCCTAAATCTAAGCATGTCATTCTCACCTTTACTTGGCCCTCATTAGGTCACTCATTGAATATCATTTCCTTTGTGGCATGTATCTCTCTAGATACATGCCACAAATGGAATGCTCACAGAGATATCTTACTAAAAGGATAGAAGGCATAAGCAGCATGTCCTCCAAGCCCTGTCACTATACTCAGTATCTTACAAACAACTAAGAGGTAACATCAGAGACCTCCAAGGCAGACATGCAAGCAACCACCACACCATGGTACAAACCACGCTACACATAGTTCACACGAACAGTGTGCCACTCAAAAAAAGCCCTAAGGCAACACAGTATACCCAATACACTAGTTATAGGTGATTCAGTAGTGAGGCACACTAATGTTCCACTCACCAGGTTGAACAAGGAGAAAGTTACAGTTAGCTGCCTGTCAGGTGCCAGGATCCACCACATAATTCACCGCTCAGGTCACTCCACAGCAGGTACAAATATGACTCGGTCATTGTCCGTGTTGGTGTGAAAGACCTGAGACATACCTCTCTGGACTACATGAAAAGAGACATAGAAGAGCTGCTGGACCATGTAGCCCTGAGTAGCATCCTGCCATCACCCAGAATTATACCACAGTACAAGTAGAAAATGATTGACTTCAACAAGTGTGGTATCATTCTAAGGAGATCCAGTGTCTGTCTGCCTTGGATGACATGATTGACAGACCTCGATGCTTCACCAGACATGGCCGGCATCTGTCACCCCTGGGATTCTGGCTACTGGCTAAGGTGCTTGCCGTGCCCATAGTTCCTTTTTTAGGCGATGTCTTGATGTTAAAGGTACCACCGTAACACCTATAACCAAACAGAATCTGAGGGTTATGCTACTCAACGCTAGAAGTTTGAATCTTAAAATCCACTCACTCATAACCCTCCTTAAAATGGAGAACATTGATGTCTGTGCAGTAACTGAAACCTGGTTCAAGGCTCCAGAGAGCACCCCCATGCTACCAGGCTATAATTTATCCTACACCTTCAGTCCCCAAAACCTGGACCGAAGCACTAAAGTCAGCGGTGTCTCCATATATATAAAGCATATACACACCGCCAGACTGGTAGCCCAGTACAACACTTCAGAGATACTCCAGGTACAACTAACACTGGGCAAGGCAACAATCCAGGTGGCTGCCTGCTATAGGTCCCCCACCATGTCCCAAGACTCCCACTCCACATTCCTAAACATCCTGAAAAATACCAAAGTGCAACCCAACACCCTAATACTGGGGGACTTTAATTACCCCTACATAAACTGGGAAAGTTACTCAAGTATTAACTCACTTGCTCAACGATTCCTGGAATATATAAATTCCAATGCCCTGGACCAACTAGAGGGTAACACCATCCTCAATCTAGTTATAACCAACATTATCAACTGCTGCTCTACACCTGAAATTAACTCCTCCCTGGTTAGATCTGACCACAAGCTAATCACCATGGATATCCACCCCCCACCCCCCCCACCCCCACACACACACACACCATAAAGGAAACCGCTGTAAAAAAACTTATCCAAAGCAAACTTTGGGCTCCTAAAAATGGAGATGACAAACTTTACAACATCCATGCAGTTGGAAAATAGCTGCTAGACTGCTGAATCACACACCATTGTGCTGTATGAACACATTCACAAGTGCGTGGATAGAGCCATCCCAACCAGAACCAAGACATTTACCTCCAAAAAAAAGGAAGCCAAATCTGGTGGTCCCCTACCATAAACAAACTACAACAGAAAGAAGAAACTTTTGCAGAAAAAGGGTAAAGTCCCAAGACTGGAAAAAATCCCTAGCTAGCCTTAGCAGAAAATTGAGATACCTCATCAAATCCTCTAAAGCTAGCTATGAAAACAAAATATCAGCAAATACTAAAGACAACCACAAGGCATTCCATAGTTATGTCAAGAATCTTCAGGACAACACTCAGGTCTGCTCAGAGCTATAGCACAATGGCAACACATACACCAAGCCAGATGACATTGCCAATATATTGGCTGATAGGTTCAGTGCAAACTTTACCCCCCTTTCACCCCCAAAAGGGCCAATCGGAATTTCCGAGGTGTGTCAAGCTCCTAATATTACTGCTGCTCAGGTTAAAACCGCACTGTCCAAAGCCAAGAACACAGCTTCCATGGGACCCAATAATATCACTGGATGCATCCTACATGAGCTAAAAAATGAACTGTTACCACACCTGAGTGGTCTGTTCAATCACAGCCTCACTTCAGGCTTTGTACCCACCGAATGGCGAATGGCCATGGCCATCCCACTTCACAAAGGGAGAGTGACTACAGACCCCAGAAACTACCGCCCCATTAGCCTGACTAGTCTGATATGCTAGGCTATGGAGTGTATCATTGTGGACCTTATAAATAGGGATATAGGAAGCTTTCAAATTCTCATCCTCCCACTGTTTAGATTTGTGAAGGGTAGATCATGCCTGCTCAATCTGCTACACTTCTTTGAGTCTGTCACCAGAGCTGTGGACAAAGGCAAGGTGGTGCACACAGCCTATCTCGATCTTGCCAAGGCCTTTGATACCATACCCCACTCAGGAATCATTGATAGACTCACTAATCTGGGCATTAACCCCTATGTCACAAGGTGGGTTGCTAACTGGCTCATGGATAGAACTCACATTGTGAAGGTTGCAGACTCCAAATCAGACTACCAACCAGTCATGAGTGGTGTCCCACAAGGATCTGTCCTGGATCCCCTTCTGTTCGGCATCTACTTTTCAGAAGTTCAAGCCAACACAAAAGTACTCTGGCTGACAAAGTTTGCAGATGATTACAAACTGGGAGCCATTATAGAATCCCCAACTGACATAGACATCCTACAAAGGGGCCTCATTGACACCAATGACTGGTGCCTGAACCACTGCCTTAAACTAAATGCCAAAAAATGCATCGTTATTCCCTTTGGGAAAAACTCTGTGCCCATGAACTACCACATCAACAGTAGTCCACTAAACTCAGAAGGTGTGATAAGATATCTGTGAACACAGGTTAATAGCAACCTCTCCTTTGACAAACACATCACCACTGTGGTTAGAAAATGCTTTTATGTGGCACATCTCATCAAAAAGGGTTTCTCATCTAGGAAGAAAGAGGTCATCATCCCTCTGTACTCGTCCCTCATTAGTCCTGTTATAGAATACAATGCCCTTTTTTGGCATGTACCTCACTAGACACCTGCAATAGTTGGAAAAGCCACAAAAATACCTCACCAAGAAAATTCTAGGCCTTAAACACATGCCCTATACTGACAGACTCAAAAAGCTCCAGCTATACTCAGTCTCATATCACCTCCTTAGAGGTGATCTCTGCTTAACCTACAAAGCCATGTCTGACCCAAAGCTGCTAGACATGCTACATCTAAAAAAAAACCCAATCCCACCATGCCACATGCTCCAGGGACCTCAGTCTTTTTACCACATTAAATAGAACATGCAGGAGGGATATGTTCCTTATCCAGAGACTGCCCATGCTCTGGAACAGACTTCGTATTCACGTCAAGCAGAGCTCCTCTCTGGCCCTCTTCAAAAGAAACCTTGACGAGTGGATGGGAAATATAAAATTCACCCCGGGGATCACCTCAGCTTCCCTGCTGGATAGAGGCAATGGGAACTAACGTCTGTTGACATGATACTAGGGATTCTTATTGGCTAGGCTAACATAGGCCCCAGGGCTATTAGCCTAGTACACACCTATGAACCTGTGCCTAGCAAACAAGGTATCCTCTGACGCATTACTGATGCATTTACTGCACATCAGCAAGCAAAATGCAACAGCAGCAGAATGGTTTGGAGGGACAGGTATATCTCACAGAGGATACCTATACTCTCAAACAGACTCCCCATCCACACAAAGCAAAGTTCATCCTTGTGCATATTCAGCCACAACTTAGATCTATGAATTGGAAGGAAGATTTACTCCAGGACTGCCTCCTGTACTAATGGACAGAGGTAGATCCTAAAGGCTTTATCCCATGCATGGGTCCCCTCAAATTATCTATGGTATAATCCCAGTTATTCTCATCAGCAGGTAATAAATAATTAACAATGATGGGATGGGTAATGCCAATCTATAACCAAATGGAATAAGTTATTTCAAGCACAAAAAGGGAAATTGCCTAGGATTAAAATGGCCTGCAATGGCAGCTAGTCTAGTACTTAGCTATAAACTTATAGAGTCCCAGTACTGCTTATCAGCTTTCTTTGGAACTATAGCCATTGAGTCAGGAGTCTTGCAGGCAGCTTTAAAAGTGTGTTCTAGAGCTGGAAAAATGGAAGGATTAGATGCAAAATTAAGAACCTCATCCTCTAATAAATAGTAAAAATCTTCCCAGTTCTGGTGGATCCCTATTTGCTTTCATAGTTCATAGGTGATTACTAGGCTAACGACCACAAGGGCCTTTTTAAGCCTAGTCATGCATCCCAAATCTCTGACCAGTTCTGATACCCTTGATAAGTGTAAACATGGGCCTGGGAGATGAAACATTTACAGGTTACCTATGTCCACTAGAAGCATAGGTGCCAAACCAGGGATGAATTTCTGGTTTTCCAACCAATTGTCCACATTGCACTTGAATTGTGTTAGGGAGGAACTCTGCTTCACATGGATGGAGATCCTGTTCCATAGACAGGGTGGTCTCTGAGATACATACCTATCTCTCCAGCAGGCCCTATTTATATGACAAGCAAGGTTCAGGTCTTTAGAATGGGTAATTCTATTTTTTGGATATACAGGAGATCCATCAGAGTGGGGTCTAACAACACCCTGTATGTCAGGCATAGATCTCCCATCAGAAGCCTGTAGGAAACAGAATACAGGAATAGGGCCATAAGGATATTTTACTTATGCCCTGTATTCTTTTCATGAAGAAGCTCTGTGGACATTCCAGTTGTTGTTGTATATGCCTAGTTAGGTACATACCAAAAGGGGCATTGTTCTCAATCATAAGTCTGATGAATGCTGAATACAGTGGAACAATGACTTCCTTGGAGTTAGATGCCATACCTTTGTTTATAAGTTGCATAACATAGAATGATTTCCTCATCACTGTAGACATGTGATGGTCAAAGGCTAGATTACTATCTGTGTGTGTCCCTAAGTCCCTGACTACTCAGTCAACTCTAAGGGGTGTGCTGTCAATATGATAGTTACCAGGGATGGAGGACTTCCCTAAGGATACTATTATGCATTCCTTGGCATTTAGTTTTAGTTCATGGTTCTGACACCCGTTGTTTGCATCAGCACCTCCTGAAGAAAATTTTTGTCAGTGCGAGATTCAATGACAGCTCCTAATTTGCATTCATCTGCAAATTTAGTCAGCCAGAAACCACTGACATTGGCCTTGACTTCTGAGAAGTAAATGCCAAAAAGAAGTGGTCCAAGGACTTATCCCTGAGGGACTTGTGACTGGCCTCTTTGTAGAGGTAGATTCCCCAATTCTAATTTCCTGGGTCCTGTCTGTGAGCCAGTTGGCTATCCACTGTGTGACATATGTGTTTGTATGTAACCTCTTGAGTTTGTCAACAATACCTAAGTAAGGTATTGTGTCAAATGCCTTGGCCAGGTCAAGGTAGGCAGTGTGAATGATTTTGCCCTCATCCATTCCTTTGGTGACCTTCTCAAAGAAGTCCACCATGATCTGCTCTTGATGAAACCAAACTGGGTTGGGTCCAGTTTCTGGTGGTTTACTATATCTCTGTTGATCATCTCCATGATAATTATTTCCATGGCTTTACATATAAGAATAGTGAGGCTTATGGGTCTATAGTTTCCAGGGTCTGTAGATGGCCCACCTTTGTGGAGGAGGATGACTGTTGCCTTTCTCCATTCATGAGGCACAAAGCCTGTTTCAAGGCTACAGTTAAATAATAATTCCAGAAGCCCTGATAGGTCATGTTCCATGCTATTTAGAAGGCATCCTGGGATATTGTCTGGGCCCATTGATGCAGTGTTCTTGGTCTTAGAAAGACCATCAAGAACCTGTTCCCTAGTGATAGTAAGGGAAGTTATATTTGATGATATTTCCTGAGGGAAGGTTGAGGGGGAGGGAGGGGTAAAGTTGGAGCTGAATTTATCAGCCAGGAGGTTTGGTACATCTTCCAGCTCAGTATAGGTGGCTCCATTTACAATGAGATCTGCACACAATTGTGTATTGCCTTTGAGGTTGTGGACATAGCTAAAGAATGCTTTGTGGTTGTCCTTGGCCCAGGAGGTCAAACTTACCTCAGATTTGGCTTTGATATACTTTATTTGTCCTCTGAGTTGTTTGTTTAGTTTCAGAGTGCTTTTATCCTTTTGGGGGTTGCACCTCCTACCTTTTGCCATGATTTTCTTCCTCCATTTATACAGTCTATTGATTTTGTGATTCCACCAGGGTGGCTTGTTTTATGAGGTAGTTCTGTACTTCTTCCTAGTGGGTACAGCTGCTTCTATGCGGCTATTAACATGCTTGTACATGGTTTCTTTGAACAGTTCTGCATAGGCAGCTGTGTTCTCATGGTTTATGGGGGATTACAATGCTGCCAGGTTCTCACTTAATAGCATGAGGTTAGCCTTAGAATAGTTCCTGAATATTCCAGGTTTAGCTGAGGGTCCAGGTTTTATTTTTACTACAACGGTGACCATTTTGTGATCTGACCTTACCAGGGAAGGCATTACAGTAATGGGTGTGCAGCAGTCTCCAATATTAATGAGGACCTGATCCAGTATGGTTGCACCCCCTGGTTAGTGTATTGATTATCTGGTCCAGGGAGTTTGTGTTTACAAAATCCAGGAATCCTTATGCATGTATGTTTTTTGTTGTATAGGATTCCCAGTTAATAGTGGGGTAAATAAAGTCTCTCATGAATATAGTATTGGGTTGGATGGTTAGTGTTTCTAATAAGTTTATATACATGGTATGGGTTTCCTGAGTCATAGAGGGGAACCTATAGCTTGCAAAGAAGTGTTATTTGATTTTAACTATGGTGATTTGAACATGGAGCAGCTCAAGTGCATTGCCCTGTTTGACTAGCCAACTAAAACTTCCCTGAGCCTAGCAACAGTTTCAGCAAAGTAAAAAAAAAAAAAAAAACTTGTCTAAGATTAACTTTAGTTCACTAACTGAATTATCAGAGTTATGGGCAATGGATTCCTGAGGAGAATAATGCCTGGCAACATAGGAATACTCATAATGTGAAAATACATACTGTTCTCTTATAATACCTACACTAGAACTATGAAAAAGCAAAAAGCCCCAAAAATTGAGACTGCAAAATACTCTTATCCAAAGATATAATGGTTTGCACTCAGAATTGAGTGACTGCAAACCACTTTTAGAAAATATATAGCATGTGTCCTCTCTACAGAAACAATCTGATCATCTGTCCTTTAATTATATTTTTGTTTCTTTCTTCTAGGAATATCCCTACTGGGAGAGTGGTCAGTGGACAGCCTACTATCCCTCACAAGAAGTTTCTTTTCCCGGTTTGGTTCAACCATATGTCTAACTGGTACTGGAACAGCCCCTGAGGATGTTTCTAATCATTAGCCCATAGGGGCCATTACAGTTGCACCAGAGAGAGTTGAGGCAACAGGGTAAGTGGTCTGTGGATCTGTCTTTGGCCACACTAGCGTCACTAACAATAGGCTGAGGCTTTTACTTATTTTTTTCTTTTTCGGTACACGCAGTGTGGTAGAGGCAGGTCTAGAGTTATTATCCATGCTGTACCTAGAGTAGAAACCTAATTGCCAATACAATAAGCTCAGTAACACTGTGAAAAGGTAAATATTCGCTAGTCAGCACACCAGTACACTACCATTCCTCAAAGATCATCCAACAATTCCCCACCTAAGTAAACACAAGCAGTACACTCAAAAATATGTCACCAGACCTTAAACTTTAATCAGAAATATCAGAGAACATTTATTGCCTCAGAAATGAGAAAACATTCTAACTCTGTTTAAAATAGAAGTATTTTGACTGTAATGGCCAAATACTTTCGTAATTGCTGTTTTCCACACATAATTTAAAATAAGCTGTGTAAACAGTATGGAAAGATGTACAAAATATCCATGCCAAAAAAAAAAACAAATGGAATTTATTTGGGTGGAATATCCTTTTTTTTTTGTTTATTTTGTTATGGTAGGTCATAAAAAATAGCACAAATATCCAATAAAAATATTTATGAGATGAAGTGGTCCCCAAATGGGTTCTTATCTCTTAGACAAAAAGCTTTTGATACATTGCTGTTCCTCTCGAGCCAGAAGGGTGCTTCTATTTGAGGGGACAGGAAAATTCTGAAGATTTACCTCATGCTGGTTGTTAATAGGCTGCACAATTTTTGGAGAGAGGTATATCATCCACCAGGGACAGCAAGGGAGAGGGAGGGGAGTTATAGCTTTGGACAGCTGTCCAGATGCTGTGTCCTTGGCAGGGCACTACCCAAAGATTATTGCTGCATTGAGAATGAAGACCATAATATCATTACTCAAAGAGTTTTTTGTTTGAATGAGAATCATCCAGTGAATAGCTTGCCATGATTTCTACTGCTGGGGAAAACAGTAAATAGGATTTTTTTTTCTCCTTTAATTAAATCTTTTGAACGGTATACCCTACAGAATACAAACTAAGACTTAGTGACAAGTATAAAATAATCCCTTATAGCTAGTATTCAAGGCAAACAATGCATAGTGTTTCTGGACATTAGCTGACTTGTTTATTTAATATGATTATATTCACAGAGAGTGGAAAAAAGATTAACCAGGTATTATACATCCTGCTGTGCCAGTGTTAACATGCACCGTAATTATTTTGTAAGGTAGAAACATTTCTTATACAGGAAACAAGGTAGCATCTTAGTCACACTTTTAGATATGCATGTTTCTTAAATAAGCTCTACTTCTTTCGCTGATATTAAGAAGTACCATAATCTGTAGGTTGCTGCATGTGGTTTAAGATGAGATAGTGAACTACATTTGTTCAGACATATGGAATCTATTTTTAAGTAACAACTGTTAAAGAATAATGACAAAGAAGAACTACACCCCCCAGCCCACACTATCTCATATCTTAAGTCAGGCTGTAAGCAATATTCTAGGTGGTGTGCACCAGTCTCTCTTACCACATTTTAAATGTTTAAATACATTTCTTGACAAAGTTAGAAATGCACTGTTCTGCTCATCTATAGCAGCATTAGCAAGGTTTTACTTGGTGCTGAGTTATGCAGTCAGGCTATTTAAAAGCAACCTTGCATATGTAATGATTAGCCTAGTTAATATATTCATGATGCTGTCAGTAGAGGACCAAGTGAGTATGATGTAAAAAAACTTAAATGCACACTCTATGACTGACACAATAATTCTGTCTGCACAGCAGTATAATCATTCCTTTCTGGCCGACAGAAGGAACCAGGAAGAAGCAGCTACTAATTTCAGTTTTTGAACATCATACACAATGTTTAAATCTACAGTGAAGGTTGAAGTCCAGCTGCACAGTTTTGAAAAAGCTATCGTTAATGTCTGTGAGTCACTAGCGCATAGTCTCTCACTCTTTGTAAAGAATTAATATGTGCAGAAAAGCTGAATATGATATATTTACTACAGGGTCATTTATTGAACTAGCATCTTTGGAAAGTGTAAACCATATCATCATTTCATAATTTGTTTTTATTATTTTAAAATCCTGATGCTTCTGCTAAACTAGATACTTGGCAGTTTCAAACAGGAGAACAGAGTTAGCAGTTGGCATATTTTTGTAATGTGATATAATATAATGCAATATATAAAATCAAGGGTATAGCCTAATGATTGTGGTTAACTATACAATTCAAAATGTCTTGCTGTGCAAATAACCAGTGATGTTTAGTACTGCTGGATTTGCTTTGGAATAGTAGGGTCTATTCCTCTTCATTCTTCCTTATACATTTGTTGTATGTTGACCTATTGCTAAAGGTGTGTTTTATTTATAAGAAGGAAGATTTCTTCAGTGGTTATTTTAACTTAAAATCAGATACAGTGATGCTTGATTCTTAACTTCAGTAATCTTCCATATTATTTACTATTTTGGAAAAGAAAATCTTACGCTGTGACTTTATGCCTTAGATTTCTCTATAATGGCAACTTATATTTGCTGTAAGAGCCCACAAACTGAAAGAAGATTCAGGAAGTGATCTTTATTCCAAGTTTTTTTTGCAAAAACATTATACTCAGAGCATATATATGTTAAAAAAAATAAACAAGCTAGTCCCTTAAGACAAAATTATATCCCCAAAGGTCTGTCAAACAGGACTAAATATAAAACAAAACACAAGATGAATTAGTAATCTGTGCATTTATTTCCTTGATAACTCAGAAGGACAAGTCTATAGTACAGGCTAAATTAATCTATTCTAAATGTCCTAGTTGTTGAATTTATTAGGCGTCTAAGTATGGGGAAGAGTTCATTTGGTAACAGCAAGGAGCAGAGGATCACATTCATGCCACTGTAGTGCTGATTGCTTTTAACATTTATCACATTAAGGACATATTATTTGAATTGCTACAGATGCTAAAAGCCTTACTTGATATGCTCACTGGCTGTCTATCCAGTGGGTGAAACTTTTTACTGCAGTAAAATCCTTCAGGTGACTTTTTGAAATCCACAAGAAGTCGTCATTTGTAGTATGACTTTGACTGCAGATTTTATTCTCTGTCCTGCTTTGCATTGATTTGTGCATCATGATTGAAGACCTTTTGTCACAAACAGTAAAGGAATTGTCAAATGACAACTTTTTGAAGAGTTAGCCCCCAGATGTCCATCCTCAGCCATTTTTACTAGCCAAATAGTCATATACCCCCATGGAAGACTTACAAGTTTTTAGCTGAGTAAATACAGCAACTAGCACTACAAAAGATGACAAACCTAACATACTAACTCAGTACAGGAGAAGACAACATCTCCAAGACTATGGAGTTACAAGTTTTTTAGTTGAGCAAATACAACAACTGACCCTGCAAAAGCTGACAGACCTTACATATATAAACAACAAATATACCAGTAACAGACTACTGATGTAAAAACTGCAACTGGTGAAGTAACAAACACATAGGGAACTATAAAATAAACTTAATTTATTGAAAATTAAGTGCTTTCATCCTGTTTGTAACACAGACTTCTTCAGAATCCCAGTAATCCATTTAATTAACATTTAAATAACCCTCCATTTCTGGTCACATGACAGAACCACACCAGTTAAAAATGCCCCCAAATCAATTATGTATAAATACCATTTACTAATAACTTATAAAACTAAAATCTCTACAAAGCAAACATATAATAAAAGTTATGTATAAATAACAACATGACAAATATAAATACATATCCTATCGGTACATTATAGGAACATAGTTTTACAATAGTAGAAATAGATTGATTTTCATTAAGGTCATTTAATATGACGGTGTTCAACCTAATTTGCCACTTAAACTCTTGAGTATAAAAAAGGAAAATGTTATAAACATTACTTTGACAAGATGGATGTTGATTCCTTAGTAGAAAACATGGTACATTTATATGTGGCTTTTGATGAATTTACTGAAAGGGGATATATTAGGAAATTTCTGGTTTATATGAAAAAAGAAGTCCTTGAAAATAAGGATGAGAGATACCCCCCTTACTTTAGTGAATGATGCACTAATAATCAAATGCAACCTGACTTGGATCCTGCAAATATATTATGCTATCCTAATACATTTAGTAGGTGTAGTGATGGCGTCAGGGATATAATTAACAACAACTGGTGTATTCTGAGAAGCTGTACTGAATTACAGGGTCTTATTCCTGAAATGTCACTTTTTGTATTCAAATACATATGTTCCTGACTGCTCTTTGATGTCTGAAGAAGCGTTGACCCAAACGTGAAAGCGCTTACCTTACTGCAGTTCTTATTCTTTTTGTTCTTTTAGCAGCATTAAATGTTGGATTTTATGGACTAATTGTGTCTTCATTGAACACGCAGTTCATGGTGCACTCCTCAGTTATTTTTACTTTTATTTGTGCTTCCGTGAACCGAGGGTGCTTAACCTAGCAGTACTTGTTTTTTCTTGGATTGTTGTTGCTAATTTGCTGCTAGGATATGGCTGCCACACCAGTTAATCGAACTGGCGTTCTTGATGTTGGATGTGCTCTTGGTTTGGAAAGTTTAGTCGCTATGTCAGCTAATCCTTTGCTTAAGCTGACGACTAGCGATTTGAATAATGATGACAACACAGCTAACAACTTCAAACACAACATGAACGTTATTCTAACAACCAGGAAGTTAGAGAATAAACTACAGAGGCTACGCAATGTGCAGTGGCAAAAACTGCACATGGAAGTGAGTCTCCATTTTAAATTAGTTCCTAGGGGCTTAAGGGTGTTGAAGATGCCCACCTTTGGTACCACGCAACCGGAACTTTTGGTTAGATGGCAAAAATTGAATCTTGATACTAGTTTTACTATATCAAGATTCTCATCGAACAATATGACATTGTAATACGAGACTTGACAACTGAGATTATGGAACTCGAGAATGAGCTGATCGAGCTTTTGGGGCATCATGAGCTAACCACACTCAGTAGTGACCTCAAGCTCATGCTCAATTCCATTGACACTAAGTCTTTGCAGGAAAAGAAGAAGAAGTTGGAGAGGGATTTTCTTGATTTCCAAAAGGGCCAGGTCTTTTCCTGGCCTCGTGATCAATCTCAACACAATGTCAATAAGATGAGCAGTGTGAATAATTCTACCAATGCCAATAATAGAGTTTCTAGAACTAATGTTTCACAACGAGTTCCTGTTTCCAAGGCAATTGCCACTAGAAATACTAATGGCACAGTCGATTCGTTTGTTCCGACGCATCTGAGTTCAGATAAGGGATCCGCCCCTAACACGACGTCAACAGTGAATACGAATGACGTGGTTGTTCCACCCATTTCAGTGTGTTCCAACTCTGTCGATGGTAACACCATTTCCTCAACTACGAAACCACGACAAGTCATAGTTGAAGCTCTTATTCATGCGGAAGGGCATGACGATATTGTTACTCCAATGACACCAGGGGTTGTTGAAACGAGTGAAGTGAAAGACACACGCCTTAAGCGTTTCCCTATTGATCCTCATACAATTATAGTTGAAGAGGAGGTTTTTGGTGTGGGTGAAGGATATCCTACTTTTCCGTTGCCCTTCAAACCATTCGAGAGATGGACTTGGTCTCCACAAGGCAGGGCAGTCAAAAGGAAGAGTACGGAAGAAGTTTCCCAACAAACGAAGAAAATACTGAAATGAGTTCTCATGAGTTGGTCGTTAATATTTCTAGGTATGTACTGAATGCACATGAGTTGTCCGTATTGAATAGAGGTTTGGGTTTCATACCCTCCAGCTGTAATGAACTTACAGATACTATTGTTGACATAAAACTTTTTACTAGGAACTTAGGTTTGAAGCTGCTCTATGGTGACAATAGCAATTAGACAGGGGCTAATGTTTATAACATATTTAGGAAGCCTTCCACATTCATGCCTCAGCAACATCCTTTGTTAGAGGCATTTGAACAAGCTTGTGAGAGTGAAATTTTTGATTTATATAATAATAAAGAGATGAAACCGGACTTTTTTAACACTACCATGGATGAAAGGGACGCGATAACCAGCTTGAGAAATAATGACTTAATCACTATTAGGCAAGCTGACAAAGGAGGTGCAGTCGTCATTATGGACAAGTCAATGTATTGTGATAAAATGGAAACTATGTTATCTGACAAGGCCACTTACTTTCCTTTGCATAATTATGACCTTAATAATTTAATTAGAACAGTACATGGTTATCTTTATGACTTGCTGATTACAAATGTTATTGATAACGACTTGTATAGATATTTCTTAGTTGATAATCCCCTAGTTCCTTCGTTTAGGGGTCTTCTGAAGATTCACAAAGAACTCTTAAATCCTCCCTTGAGACCCATTGTGTCTAGTAAAGGATGGCTCACTGAGCCCCTCTCTATATATTTGGATAAAATGTTTAAACCTATAGTAATGGGAGTTGATCAGGTCCTAAGAGATACCACACATTTTTTGGAGAATCTTTCAGTCTTTGTGGATTCTTCCTTCTTTTGCAATGATGACCTATTAGTAACACTTGATGTCAAGTCATTGTTTACCTCAATACCGAACGACATTGGTATGGAATTTATTAGGCTTTTTCTAGTGAAGAAGAACATTCCCAATGACAGGATATGTAGATGGATGTCCCTCCTGGAACTTATATTGGAGAACAATGTATTGTTATATGATAAACACTATTATTTACAAACCAAAGGGGTGGCAATGGGTACCCCATGTGCCAACGCCTATGCCAACTTGGTGTTGGCACATTGGGAAGACACCTTTGTTTTCAACAATAATGATGATTTTGGCAAACATTTGAAATATTATAATAGGTTTGTGGATGATGTTTTTATTGTGTGGGGTAGTACGGTTGAACTGTTAATGGAATTTGTGACCTATTTGAATGCCACTACTGATTTTCTCTGTTTTGATTGTTCTCATTCATTCAATGCTATTGAGTTCTTAGATGTTAGAGTTGTTATGGTTTCCAATGGTTTTGACACGGAACTTTACAGAAAATCTTGTTGGAGGAACAATCTTCTGCACCGTAATAGCATGCATCCTAAGCATGTGCACAGAAATATAGTTAAGAATCAAATCATGAGAGTGTCTAGATTGACTACTCAAGACACCACTTTTGAACACAGTAAGGCACAATTGACTGAGAACTTCATATTCAGAGGTTATAATGGCCATGAGGTTCTTAATGACATTAAAGAAGGGGACAGACTAAGAGCAGGTCCTGGTGCCCCTTTGATGAAAAGAAGTAATTCCAGATCAACATTTACCACGAAACATGATACCAGTCATGTTAATAGGTTAACAATACCTTACACTAATAGGAACAAACACATCACAAGAATCCTTAACAATAATTGGAAACTTTTGTTAATGGACGATAGGATCAAGAACGTTATAGAAGATAGACCCCGAATAGCATATAGGAATATGTTGTCTCTTAATAGGTCATTGTGTTATGATAGCAATTTCGAAGGTTCTAGACAGTCTGATAGATGTGGTACATTTTCTTGCCGTTCCTGTAATCAATGCAAATACATAGCCAATTCCAATAGCTTTACACATCCAGTAACAGGACGTGTTTATGTATTCAAACACTATGCTGATTGTAAATCCACTAATGCTATTTATGTTGCAGAATGTCAACAGTGTAAACAGTTTTATGTTGGCAAGACAAATAGGTGTTTACGAGAGTGCATAAGAGAACATATTTATGCCATTGATAGGAGCAACACAACTAATGCCTTGGCGCAACATGTCATTGTAAATGGATCCTCACATACTTTTAAATTTAAGGTCTTGGAACTGGTTATGAAAAATGGTAGATTAGGTAACATTAGGAATTTTACAGAAGAAAAGGAAGGCAAGTGGATTTTGAAACTCCAAGCCCATAGATATGGGCTCAATGATAGAGTCACTCTCAAGCCGTTTTTGACTAACAGACCATTAAGGCATTAGTTTTTACATGTTTTTATTGCTATTAGTCATTTAATAACATATATTATACAATTGTTCTATTTTCCTAGATGTAGTTTTAGGCTAGTATCATATATGTTTTCCTTGTACAAACCGATGCCTACATTTTTAAATTTGTTTCTAAGTTTGTTTTTAAATTTGTTTTGATTTGCTACATCTTAACAGGTAGTGATGTCACTTTTTGTATTTAAATACATATGTTCCTGACTGCTCTTTGATGTCTGAAGAAGCATTGACTCAAACGTGAAAGCGCTTACCTTACTGCAGTCCTTATTCTTTTTGTTCTTTTAGCAGCATTAAATGTTGGATTTTATGGACTAATTGTGTCTTCATTGAACACGCAGTTCATGGTGCACTCCTCAGTTATTTTTACTTTTGTTTGTGCTTCCGTGAACCGAGGGTGCTTAACCTAGCAGTACTTGTTTTTTCTTGGATTATTCCTGAAAAAGCTAGATTTGCCTATCAGAATTGTGAGAGTTTAAAACAAAAACTTTGCTATAAAGATCTTAACTGTTTGAATATGAGCCGGCTTATAACAAAGAAGGGAACTGTCCCCTGCTATATCTGCATTTGCTGTGTATCCATTAACAGTGATGTCATATTTACAAATCCCAGCAGTGGTGAAATTTATCATATTAAGTGTTTTACAACATGTAATACTTGTTATATTGTCTATCTTGCAACATGTCGGATATGTGCAGCCTTCTGTGTAGAAAAATCTACTAGACTGCTCAGAGATAGGATTGTAGAACACAGGTCTGACATAAAAAGAAGTAACTTAACAAACTCGCTAGCCAAACATGAGAGTGAGAATGGTGCAACACATACTTTTACCTTTAGAGTGCTAACTGCCCTTCAGAAAACTATCAGGGGAGGGGATATTAATAATAAATTGGAGATGAAAGAATATGAATGTATTACAATTTTGCAAGCGGATGTTTTGCCTCATGTTAACAAAATGATTACACTCAAACCAGTCCTGAAAGATAGGATGTTATGTTTATGGTAGAACAGTTATTTTTGTCCTGTCTTTAATAAATTAGTTTTGAACTGTTCATTTATTTAATTAATGTATGTTTAATTGAAAATGTGTTTTTCTTGGCTGTGTTTTATTGAATGATTGCGATTTGATTGGTATTTAAGTAACTCAAGGAGTTTACTTTTTATCCTGCACTGAAGAAGGCTTGCTGTACCTGAAAACTTTGCTCTACCAATAAATATTTTAGTTATATTGATTTGTTATACCTTATCAGCATACCTCTCAACCGTTTAGAGCAAGAAATCTGGACTAAGGCATCAACAAAAGTGAGACAAATGTCCAAAAATAGGAACAATTTTTAAATATTGCTTTTACAAACTTAGAAATTTGATAGAGAAGCAGGTTTTGCATTAGCATGAATTTTCTGAAGGGTATGAAACATGAAACTCAAATGTCTGTCATTCTTTTCTAACTTCAGTCTTTAATGATTTGCCACTAATTTGCCAGATAACCAGAATTTTATGAAAAATGGACTTAAAAATGTGAGGTAAAAATCTGTACAGTTGAGAGCTATGCATCATCAGAAGAGCTCCCAATTTGTCTGTTCAGGTTCAAGTAAGCTTTTTACAGATCATACTCTATTCTATGCCCACTACCATCAACACCTTATTGCCTAAGACTGTGTGAGGATTTCTCACTAGTTATTACATTCTGCAGCAGTGGAAGATATGCATGTGTAATGCACTTTGCAAACCCAGAAAGCATTATAAGATGCATTTTATTCAAAATTCTCATATTTTGAGTACTGGGTATATTCTACAAATCCTTCAAATGGTGAAAAGCAGGAAGACTGTTTTCTTATCTATTTCCTGTCCTACATCAGTTAGTCATGTAAATCTTTTCTCTTCTCTTTCTCTGCCTCTTGGAATTACTTGAATAAATTTAAGTGTAGGACAGCTCTACACTAGAAAAACCCCAAACCATCTTCTTCCTTACTGCTTGGAATGTAATTGAAAGGTAATGATATCCATTGAAAAGGGCAAGGATACTTCTGCTGTGCCAATTTTGTACCCAGTGAATTAAAAGGAAAACATTTTAGATTCAAAAGAGGCCCAAAAGTATGAGATTACCTGGTCTAGTAATAAAAGCTGGCTCAGTAAAGAGACTTACCTGATTTTGGATCCCTAAGATGTGTTTGAAGGAAATTATATAACATAGATTTAGGTGTACTCATAATAGCGTATCAATTTTCTGCCACAATTGTTCTCTGGAAAACATTGAGATAAGATGAAATAGATAAAAGTGATAGGGTAAAACAAAACTTTAGAACACTGCTAAGATTCCTTAAAGTGAAACCCTTAGCTTTTTTCAGCTATGTACTGATACATTCTGTTTAACCATAATCCCCAGTGACTGTGCTCTTCTATGCTGGTGTAATTATTGGATAGATCAGCCATGAGACTGACAAAATAAAGTGGTTCACCCATAATCCTCCATGCAGATGTGATGCTGATCTGTGAACTGTTGCTCACCCATCATCTTTCAGCATGCATATGTGATGCTGATGTGTCACGTGTCCCTCACCCATCATCCTTTAGCATGCAGATGTGATGCTGATGTGTCATCTGTCCCTCACCCATCACCCTTTACATGCAGATGTGATGCTGATGTGTCACCTGGAAAGCTCTGTGTTATGATTAACAGAACAAAGACTTTCTTCCTTGATGAACAACTGCAAAATATCAGCAACTACCTGAGCATCTGATTTGACAATTTGACTTAGGATAAGATAGACATCAGAATAGATCATACTTTTTCACCATGTATAATAACAAGCCTTCCAGACATATAGAGTTAATAAATAGCCTATTAATGGATTTATTATTAAATTTGGTGACAATGTGTATGTTTTCTTTCGACCACTTTGCAGGCAGAGAGGAAGAAAATTATATTATTCATTAAGCTGCAAGCTTGTGAACTTTATCTTATTTCACTGAAGAGAAAAAAAGACCTTTCAGCACTGGTTTATACTGCATGGTATTAGCAGTTTTTGCAAGTTTCTAACAGTTGTGGTCTCATTTTTGAGAGGGGAAACAGAACACACTAAGCACAACACTGTAGTGCTCATTTATTCAGTGCAGGTAGTCTTTCATATACACCTATTTATGTCTCCACAGCCTCATTAAAACGTGTCATATATTACACTAAACACCTCCACCCACTAAAAATTACCTTCAAGGAACCTGTTATTCCATGTTCAGATTTATATATGTGGAGGCAGTTGTATTTATATTTGACAATCAGCCCTGGCAGTGTGGTTTATGTGCTTCACTACAATCAGATCCCTCCTGTCTTTATCTTGCCAAATCTTTTTTATGCATTATAACATAAAAACACACTTTTGCTATTGTGCACAATTACCTGGGGAACAACATCAGATGCTGTTTTTGAAGACCTCCATTATCTTAAGCCATACACTTTGTTTATGACATAAATTCTACAAGGTATCACTTGAAAACAGTGGGAAACCAAGTAGACCAAAAACATTTGGACAAACCTTTAAAGCAACCAACTACATTTGCCTGCAAATTGGTACTCTAAAATAATCATTAGACTTTGACTAAAACATATATAATCAGATGGTGTTCATTAAATGATAACAGAGACTTGTTTGCTATGGGCAGTGCTGGTACCAGATACCTAAATGCACAGCAGATGAAATCCCCCACTCCACCTCCTCACCTCATCCCTAGCATTATCACCTGATATTTGGACCAAGCACATCTTTATACCTGTCTGTTTGCTGCCTGGTCTAATGTGTGCATTTTCTCTCTATCCCATTATACACTAGTGAACGTGTTCTCAATTTGTACTCTAAACATTGACTGACTTATGAAAAATGGAGTACCTAGATAAAATAAAAAAGAAATGTATATACATGTATCCATAACCCCTTTTCCCATTTTTTTGCACATGGGGTTAGGGTGCCATTTCAACAGTGACAGTCATCTAGAGCCAAGTTTGACACCACTGGGTGGCTAGCCAGTGACTTAAATACATATCACTTAACACATCACAATTTAATTTTTCAGCACAAAGACATAAATATATATAACTTAACACATTACATTGAAATCATTTGGCATAAACAACTGAAAGCCTTAGGCAGTGACACAGAATAACTGAGGCTGATTTTAATCTGTGGATGTATTGTTAAATCATGGAATATCTAGAAAGAAAGGGCATTTATATTTTGTCACATGCATTGTTGTATTCACAACTATGGTGTTATCTCCATTGTAAACTAAACTTTTAAAATCTCACTATCATTAGTCAGTGACATTTACATTCTAGTTCAGTAAAAGAATGGAAACTGCTCTTCTGTATTCAATTATCTCTATACTTTCTTTCTGGTGCCCATCCTGCACAATGCCACTACCATCTTTCTCAATGCAGCCACCATCCTACACAAAGCTTTCACTACTGTAGGGTAAAGACATCCACTAGTCTAGGTGCAAACTGTCAGGGGGTGAGATTGGCACTGTAGATGATGTAGCAGTCTTTACCTCCAAGTCAGTGGTGCAGGGGAAGACAGCCACATCATTTTCCATTTAAGCAGCCTTGTTTGAGGTCATAGTTGCCTACATGTTTGCAATGTGTGTATGGTTTGTTTGTTTGTTTGTCTGTGTGTTAAGACCTGTAGCAATGAGTTAGTGCAGCTCTTGGACACAGTTTTCTGAAAGGTGTTTCAAGCATGAAATGGCTACTACATATAGTCATCAAAACTGGCTGTGTGGGCACTAATTTGGTGACTGCCCTAGGCAGCAAATCACCTCGGTATAGTTCTGGTTTTGCACTGTTGATTTACCAGTTTCTAACCCAGACTTTCACATCAACAAAATTCTCCCAGATTATATTCACATTTGCAGATCCGTCATTCATGCACATCAGAATCATTTTGTAGCCACTGGAAAAAAATCAAAAATGGCAGGTGCTGCTAGAACTTTATTTCCCTAATTTGATGCATCTCCTCCAGAAAATGGGCTAATTGTCTGAACATCGAAACAAAAAAAGTCATTCTCAAAACAGCTTCTGTTTTTCTCTTATATTATAGACTGCCTGAATTCTAAAACAAAGAAGAAAAGTGTTCCTTTAAAAATCAGGACTTAAGTCACACCAAAATATGCTGAGTTTGTTTGTCAGCTGCCCCTGGCCCTGGTAGGGAAACATGACCTGATTCCACTATACCATACAGTGTGCCTGCCAGCCAGTCTAGGGCACCCTTCATAACTGTCCTTTCCTTCATCTTTTTTCTTAAACACCAGTAACATGCATAATCTTCCTTTGAGTCCTAAACTATTGGTTACTTAGCTTAAAACCAAACATTGCTAAATTGGATGTATGTTATGGAGATGATGACTCTCCAACTGATACTCTGATGCAGTGTCAGCTGGTGTCTGAATGGGTGTAATATATTTCATCAGCTTTGTAAATGCATTCTCCAAAGACTCCTCCAATTTATCAATGATCTTTTGGTTTCAGACAGGATTTCTTTTAATGAAACATATGCTAACTTGACAAAATCATGTAGCTGGATGATGGTTTCTATATTTCAAAAGTTCTGTACTCCCATTCCTTGCATTTCATTTTATTTTACTTTTATGGTAACTTTCAACTCATATATTGAATAAGTTACCTCTTAAACTTCAAAGTCATCTGTGATCAAAACTT
This sequence comes from Protopterus annectens, assembly GCF_019279795.1. NCBI lineage: Eukaryota > Metazoa > Chordata > Ceratodontiformes > Protopteridae > Protopterus > Protopterus annectens. The sequence continues at coordinate 508,966,209 of NC_056749.1, forward strand.
CTGATTGGTAGGCAGTTTACAATTTACAGAAATGACTACAGAAGCCTTATTTTGCACTGAAGCGCTGTGAGGCCTGTCTCCAAGATACATCCTGTTATGCTAGTTACAGCTTATTTTCATTATCATTAGTTTCCCAGTTCAGATCCAATAATTGAATGTACCATAGCTCCTGGATAGGGTGAGGAGGGGGAGTACATTTTACGTTTGAAAAGTGTACCTTGCTTATCCACTTGCTGAAGATTCTAGCAGTTGTATGCAGGGACTAGTTAACCTAAATATTATTTCATCTGCATGAAAAGCTCTGCTTAATTGCCTTGTGTTTACTCATTGGTGGATTGTAATAAAGGTGATTTAGATATCAGTGTGAGGCTGACAGCTCCTATGGGGGGGGGGTGGGGAGTACAGCCAGTGATGAACTGCTTTGAACAGGATCACCACAGTAAATTTACCTATTTAATTTAATTACCTAAGCAAAAATAAATAAACAGTAAGTACATAAATAAACAGATAAGTAAGTTGTGGCAACCCTATTCAAAGAAGCCACAGCTGTGGCACCCTAGATAGGAGGTCAGTGCATATGTTGCATGCAATTGACCAATCAGTTCACAGGATTTCCTCACATTGAAAGTAGCAGAAAACCCACAGATATCAAACAGTAAATGGGTGGTCCTGTCCCGGTCAAAATAACCGAAATATCAGCAGCAGGCAGCTAGCTATATGCAGTGGACAGCACTGCAGATAAGTGAGAGACACTGGGGAGCAGTTAGATCAGCAGGTAGAATGTAGCAGCTCTCTGCCTGTGCAGATGTATGCCTTTTTCCATTTGACTGGTGTAATTAGTGCAGAGAGTATTCAGTTGCTTGAGTTATTACCCCAAAACAGCAGAGGTACTCGTTCTTTGCAGAAATCCCAGTTATATTGAATTTTACTACCTCCTGCTGCAAATGCTACTGCTTTGCAGATTCCTGCCTTCATGAGTGGGCATGGTCTCACTGACTGATGCCAACTGACATAATTAACAATTTTTTTTATTTGTTTTGTTGATATGTCACCTGACCTCCATTGCTGTCATTTCCTTTGCTGCAATTGTCATTATGTTAGTGTTATTATAAAACTTATTACCAGCTACATTGTAAAAAAAATAAATAAATAAATAAAAAACCTTCTCAGGCTGTATCACAGGTAGACAGATTACACAGTTATTATACAAGTGGTTTATTGCTTCAAACATCTAAGTATCTGGTGAATTTCCCTGCATTACAGGCTGATAACTATTTTCATGTGATGCATATAAATCAGTTATTACGGAAGTCACTATTTATTTATGTATGTATGTATGAAATTGTTTATTTACTTACTTAGTATACAATATCCAGGTAGGTGGACTGGCCCAGATAACCAAATAAAACATGCATTACAAACTGTTTTCTTTAGTATGTAAGGGGAGCTGCTGTGCCCCTTAATCCATCCTTCCTTCAAACTTGTATCAGAGGGCAGTGACAGACACAACTAATTACCATACTGCTAGCATTGCTTTCTACAATGTATTACTGCTGTCTGTTGTTTCCTAATTTCCTATTTTCCTTCTAATGTTAACTGTGGTGGTTTGTTTGGTAACAAATCTCATTTAGTGTTTCTTATGTTTACAGGTTCAGTGCATTTATTTCTATCCTAATCCTTTCCTTGAAATATATCAAACACGTGTTTCTGAATGGAAGATAGTTATGTTATTATGGTGTTGGTAGATGGCAGATGGCTATAAGTGGGACTTGTTACTCTGCATCTCAGTAGGTTACTACAATGGAAAATTGTTTAAAAGAATATTCTCTTTGTTTGAACACTGTCCTGAACTTGCCAAGTAAGATGCAATAGATGTGTTTGTTTTCTGTGAATGTATCATACTTGGTCTACAGCCTCTTTATGTTATTTTTGTATGTCATTAAAGGTTTGGCAATAATGCTAAATGGTCTGCACTATTAATTTTTTTTATTTGAATGCACACAAACAGAAGCAGCAGCAGGGGTCTTGTTCATGCAACACCAAAATTAACAAAACATTACTTGGACATATAGTGATGAATTTGTGCAAATAGTCTGTGAGATAGTTGACTGTAATCTTACAAGGTACTGGAGTAGTGAGATAATTCCATAGTCAGCTGGTTTGCAAAGAATCTGTTGCATGCTCCAAGACCAAAGGCAGTTAAACGTAACAACATTCATCACTTTTCTGGATTTATTCTGTTGTATTAATTAACAGTTTATTTAAACAGAATCCTGCTTCATTGTGTTTTTATTTGAACTGTAGAAGGCTATTGCTTCCCAAGTCTCAAAACGAATGTTAGAGAGGTGATATTTTCCATCCTTTTTTATTTTTTATCTTTTAATTTGCATCTTTGATGCAAGTTATTTTTTCTGATCTGCTTTGGAAGAAGATAGCAGGCTTAGTACACTGCACAAACTGCATGGAATTGTCATTATTTTATTTTATTTTATTATTTTACTACCTTTAGTCATCTGAAATGTATGTAGACAATAAAGTAGCTGTAATTGCTGGAAAAAATGGCTGCCTGTATATGAAAATAATTGCAGACATTTGCTCATTATATTGGCTTTGCAGGAGTCAGGACTGTTTTGAATTTTCTGAAGCAAGTTGAAATGCTTTCTGTGAGTTTTTATTTTTGTGAAGCAAAGCTGGAATACATTTAGCATGGCCATTACTTTTTATTACAATCTGAAGTCTGTGGTGTATACAGTCAACAAAGAAGCTATTACTTCTGGGTTGGGTTTGTGGGTTGTCTGCAAATGAAACTACATTGTCATCTGCACATTTTAAACAGCCTTTAAGCTGGAATATTTTACTGTGACTACTGTGGCTACTCTGTGTATGAAACAGACTTGAAAAACATTAATAGGGCCATTATTTGTTATCACAGTCAAATGTTTCCAGAATGCACAGTCAATAATATACCATGTTTCTGGATTATCAGTGCCAAATATTGTCTTTCTGAACCCCTTATTAACCTCTTAAATCTAATTTTCTGCACTGGTTACATTCATGAAGCATTGGAAACAGCTATTACATAAAGGTGCCCAACCATGAATCCCGATTGCTATTGACCCATTGGACTGACTAGCCTAATATATAAACCTACAAAGTACATTATTTCAGACTTCATTAATCTTGACATTGAAAATCTCTTAACCCTGGATATTTTTCATTTTGGCTTTGTCAAAGAAAGGTCCTGCCTCTTTAATTTCATTAATCTCTTTAAAAATGTGATTAAAGATGTGGATAGTAGTTATACAATGATTATGGCATATCTAGACCTAGCCAAATACTTTGACATGATTCTCCATGCAGGCATTATTGACAGACTTGTAAATCTAAATTTAAATTCTTATATTGTGCATTGCTAACTGATTGTCAGGCTAAACGCATGTGCTTAGAGTCATGGGTGCTATTTTTGAAAGTAAATATTACAACTGCTGTACCGCCGGCTCATTTTGGGGTCCTCTCCTATCTGGTATATATTTCTTAGATATTAAGGCCAGCACTACTGGCCTATTGTTAACAAAGTTTGCAAACGACTCTAAATTGGGTGGTGTTAATCAATCTTCAACCAACTTGCAATTGCTCCTGAATGGGTTAGGTCATATTAAAAGTTGGAAGAAGGACAATGGCCTAAAATTAAATGCAAAAAAATGTAGCATAGTTAATTTTGGTAAACAAATCAGTTTCACTTATCACATAGGAGATGCACTCCTCCACCTGACAGTGTTGTAAGGGATTTAGGCTTTCTTTTTTATAATTCCTTATCATTTGACCTTTATGTTTCTACAATAGTTAAGAAAGCTTTCTATCTTGCCAATCTAATTTCCAAAGGCATCTTGATTAGATCCAAATAAGGCATAATTTCCCTTTTCTCACATCTTAACTGACTCATTATTGAATACAATGCACATTTTGGTGTGTATTTATCTAAACAAATCAAACAACTTCAGAAAAATCAGAAATTCATAACTAAAAGTATCAGTGGCATCATACATTTTAACATCAGAAGAGACTGACATCTTTTACTCTGTTCTCCATCTCTTACAGACTTCTCTATGGAGATCAGTGTCTACCCTTTTCAGAATGAAAGATCCAACCCCATTTAACCTCATATTACTCTGCAGAACTAATGGTACATCAAATACTCAGTTAAATTAACTAAACCTTCATTAGCAGATAAATAAGATATGATGATATGATAAATTCCTATTCTCAACTCTGGAACAAAATTCCACTGCATGTGAGGGAGAGTACCACCCTTGCAACCTTCAAGGTAAATCTAGATAATTGGATGGGCAGCCCCAAATTCTGTCCCAATTTAGCTTGCTTTGCACTCCTTGAGGCTAGAGAAAACTTTTGAATAGGTTTTTTGGCTAGGATTGAAAGGGTCTCTAGACTGATTGCCTTGAACTCACTTCTGAACCTGTGAACCTATAAAGAGGCTATAAATGATGGGTCGTGGCAGGGATCTTTCTGTGGATGAAAGTAACTTCCTTTTTGTCATTTGCTTATTTTAAACAGTCCTTAATCTGGTCTTGCAGGACAACTGTGCTTTTGTCTAAAGTAAGCTGGGATAGTTTACTGTGGTGACTTGTGTTTGTGTGAGACAAATTTGAATTGCATTCCTATTGCCAATATTATTGCTAATGTTTTAGTTTGTTTGTTTTTTTCACACACAGTCAACAGTATGTCTATACTTACTGGAAACAGGACTGTCTGTACATGAAAATGACTAACCATGCTGTCATGATTAAGTTAAATAAGCATTAGTATAGCTTTGTTAGGTTACTATGCATTTGTGCAAAGCAAGTTGAAATACTTCACTGTGGCCATTTTTTTAGCACATATAGATTTGTGAGGTAAATGGAGTCAATGAACTGGTTGTAATTGATGAGTACAGGTGTTGGTAAATTACATTGTCAACATTAAATTATCTAATTAATATAAGATCAGAGCTATGCTAACGACAGCAACCATTTTAATGACATAGCCTTTATTTACATAATTTCAGTTATCATAGTGGTGAGAACCACCATACTCCATTTTATTGCACCCCCCACCCCATCTTGTAATCCTCTATTTCAGACACTATAGAGTTGAACTGAGTCCTAGATAGGCTATCTGTGCTATGTTTGATTGAGTCTTGACTGTGTTATAAAGAAAGTGCCCAGCTACCCAATTTTGTATTCTCAAACAGATGCTTATTAAAGCATAATGGGCTAGCACAGTCTTTATCCAGTGCAATTTTTCAGCCCAAATGGTATAATTTTAATGACACAATGGCTCATTACATTGCCAAATGTTCCCTTTCAATAGCGGAATATATAATTTCTGCTTTGACTCAAAACAATATATGGGATGTTATTCCCAACTAGCAGTCTATGGTAACATTGCTTCTAGGCTTAAATTTGATGCATCAGCATAAAGACAGAGATGCTAGTGTAGCCACTGATTATTTAACTAACTTAAATTTTAAGAGGAATCTTCTCTTTGGTGCAAAATAGGGTAGACGTTTTATGTACACTCTGATATGTCCTCATTTGCTTTTTGGTATCAGGAATAAAATAATTTCTTACAGCTCTTTTTTTTCTGTCTGTGGCAATGAAATTCCTCTACCAGAGATATAACACGCATACCCTCTTGTCATGCCTAGCTTGCACTTGGAGTCATTGGCAGTTAACATATCTCAGAGAATCTAGTACAGCTTGTGGCTTAGATGGCTGGACCTACAGTGCTCCGTGTGCATTATTACATCATGTACGTAAGCTGTTGCATATTTGTCATGGCATTTTTAGGTCTCTGTCTGTTATTCTCAAAAACATCTTAGGAACACCAAATAGCACAAGAGGAAGGACTCTATAGTTGAGTAGGCCCTCTAGTGTTAAAAAACATGCTTTCTTTCTGTATTCAGATTTTAGAAGGATCTGCCAGTATCTACCTGTTATGTCTAGTGTTCTCATGTATTTTGCCATTCCCCAGCCTATTAGGTCATCAACTAAATGCATTGGGCAGCTGTCTCTTCACCTTTCCAAAATCATTACAAAACCTGATTTTCCTATCAGGCCTTAGGACTCACACTATGGGAATATTCTATTCATAGGCAAGTCCTAGGCTAGCTGCCCTACTCGGCCATTTTATGCCTAGCCAATTTCCCTTTTTGGGTTTGAAATAACTTATCCCATTTGGTTATAGATTATCCTTATCCGTGCCATGCTCAATAATTCTTCTTCATCTATCTGCTTTTCCCGGTTAGGGGTTGCCATGGCGGAACTCCGGTCTGCTAATGATTGGCAGTAGATTTTTATGATGCTGAGGTGCCATCCTGATGCCCAACCTTCAATGAAGGCATACCCATTCATGCATGTCTTTCGAACGCCACTCGACCATGGGGAGGGCATGCAGACTCTACACAGAAGGCGCTCTTGTTACCCTAATAAGAATAACTGGAATCATATCATAGATAATTTGAGTTGAGCCATGCAAGTTTTAAAGCATTTAAGAGCTGCCTCTATCCATTAGTAGTACAGGGCAGTCCTGTGTTTTTGTTTCCCATCCATTAGATATAGATTGCACTTGAAAATAGACAGTGATGAACTTTGTTTTATGTGGATGTGGAGTCTGTTCCTTAGACCTAATATTTCTGATGTAATCTGACTTGCTAATGTGAAACAACTCCATTAGTATTGGGTTGGAGGATGCCTTGTAATCCAGATACAGGTCACCCGTTAGCAGACTGTTGGATACCGAGTACGGTGACAGGGCTTTGAGTAAGTCCATGTAGGACATGTTGTTAATGCCTTGTGCCCTTTTAGAAAGGTACTTTTGTGGGTATTCTAGTTGTCACGTGTCTGGATCGATGCATGCCAGAGGGGCATTATATTCAATGACTGGCCTAATGAGGGTTGAATAAATGCAGACAATAACATGCCTAGATCTAGACCTAATCTCTTTGCTTATAAGCTTTTTACAGCAATAGATACATGTTTCTCAAAATTTAGGTCACTGGCCACATACGTTCCCAAATCCCAAACAATTGGGTCAGCTCCTAGGGGAGTATTGTCAGTGTGATAATTCCCTGGGGTAGATAACTTCCCAAAAGATGCAATAATGCATTTGTTGGCATTTAGTTTCAGACCAAGATTTTGACTGTAGTTATTTAGTTGAGAAAAACATTCATGCAGGATAGCTAACTAATTGTGTGTTCAGTGACTGCTGCTAGCTTACAGTCAGCTTCAAATATAGGCAACCAGAGCCCTTTGATATTGACTTTTACTTCAGAAAAGTAGATGACAAATAGGAGAAGTCCCAGGACAGAACCCTGGGTGGCTCTCCTGGTGACTGGTCTCTTTGTGGAGGTAACTTTTTTGATTATTTGCATACTATCTGTGAGCCAGTTAGAAATCCTCGGATGGCATAGGAGTTTATTATCAGTTTATTCTACTTTTCTACTATGCCTGAGAAGAGTAATGCTTTGGCCAGGTTGAGGTATGCAGTTTGTAACATGTTGCCTTCATCCATTGCTTTTGTGACCTTTTCACAACAAATCCACCAGGTTGAGTAAGGATGACCTGCCTTTGATGAATCCAAACTGAGACGGGTCCAGTGTTTTGAAGATGCCCATGCCCTGATTGATTAATTCCACTATAAGCCTTTCAATATCTTTGCATATGAGGCTGGACAGACTTATGGGTCTGTAATTGCCTGGGTCTGTGGAAGGTCCTTCCTTATGCAAGGGAATGCATGTAGCTGTTCTCCATTCACTTAGTATAGTAGGTGTGTGGCTAAATCATGCTTCATGCTATTTAAAATGCATCCAAGTTTATTGTCAGGACCAGTTGATAAAGTATTTTTAGCTTTTGATAGCACTTTTAGGACTTAGTCTTGTGTGATAGCTGGAAATGAGCTAGCTTGAGGTGTATCTTGAAGAAAAGATAGAGTAGAAAGAGGGTAAAGTTAGAGTTAAAGAAAATTATTGGCCAGTAGTTTCACTATATCTTCAGCATCAGTGGAGGTCTGTCATGGCAGTTATTTTTGAAAGCATTTCTTTCTTTCTTAACAGAAACTGTATTATCTCAATTTCTTTGATTTAGCATGTATTTTTGTTGAACATAAGACAAATATGTCAGTTGCTTGCTTCACCAAGTGTACCTGTCTCTGCTGCCAAACTTACCAAAATAGTATGTGCTTCTTTCCGTGGTCATATGACACTTAATATTTTTTCTGAACTTTGCTTACCATTTTGTTTAATCTACAGTTTACTTCTTTTATTTTTGTCTAATTCATATGGATGCTGCCACTTAGCCAAAAATGGGTTTTCTGTGGAGGTGACAAAACCTAACATGTGGTCTTCAGCTTTGAATTTCCATGTCCTTCAATTTCTATTATGCATACCTTGTTGCATAGCCAGGGATCTTTCCATTTCCTCTGCATTACTATATTCACTTTATCATGCAAGATGAAATAATGTTCTATGACACTTTTAAATAGAGGGTTCCGTTTATCCCATATTTATGTGCAATATATAATGTGTCACCAGAGTGGCTACCATATAATAACTCAAAAGTCTGAGCCCTGTTGAATTTTATGGTGCTCCCCTAATGACAAAGAGGTGCCATGGTATTAATTGGTCCCAGTTTTTCCATCTTCCTAAATAACTTTTCTCAGGATGGCTCTTAATGCTCAGTTAAAATATTCCATTATCCATACTGCCTGGGGATTGCACAATGAGGTTTTTAATTGTGTAACCTTAAAGCATTGGCACTGCTGGTGTATCATTAGTGATATTAATGGAGTCTACTGATAGGTGAGTATTTCCATGGGTATCCCTATGACAATAGCTTCCTAGCTATAAATTAAGCATTAACCTTACCTAACAAGGTAGCCTGAGGGTGCTTTGTTACAAAGTGTAGATGAACCAAAATGTATTGATAATTGCTGCTGGGTTTAACCAGTGGCCTGAAAGTGTCCTATGTGACAATATGTTCCAATGGCATTTTTATGATCGACCCTGGAATCAATTGATTTTTGAATCATAACAAGAAGAAAAACCAAAAACTGCACAGAAACATGGCTCAGCCAAGAGAAAATGAAATCAACCACTGTAAGTTTAGTAAAATCTCTCTTTAATAATGAACAGGTAAGTGCTTTTGCAATTGCAGGATTGCTTCTTCAGAACATAAAACAAACAGAATCCCTTCCCATTAATTATTAGTGGAACTCTCATCAAACAATCATCCAATAAAAAACTCTGTCCTTGCTAAGATGCAAAAGCTCACACAAAATCCACCCTTTAATAAAATTCTAAGAATTACCTCCTATAAAAGTTTATGGAAAAACATTAAATGCATAAACTTAAGAACATTAACTGCATAACTTAAAAAAATAATGTTGTTCTTAACTTATCTACTTAATTTCCTAGCTTTCAGAACAGGTTTTAAAGAAATAAAATCATTCAAACCTGCTCCTTTGTGTGCTCTCAGCCTTAGAATCCAGTGCAATTCAACACATTCAGTCTCATTAATCAAGTCCCCCAGCCTAGATCCTTCTTGTACAACTTCCAAAACCTGAAAAAGAAATATATCCCTCGCCCTTTTCATTCATATGCTTGGCTAGTGCACTATAACTCAGCCCCTTATGGGCACAGTAACAATGATCGCTTATGCGTTCATGTAGACATCTATTTTTTGGCCCACACAGAACATCCTACAGGACTTACAATGTGCCAAATATACTAAATTCCGAGTATTACAATCAGCTCGAGTCTTAACATAATAAACCTTCCCATCATCAGGATGTGCAAAGATTAATGACTCATCAATGTAAACACAGAATGATCATACTCCACACCTCTGGTACCTAAAACACTATCTGTCCTTACTGGAGTCAAGTCCTTAGGGTAACATGACCTCCTTCTGAGTAATTTTTTTTATTTCTATAACTAAACCTGCATCTGGATCTTACTAAACTTGCAATCTTTTCATCTGAGTGAAGAATATGCCAGGTCCTTATAAAGATATCTTTCAACTTGTTATTATCTCTGCTATAAGTAAGACAAAATGTGGGCCCACTACTTTGTGTCCTCTTAGCACCATTCGCTGTGGGAGGTGAGGAAAAATATGGACGCCCAGTGGTAAATCTGGATTCCCTAGCTAAAGAACAGACTTCCTCTACCTCAGGCTTTTTATAAACCCTTTTTTATAAAATCTGTCTTAATCTGTTCAAGACCTCCTTCAAACTCATCAGTATTAAGGAGAAGCCTAGAAGTTCTTAGTGCCTGTCCTTTAACAACATTAAGAAAAACATGCTGCGTATGCATGCTAGTACGATGCACATAGGAGGGTCAAAAACAATCTTTCCTGTGCATCCTAGTAGAAAAGATTCCATCAGCTTCCTTGACTACTTGTATATCTAAAAATGGATATGTTTGTCTAAATAATTCAGAGAAAATCTCAAAAACCTACTACTGCTATTTAAAGGATCAAAAAATCAAAAAGATGTTTGACATTACCCTCCCATAAAAAGAAGAGATCATCAACAGACCGATGGTAAAAACACAAATCTCTCTCTCTAGCCTACTTAACACATTTACACTTTCCCATTGGGCCATAACACTATTGGTTAAGCTATGGGCACAGGAGGTGCGCATAGCTAAACCTGAAACTTGTAAATGGTATGACCCGTCAAACACAAAGACATTATATTCAAGCACTATCTTAAGAAGATAGCAAATAAACTCTATATGCTATAAAGAGTATCCACTGTCCCAGTGAGGAAGGTCTTCACCATTTGGATACCTTCGGAGTTGGGAATAACAGTGAAAAGGAAAGCTACATCCAGTGTGACTGACAAAGCAACACTGATCCCTTGTTTCTCTTTCAAACACAAATATAGGTCCTGCAGGAACTGCTTACTATCACTTAAAACTGTTGTATAGTGCTATAAAACCAGCCTCAGCTGTTTTTCTACATATATGGAAAACTGGCTCTGTGAACAACCCGTTCCTGCCACAGTCTGGCTAAAGGGCAGAGTAATAGTGCACTTGTGTATTTTGAGCATTCCATGAAGATTAGGTACTACAGGATTTTCTACTAAAAAATATAAAAACAATTCCTAAGTTCTAATATTACTCTGTACACAGTCACTAAGTGATCTCACTACCTGTTCCCTCATAAGTTCTACTGTATCCCTCATAATCACCTTATATGTAGTAGAATCTCTCAACATACATTTAACAGTGTTTAAATAATACACCCTGTCCATGACCACCACTTTTATCAGCTGGTCTCACCATTATAGTTTGATAATATTGCTGAGCCAATAATGCTTATTGTTCATCAAAAGTAAGTTTCTCGAAGCCCTTCCTTCTTTTACCATCATTTAATAATTTATAAATCTTCCTCAAATACCTGTGTAAAAACTTCCAAAACAGGGTGGCTTTGTGGTGTATAGAAACTGGGTCTCCTATATAACTGCACAACATCAGGAGCATCAACATTATTAAAATGAGTTGTAATGACAAATTTCAAATAAATAATCTGAGTTCAATGAGGGTGTCTGCTAAATCAGCACTTTGCTCAGGTGTAAAAAACTAACCTTTATTTAAGATGCTTAGTTCAGAGTTTGTTAACTGTCTTGTTGAAATGTTCCAAACCAAATCATGTCTCATTGTGTCCACATTTTCTTCAATGTCCACACAGTCATCTCCTGGAATGACTGCTTCTTTTTCTACCCTGCTCAGTTCCTTGCTCCTTCTACTGACTTCTTCCTATTGTTGTGGAATGGTAGTGGTAAAGAAGAAAAAACCTGGTCATTGGTAGCATGGAAAGTTTATATACATACAACCAGTTCTAATTCCACCCCATTTTCCTGCTCCTGGTGAGTAACGATCTTATTGGAAGATTCAGTGACACTAGGAGTAGTGTAAACTGACTTGCTACTAGAAGCAATAACTATGTCCTCTCTAGATGAAATGGGCATGGCTTTGATTACCTCTTCCACTGTAGTTGACAAAGCAAGCTTGGGGTTGTGTACTGCTCTGCTTTCTTTTGGCCAAGTAAAAACGTGATTGTTCTTAAAATCATACAAGTCATGCTGTAGCTTCCTCTTCTTCTGTTGAAGCATTTTACACTCATAAGCATATACTTGGTCTATCATCTCACCAATAAGCAAGTCAGCCACATCACTGTTAATCACACTATACAATTCTTCCTGTATGCACTGCATTTTACTACAAAGTTCCTATTCTATCGGGAAAAAAAAGTCAAGAAGCAGCCTCATGTAGGCATTTTTTGCCATCTAGCCAGGAGTTCAGGATACTTATCTCCGTAGGTACACATAACGAAAATCCCCAAAATCTGGGTATAACTTTCAGAGTACAACAGGCTTCCATATGGAACCTTTGGAATTGCAGTCTCTTAAGGTGTCATAAATAATTTTCCAGATTTCTTAATAAGTTTCTTATTTTAAGTCTCTCACCTTCATTTACAGTCACTTCTGCTCCTGTAAACTTTAAATTTAAAATTATTATGTTGACTGCAGAACTATGCATATAGTCTATTTTGCTTTCTGCTTAAAATGTCATCATTTCTGTGTAGGAAAAACTAATAGATTATTCAAAGACAGAATTTTAGAACATATCAAAGATATCAAAAATAAAAGGATAATAGTGCATTAGCCAATCATGTGAAGCAACAGATTCTTCACATAGTTTTAGGTTCTTTGTCATCCAGGTTGTAGACGAGAATCCCAGAGGAGGTGTTGTATATAAAATGCCACTGAGGCAGCTGAACAAAAATGGATACTGCTACTGAATGCAGACAGGCATCCAGGTTTAAATGGTGCCTTTTCAATTAAACCTTTTTTAAAGTCCAGGAGACTTCAACATTGACTTGTATTTAATTTGTTTCATGTTTATATATAATCTGATATTTTTTATATATGTATAAGTCTTTCAGATCTTTTAGATTTTAATTATTGTGAATAATGTTCTTGGGTTTAGATATCTTAAATGATTCATCATGTCTTAATTGATATTAAGGGCTGATTGATTAACTATGTATGGCTATATATACTGTCAAATTTTTACTTTACTTTGCCTGATGAAGCGACAGTGCGTGGTCATGAAAGCGGTTACATTTTTTGTTTTATTTTAATAAATTGGAGCTATTGGTGTGTAGTTGAGTGTTTTTATTATTATTATTCATAGCTCTATTTTATTACACTCAAGTTTATCCTCGAACCTTTTTTTGTCTAATTTATTTTCTCTAACAGATTGAATTTGTGCAAACAGTAAAAGGAACAAAAACTTTCAGGATGTTTGACATAAAAAGTGTAGAAAATATGTTCAGCATGCTACATTAGTAACACCAAAGTCTAAAAATTGTAAAAAAATGCTCCATAATTAGACCCTAATTAAAATAAATGTAAGAAAACAAATTAAAAGCACAGAGCACTTGTCTGACACTAGTTTCTTATAGTACTTTAGCCTAAAAAAAATAGGGCCAAAATCAATCACTTTTTAGAAAATAAATATCAAGCATTCTTCCTTCACTGGATTTTAAGTGGCCACTGATAAAGTTTCCCTTTATGGACTTCGCTGAATTCCTCTTGAAAACTATCCAGGTGTTCTCCCCCATAAAAGCACCAAAATGCTTCTTTTGGCTGCATCATGAGACCCACAATCAGTGATCAAGGAAACCATTCTCCTCTCTTTGGGAGGTCACCTTCTCTGGCTCTGTGAGGCTATAGCCCTCTTTTATACCTTCACACCTAAGGTGATAATAATCTGTATAGCTAATATATGCTTGCAGATATGGTAGCTGCACAAATGAAAAAAATGTTAAATGACGAGTACTAAAAGCCAGCAACAGAAAAGAGACTTACTTACTAGAAATATTAAAAATGGGGAAATAAATAAAAACTGGTACTTAACATTAAATGCTTTCATTCTTTTTTTCATTATTAGAACTTATAAGATTTGCTGGGTACAGTGTGCTTTTTCAAAAGTCTTTATTTATATAATTGTTGCAACCAAAGTGGTGAGAGCTAAAATACTATGTTAAATAACTATTTCAAAAATACAGTAGGTACATTTTTGAAGAAATAGAAAATATTCTCCATAGAAAAATACTGTTTTTAGAAAACCTATGTAATATCTTAGCCTCTACATTCTTTTATAAAAATCTTTATGAATAAATGGATACTAAGACAGTGATGTAATTTTTTTTTACAATTAAATCATATAGTTCTTCACCTAATCTCACAAATATTGAAAAACTGAAAGTCTGTATTTCAGACCTACCATTGGCTGTGAATATTAGAAATGTTTTTGGAGAGCAGACAAATCAGATTAGTGACTGCTGTGTGAAAAACAGCCTATTCTAATTTACTGCTGACACCTTGTTTTTATCTCTTACCGCAGCATTATTTTGATTAAATGTTTTCTGTTTTTCTCTCTGTCGGTAAATTTAAATGGTCTAGGTCAGGACAGATACCAAATCATGGGTTTCTTTGTTTATGTCTCAGAGAGACACTAACTGCTACTTAATTGTGGAAGGAAGTGGAGAAGGTAACAAGGAAATCCAATTTATGCTTTTCTTGAGAGGCATAAGGATAAAGGATAAACATCTGAGAGAGGAAATCATTTTCCTCACTTCAGTACTTTGTTAATCTGGTATACTTAAGGTCAGAGGGTTTTCAGCTGTCTATCTCTTATCTGAATTTAATTTCCTTTCCACTACTGTTTCATATACTCCTATTACTGACCATTGTAATTTTATTTTGTGAAGGCCATCCCTTTAAACTTCATAACCCTTCCTGTTTGTATGTTTGCATTCACTGTCTGAATATTTAGATACCTCATTACATCTGAGTTATGCCTCCAGGTGCATCTGCAGTTAACTCCTACTGATGCTTCTAGGTGTCAAATATTGCTTGTTCATATTTGCATCAGTAATTCCAAAAGCCTGTTATATACAAGGTTTTAAAACATTTCATGTCAAAACTTACATAATACCAAACTCAACTGCATTAATATTTGACCTCTGTCTATTGCAGGTAAATAGATATTATTACCAAGTAGCCCAGATAGAACTCAGCCTCATATGAAAGCTTTCAAGCTAGATGAGCAAGATGCTGGTAACAGTATATATGTACCTTGAGTAGTTGCTGATATATTGTAAGTTGTTTACAAAATATTACAAAGTAATAGTTACTGTGTTTAGTGTGAATTATAAAATTCAGTTTAAGACCTAGAACCTAAAGAAAGGTACCACTATAAAATAGTTTGTGTGGAGTAGTATGCAGTTGATACTTCAATCCCTATGGTTCCAGAGATATGAATATTTGTTTGAAATGTGAGGACATAATATGATTCTGTCATAAGTCTTAGGCTCTGCCCATTGGAAGTTGCAGTGCAAATGGCTCTGCCCATTGGAAGTTACATTGCATACTTCCTGAGCTCTACTGGAATAAATGAGATACCTCTGCTTACCTCAGGATTGTCTTTCTTAAGTTTTGTAGGACTGGAATGGAACATAAAATCTGCTACTAACTTGGCTGAAAATTGGGATAGGACATTACTGAACCTTACATATAAAAAGAAAGATCTTCAAAGTTTACATTTCATTTTGACACTGAAATGGTATTACACAATAGTCTCATAATATCCGCAAAATCTCTTTCACAGTAAATCTACTTATCTGTGAACCAAAAGTTCTTGTTTTATGGTAAACAGACACATTGCAATGTTTGGGGTTGATTTCTTTGGGTATGATAAGATATCTCAATTATTTTTATTGAAAGGTATTTCTATAACTGCCTTCTAACCATGAGTTTAGCTTCTAATTATATATTATTCCTAAAATCTTTACCTTAGCAAACTTTGAGCCACATACTAGTCCAAAAGACTCAAAAGGCTAATAGCTCTTCCCCATAGATGTCTTCCAATTAACAGTGATACATAACTAAACCGTTTTAGTTTACTACAGTGTAAAAAATTAGAATTAGCAGATATTTAGTCTTTTTTGAACTTTGCCTTCAATTATCCACTGGGTGAGTGGTATGTGTGGTGGTGTAGTAATTATTATTTACTTACTTAAATAAACTCCTTATTCATACCAGCAGAAAATATATAAGAGACATTATTACATCAGAAACTTATAGGCCAAGGTCTCCACTGTGCAGAAGTTCATTGCGTCTAACTACTTCTCTTCTCAAGGCCTCTAAAGATTTTATACTAGGAACCTCATATATTAAAACCTTTATGACTCTGGTAAGAAACAGCATAGCAAATTATCATAAGAAGGTTCATGCTAGTAAAATCAAAAATCATATGCAAGGAACCTTACCCATTTTGAATGACAGTGAGGCCTTAGACCTATATTGTACTCAGTCTCCATTCTTAACTGAATGGATAAGAAAGGCAGTTACTTTGATTGGCCTACCTTAGATTAAAACAAAATGCATACAAAATAGGTTATCACAGTTTACAAGGTCAATATAGTGGATTTAGTCTGACCATTGTGCCCATGGAAGTAAACAGACCTGGGTGCAGCAAAAAATGTTGGAGCTGTGTTAGATTCTGTGTGAGACAGGAATGCTGTTTATGTGTTTTTAAAATTCTCCTCTCACCTAAAATAGCAACATACTACATAGACAAATGCATGGCCTATAGCAACTTGTTATTCTACAAATGTCATTCCTAATCAACTGGATGCATTTTCCTTGGAAGTATGCAGGTTACAGTCATAAATGATTAGCACTGTACACAAAATTGATAGGTGCTACAGTACACTATAGATATTTATCAAAATTCATGAAGAGCCCTGAACTAAGGGCCAACAGCTAAAGATCAGGGATAACACAATTATACTGGAAGAGCAGTAACAGCTGTAAAGAAACTTAAAATTCTGTCATCTGTGTTGGCATGTCTGGCAGGAGATTTGTGTATATTCTCAGATTAACTTGTATTGTATGCCAGCATGTCTAATTGTGAAAATGTAAATAATTGTTTTAAATTTTGAGTATTTCTCAGTTTAAACAGAATGTTTAAAGAATCTGTCAGTGTTATGATATATTTCTAATTGCACATGTTTGTGAGGGACATTCTAAAGTACAAACTGCAGAAAATCAGCTGAACAGTAGGTGAGGTCATTAGAATGTTCCTTGTTGCTAGGTAATTATTTGAACAACTGATTGCCAGAAAAAATAACTTTTTCAAACAGCTGACTGTTACTTTTCAAAATAAGACAGTTGAGACTGTTAAGCTGTGCAGTTATTCAAGTACTGAGCAGTTTGTGAAGAGTTGCAGTCAGTGGACACCCATGAAAGAGAACTCCCCTAAAACTGTAAGCCTATCAAATTCTTGCTGTAATGTTCAGATTAGATCCGGGACAGAATTTTCCAGTCAGATTAGGAATGTTTAGTTATTCCGATAGTGTTTTTCTAGAATAAAGGACTTCTATCCTACAGTTTAATTTTACATTTCTGGTGATTGAATTCTGGTGTTTATTGAAAGTTATTGATTTACATTCTTGTAATCATTTTACTTATTATTAAATGTTTTTCATTACTTTACATTGTGGCTGGAAATCAGTGTTTTTCTTTAGAGATTAGAGAGTGCTTATACCTGTATGATACTCCCCAGGTCACCTCAAAGGCCTGGTCACTTCTGGTCATAGCTATCATTCATTCTAATATTTCATTTTCATAATTGGATACCACTTTAGAAGGGCATGAAGACACTGATTGGTGGCAGCATTACCATATTATTTTGGGGAAGGGACACAGTTGGAAATCTGAGTCAGGCTTTTCCAGAAGTGTTTGGATGTGTGAGATTTAAATGTACTTTGAGTGTGAGTGTATCAGAGGTCTTAAACTTGACACATTGCTCTGAAGTGTGTAATAAGGAGTTAAATCAGGGGTGGACAGAGGTATTTAGTCCAATGCCAGGAAAAAGAGCATGTTCCTGTTGTGCTCTTAGGGGAAAATTGTAAAATATTACTCCTGTCTAAGGGACAGTCTCACATTGTTGTCAGTAGTGAGTATTGAAGCTCCTTAGTTACTGACCCAGGACAGTAAGACACATAGCATTTAATTGGTGACAGGTTGGTGGGATACAGCCAGATGTCACAACATCTGTTTTAGTACAATAGTTATTTAGCTGTCTGTATAAAATATAATTATTATAAAAAGCCTTACTACTTTATAAAGTTACTATCTTTTCTATTTTGGCATTGTAAATTCAGTTTAATAATATTCTGTCTAACATTATTGATATTGTAAAACTTAAAAGATTTTGATTGTACTGCATATACTAGAGCTTTTCTCTCAGGACTCTACTGAAAAGGGGCCTTTTCCCCTAGCCAGACTTCCCCAATCAACAAATATAAAATAAATAAATATCATTTGGGAAATTTACATGGCAAGCAAATGTCTGACCAGTCCTTTACGGACCTTTGCTGTAATAAACTTAATGAGTTTACTAAAATGTCCAAGAGGTATGAATATTCTAGATGCAGTGCACATTAACTTAAGTAAGTTATATTCTCCTCCTTATATTTATTTATTTATTTGTTGACATTTGTTAACTGGGTTAGTCCAGCTGGGCTTGTAGCCCATTTTCAGTGGAGACCCGAGGAGAAAAGCTCCAAGAAACATACAGTTTAGAGAAAAATGTCACTATATACATTTATAGTATGATAAGATATTGATTATACAATAATAATTGGAATTCAACAGCAAAATGCAATACTTTTAGTTATATCTGTCCTAAGTTTACAGAGTAGATATTTATTTACAAATTTACAACAAGAGTTTGGTTCATCAGAATGATATAAAGTAGAGAAATATCCCTTAAAAGAGGAAATATATTGTTGAGATGGGAGTCACAGACACGGTTCCCAAGAGGGAAGAGAGGAATTAAGTTGGGGCATGACACGGACAGATTTTGATGTTAAGCAGATGAAGTTTAAATTTTTCTTTAAAGAGGGATCGGTGAATGGTGGAACATATGTCTCTGGGAAGTTTGTTCTAAATTTGGGCGATGGAGTGTTTATATAAGAGATTGCCAACTGCTTTCTTAGGTTGGTAGTTGTGTAGAAGTTGCTGCTTAGAGGTATGGAGAGTGTGGGAAAGTGTGTAGAAAGAGATTAAGGAAGAGAGAGCGGGGCAAGATGAAGGTTTATAGAGAATGAAGTGTAGCATTTGAAGTTGTGATTGCAACAATAAATTGGTGATTTTAAGCAGTGATGACTATTATAAGTAGAGTTTGTGATGAATCTGACTATCTTATGATAAGTTTGTTGGAGTTTCTTAAAGGTTGTAGTTTGAATGCTGGTGAACACAGGGGCAGCATAAAGAAGGGAGGGGAGGAGGAGAGCTTGTGCAAGGGACAGTCTAGCATTTGGAGTTTGAAATTTTTTGTTACAATATAGTAAACCAAGTCCCTGGTTTGTCTTTTCTATACATTGGAGAAGGTGCATATTAAATTTTAGTTCATCATCGATGACTCTAAGGAGTCTTGTGTGAGCTTCAGGTCTAATACTTGTGTTATTAGAAGAGGTGATAGAAAAGGAGTATTTGTTATGAGAAAGAGAGCAGGGGAGAAATAATAATAGTTTGGTCTTTTTAGGATTGAGGATGAGTAGGTTACTGGATAGCCACTGTTCAGTAGATAAAAAGGTACGTTGAGTGAGTGCATGGAGTTCAGAGATGTTGTCTGAGATGGAGATGAGAGTGGAATCATCGGCATACTGTATGAGGGAGGATTGTTTACAAGATGTGTGGAGGTCATTGGTGAAAATATTGAACAGGAGGGGGCCAAGGATGGAGCCTTGGGGAACTCCAGTTAGGACAGGTAAGAATGGAGAAGAGAATGAGAGCCATTTAACAGACTGCTGTCTGTAGGATAAGTAGGTGGAGAACCAGGCTAGGGAGGAGGAAGACAGATTGAGACTTGCAAGTTTAGATAGCAGTAAGGAATGGGAGGCAGTGTCAAATGCTTTGGAAAGGTCTTGGAAGAGACAAGAGATAAGTTTGTTTTTCAGGGCCTCAGCAATGGTATGGGTAAAGGACAGGGGGGCAGTAGTTGGGATGAAAACCATGCTGGGTGGGTGCTAGAAGATTGTGGTGAAGGAGGTGTTTTAGAAGTTGTGAGTGGATGCATTTTTCGAGAATTTTAGAATAGGGCGATAGGATAGCTATGGGCCAATAATTATATGGGTCTGTGTTGTTACCACCTTTGTGTAGAGGTTTATTGAAAAAGGATTTCCAAAGGGTAGGTACAGTAGATTCCCGAATGGACCTATTGATTAGTATAGATACTGGGTAAGCTATTGAACCAGCAGTGAGTTTGAGGAAGGTAGGAGAGCAGGGCTTGAGCTTAAGAAGAAGAGATTGGATTTAGGACGTCAGAACAGAGTGTAAGGAGAAAGCATTAGAGTTAGATGGATTGGAAGGGGTTGGCAGAGGAGTAGTGTTGCCATTGGATGGCAAGAGTGCCTGAATAGTGTCAATAAAATGTTTATTAAGTAAGGTAGCTGTTTCCAGAGGGGGTGTATTTGGGTAGGGGGAGGGGTTTGAGGGGAAGCCTGGAGAAAGAATTTTATTAATGGCCAACCAGAACTTATGAGGGTTGGATTTGTTATTTAATTGGGCAGAGGTAAAGAAGGACTTTTTATCAGCATTGATTTGTTTTTTAGTAAGATTTCTGAGACATCTGTATTTGTGAAGTGAGGGTAATTCCTTAGTTTTGATCCAGGATTTCCAAGCTTTATCTCTTTGGAGCATAAAGGATTTAGTTTCTTTGGAAAGCCAGGGGGCATAATTGGGTTTTATTCTAATCTTTCTGGAAGAAGCAAGGGAGATCAGGGTATTCAGGAAGATGCTATTGAAACTATGTACCGTGGTGTTTAGAGAGATGTGTTTAAGGAACGACCAGTCAGTGGAAGATAGAATAGAGTTAAATTGGGTTATATTGAAGTTTGAAAGTTTGCGACAGTCTCTATAGAGGTTAAATTTGGCAGGTTGGGAGGTGTATCTAAGGACAGAGGTGGGTAGTTGGTCACTAAGTTGGTCTGGTAGAGTAGCAGGGTTATGATAAAGGTTAGGGGAGTTGGTGGGTATCCAGTTATTATCATCTCACTAGTCTCCTCTATACATGGTCCATAACACTATTTTAATTAGCCTTAGGATGAGAAAAAAACTGCTGTATAATATAACTACCTTTTTGACCTCACAAATGGAAGCAACAAAGAGTGAGGCTATTATCAGGTAATAATGTGTTTTCAGTAAAGTATATCAAGAATGCATAACATGTAGCATCTGACTGTGTTCATAGATTGGGTGACATTATATATTGCATGGCGGCTTTTAGTGGCTGTTTGGGTGGCAGCATGCACTATGATATACTTCTAAATACCCAAGAGGAAAAATGGAATACTGTAGAAATATAGTCTGCTTTCGGTCTATCATGTGAAATTATTTTATTAAAAAATATTCTTTAACTCTTACTGTCATACTGTGATGACTAGACATTCTGCCAAAAAAAATAATAATTGTTATTGCACAAGTAAAGAAAGCCTATTTAGAATGTGCTAGGGCATCTACTATTAACATCTAGCAGCATTCTCATTCTGTCTAAAAGTACAAAATAAATAAATAAAAATAATGATAAAATAATTCCTGTTGTATTTTCCTTTAAGCACTCTGTACCTAACTCTGGAGTTTCAGAATCTTTGGTATTTTGGCGAAAATTGCTAACATATGACTGATTTGTATCCAATCATATTTCACCATTTAAAAATAAATGGGGAGAGCAATTAAAAATGTATGGGATGGATATCAGAGAGTTTTTATGGTGGTAACAAATAAGGCACTAGATAAGTTAGATCTGCAGCGTGGAATACCTCAGTGAAATAAGCTGAATATAATTCAGACAACCCTCATCTGCTTTAAAATATGTTTATTTGCCATCTTCCGATAGAGATTGTGTTGTATTTGTCTACAAACAACAGAATGGTCCACCTGGAGTTGGTCTGCATTTGTTTTATAGAGTATAACCATTTGTTTGGCTGGCAAAAATCTAACATATCTTTCAGCATCCCCTGAAGGAAAGAATCCTAGCTCATAATTACTGTTTCATCAGTTTTAAATACTATAAACTACAAAACATATTTTAATTACAAATGATTACTAATAATGCGATTGTAAATATGTTGTGCAGTTCTGTAACAACAATAAAGCTTTTAAAGTTTAATAAGAGAGCAACATCTCATTGTCTTCTTGTTTTGTTTATTGTTTCTAAGGTGAATAAAATAAGAAAATAAGTTTGAATATGCAGGGTACAGTATGAGAAAGCTTTCAGTGCTCCATAATAAAAAGATTAAACAGTAACCATTTTCTAGTCTATTAAGTATTGTGATTGAGTTTCCAAAAGTTAACTGACCATCCTAAACTGCTCTGTCAGTTATTGGAGTGTATCTAAAAGGAGAAGTGAAATAATTGTCCTTCACTGTACCCTAGAGCTGACCACTGAGAAGCTGAAAGTTATTAACTTTCATGAGTCAGACTGAGATAGAATTAGCAGTTCTCTTATTCATTAAATTCCTGGAAGAACTAAAATGTTTCTCAAGTTATATCTCTGTAAGGATAAATTAGCTAAAATTCTCATCAATTTCAAATGTTGTTGCCTATCGTTTAGTTACTCCCCTATTTCTGAAATTCTTATTAGCAAATTAAGTTACAGATGTCTGTTTGTGCATATATATATATATATATATATATATATATATATATATATATATAAATGAACATATGAGTACTCATCTATACATTTTTCGGTACTAGTTTTATCCATTTCAGGGTCATGGGACAAGGAAGGAAAACATATTCTGGCAAAAGCCTGAAATATAACATTTAGGTTTCAGTATGAATTAGAAGAAATAATCAGCAGAAAAGATATAGATAATGATGCAGTAGACCTTACTCCTAATGAGGCTTATGAACCGGCCTGTTGTAATAAAATGCAAATATGATCTTAATGAAGACAGTAGTGTACTTCCATGTACAGCAAGGTGACTGCATGCAAAAGAAAAAAAAGTCATTCGTTCGCTTAAAATAGAACTGATAAAACAATATGTTTCTAAACCAAATTGTAGCCAAGTAAAAAAAAAAAAAAATAAATAAATAAATAGGAAAGGATAACATGAAAAAGTGAAGGATTTAGGAACCTCATTAGGCTGGGCTGGTGCTGTGCAGTGATTCAAAAGTCAAGTGTGTATGTTTTACTTCATATTTTAAAGAATAAATATGCCAGTCCTACAACATAAATATTTTCAGATGCACACCTGTTATTTAGAGTCAAGTAATTCAGTTTATTCTTTTCTAGACATGTATTTATTAATTCCTCTTATTTTTGATGGAGTATTGAGACGTCAGATATGCGATTTTTGCTTTGTCTTTGCTTCATAGATCAACATGACTGAGTTTGTTAGATGAAATGTGCTTGAATGCATGAATCTTTTATCTTACTCAGACATTGCTTGACCTTGTATTAGATCATAATAGTTAACAAGGTACAAGACTTGAAGCCTCTGGCATGTGCCATTAGGGAGTTTGCCCTAACCTCAATTCTTCCAAGGTCGGCTTTTGAGCCTGTTTGCTAGAACAAGTTCAGGTGTTTGTCATTCACCTATCCCATTACATATCTTTGTGTTTTATGATACCAGAATATCAAATATACAGATTTTCCTTGCTGAGTCTCTACTTAATTACAAATATGGGTGACTGATTACAGAAAACAAAACGAAAAGGTTATGCAAGGGTAAAAAGCAATGTAAATACAGAGAACAGCAGTAAACAAAATATTATGTCTACTCTATGCAACTCTACTTTTTCTTGTATACACACACTCTCAACACACACACACACACACACACACACACACACACACACACACACACACACACACACATTTACAGATATAGATATGGGTCTATGTCAATAGACCGAAATACCACTTACCCAAATTACAAATAACCGTAACAACAAAACTGCATTTTAATAAACATGCACATCACTGAAACACATTCCTGGGAGAAGAACCACTTGGACAACATGGGAAATATGCACTTTTCCCCACTATAATGCGATCTCAGAGTTGGTATATTTAGTTAGGGAGGGGTGGGGAATGAAGCCCCTCCACTTATGTGAGTTTAAAATGTTTCAGTGTACTTTTCCTTTTATGTTGGCCAAGTGTTTTTTTTTTCCTGGGAATGTGTTTCAATGATATGCATGTTCTTTAAAAAGAGGTTTTGGTTTTGTCTTTTCGGTTATTTGTAATTTGGGTAAGTGGTATTTTGGTCTACTGAAGTAGACCCATATATGGGATTTTATATATGGATAGATAGATAGATAGATAGATAGATAGATAGATAGATAGATAGATAGATAGACTGTAGATATATTGCCATCATGTTCTCCTTCAAGGTAAACTGTGCAGACTATTTCCAAATGTTCTGATTGCCCACTTTAATCATTTGACACTAAGTAATACTATAGGTTTAGTGTCATCTTAAAATGAGATAAATATTTCTTCGTCTCTGCCTTGCACTTCAGGTAGGGTAGAGGTCTCAAATTCACAGCAATCTGTCTTCAAACATCCTGCAAACCAGCATGAACTGGAGGTGAGGGAAGCTAGTACATTACATTTCTTGCTGCACAGACTATTTTTCTTTTTGTTTCTATGAGCTGAGAGCACTAGTCATTGTACAGCCTTCATAGTTATTTCAGTGTTGTGACCTGTGCTAGGGAGTCTATTATCAACTTACAATTAAGCCAGTGATTGACAGCTTTGAACTCTGTACCCCTAATAGTAGCTTCCTGCATCCTCATCTCTAATACCTTTAAATCTCAATCTCACCTTTGAGAGACCAGTTGACATAAAGGTTAAGGTCTTTCCCCCCCATGCACAACGTACAAGTTTCAATTCTGACCTCTGACCAATGCCTGTGTGGTGTTTGCATGTTCTTCCACCTCCAAAAAAAAAAAAAAAAACATGCTGAGATTTTCCATCTCAAACTCGCATAAGAATAAAGCTGTGGGCGGCAGCACAAACTCTAGATCATACCCTATAGGAGGAAGAGTTGTAAATGCCAACCACAGACTGCATGAAGTGGCAGGATTAGCCACTCAGCAGTGTAAATATATGGTTCTTGGTGATCTGGTCATGTTGACTAATGGGCATGGGTATTTGCCCGTGATAAGTGGATTGAGAACCTGGCCCGCTCTGATATATGCCAGCGAACAATGCTAATTTTAGTAAGGGTGTATGTGCCCCTACTAGCCAGTGTGTGCCTGCCAAAAAGCCCAGCAGTTTTGGTCAATAAGCTATTGGCCACCCTTCTGTCCCACTGCCTACCTTGGGTTACCTTGAATAGCACTGTTGAACAAAATCTGGATGTAAAAAAAAAAAATCAACCTGCCAAACAACTAAGAATTGCCCCATTCAATGTCAGTTCAATGACAGGGTGAGGTTTAAAAGTGGATGACATGATGGTAAGGAGGAAGCTGAACATTCTATGTATGCAGAAGACAAAGTGGAAGGGCAGTGCAGCAAAATCACTTGGCTTGGGATATGGAGTTTACTGCTTAGGAGTAGGACAGGCTAGAAATGGTGTAAGGATTGTGGTGAGGGAGAGGCTTCAGAAGACAGTGAGGGATGTCATCAGAATTAGCAACACAGACATGGCAATTAGTCTCCAATCTAATGGTAGGGCAATATGCATAATCTCAGCCTATGCCCCACAGCAGGGTCATTATAGTGAGGAAAGAGTGTATTCAGACAGCAGTTGCAGGACCTACTAGATAATTCAGCACAACAGGAATTGTGGGTGATCTGAATGCACATATTGGGACAGATAACAGAGTATATGAGGCTGACTGGGTCCACATGGGTTGGGCAAGTGAAATAAAGATGGAGAAGCCATTCTAGACTTCTGTTTTGCTAATGGTTTGATGATGGACAAAACATGGTTCAGAAAGAAAGACAGTTACAAGATTGTATACAAAAGTAGCCACCATACAACTCAAGTACACTTCCTTCTGGTAAGGAAAGGACAGTGGGTGGAATCAGCAATTGCGAAGCCATCCCCAGTGAAATAGTCGAAACACAGCATAAATCACATGTTGTCACAATTAGCTGCAAACAATGATCAGAGAAGGCTCTAAGGTGAGCAGAGGATTGGCTAAAGACATGTAATTTGACTTGAGAGAAAGCACAAAAGTTCAAAGAATTACTCAGGGCTCAAGCACCTCAAGAAGAAGAACAGTTAATAGGTGATGAAGAAGAAGAATGGGAATACTTCAAAACAGCATGCGTAAGGGCTACAGAACAGATATGCAGTCAAGCCAGGTATGAACATAAAGATCCTAAGGAAAGCTGGTGGTAGAATTCAGAAGTCTTGGATATCATCAAAAGAAAGAAGGACTGCAGCAAAAAGTGGGAAATAGAAAAGACTGACCAGGCTAGTAAGGAATATAGGGTGGCTAACAAAGAATCTAAGAAAGGAGTTACAATAGCAAAGAACAGAGCATCACAGGCACTATGTCAGCTTCTGGAAGGTGACTACATGGATGGCACAAAGAAGCTAGATCAGTTTGCAAGGCAAAGACAGAAAGATAAAGAAGATAGTCAGACACCCTTCATAAGGGATGCCAGCATCAACCAGCTCACCAGTCCAAAGGACATCAAAGGCAGATGGAAAGAGTACTTCTAGCAGCTTCTGAATGATGATTACCCCACAGAAGGTGGACTTCCACAGACACAACGTACAGTGAGAGAAGTGGAGGAGCCGACTCTAGAAGAAGTAAGAACAGGACTAAGGAAAATGAAGTCCTGGAAAACAACAGGTTCAGATGAGGTCACAGCATATACGATGTTGGTTGAGATAGGGAGAAATGGCTTCTGAGTGTAATCATTGCAGTATGGACAGAAAGATACATCAAATATGACTGGAGAATAATCATATTTGTGCCAGTGTTCAAGAACAAAAGGGATATTCACAACTGTGTGCAGTACGGAGGTATTAAATCCTTACTACACTGCATGAAAGTACCTTGGATGGTAACTGATAAATACACAGAGTAGTGGAAAGTAAGATGGGAAGTGAGCAGTATGGATTCAGCTCAGGATGCAGCAAAACTGACCTGATGTTTTTAGTGAGACAAATGCTTGAGAAGATGCTAGAAATGAGGAGTGAGACCAAATGGGCATTCCTAGACATGGAAAAAGCATGTAACAAGATCCAACAAAAGCTGATTTTAAGCAGTCCTGCCATGTTTTGAAACCACAGAAACATCGGTAGCATTAGTGCAGGCCATGTACAAGGACCCATTGACTCAAGTACGAACAGTAATCCGTCTTACAGAGTGATTTCCTGTGGGAGTGGGTGTGCATCAGGGTTCTGCTCTAAACACACTGCTGTTCATACTGGTGATGGACTTCATTAGAAACTGTTAAGAGGGGACAGATCAACAAACTTGCCATAAGCAGACAATGTGGCATTACAGGCAAACTCTGAGCAAAAATGTCAACAAGGAATAGAGGAAGGAAATGTAAAACTGCAATCACTTGGGATGAAACTGAGTACAGATAAGATAGTTGTAATGGCAGCAAATGGGGAACTAAGAGAAAATAGTGATAAAGGATAACAGCGTCAAGTATCTGGGTGGGGTGGCTGAGGAGAAGAGAAATCTGAAGGAGGAGGTCAAAGCTAGAATTGGAGGCTTGCAGCAAACTGGCACATGGTGTCAGAGGTAGTGTATGACAGAAGAATGCCAAGAAGCTGAAACATAAGGTGTACAAACAGTGGTGCAGCCAGTACTATTGTATGGTACAGAAACCTTGTCAGTAAACGCAGAACAGTTGAGGAAGCTACAGGTGATGGAGATGAAGTGTCTAATACAGGTTGTAGGATGCCCACTATGGGCTAGATGAAGAAATGAGGGCATAAGAACAGAAGTCAGAGAGCCAGCTGGAGCCACTTGGCTTCTGTTCTTATGTCCTCAAAGAGGACTGATTACGGTGGTTCATACACATATGTAGGAAAGCTGAAGACAATCTGATGAAGGAGGTTTGAGACAGACGAGCAGGAAAGAGGAAATGAGGGCATGCGGTAAAGAGGTGGATGGATTGTGAGACCCTTGTGGATTTATTGAGAGTGGCATAAATGGACATTAATACTAGGGATAACTCAACAGCCTAGTCCTTTCCTGTAGAGCTGAGCTACTTCTTTAGTTTATTGATTTTGGTCTAGTTTGCACTGTCTACCTAACTTAGGGACTATGGATGCTGGGACATATGCAGCTCCCTTTGCACTAAAATAATTGCCCATACATGTTCTATTATCAAGATAGTGAAATGTGGTCCACTATCAGATTCTGCCCTCATGGGTAACCCCCAGCAGATAACCACATGGTTGATCAGCAGCAGGGCAGGTAAGCACTCATTCCATTTTATAAATTTACAGGTGGCAATTAACAGGAACTGATAGACTCTAGAAGACTTGGTTACTGGGCCAATCTGGTCAATTTGGAGAGCAGACAATGGTATTGTGATTTCTCTTGTCAGGTGGGGGGTGCTCTGCATCTAGGAAAATTTGGCTGGAGATTGCACATACTTAGTATCATTATTGCAGATGGGACACCATTAAGCTAATTACTTCAATGTCTCATAAGTTTTTCTGTCCCCGCCATGGGGTCCCTTGGTTCATCATGTGCATACCGTATCATGACCCTTCTTTGTCCCAAATGGGCTACCCACTGAGATCTGTATAAGCTTTTATCAGTTCTTACTAGTAGGCTAGCCTTTAATAAAAATCTGCTTTTTTGGTTATATATAGCCTTAAAATTACAGTTGTTTTCCAGATCACTTTTAGCAAGCTTTTTTGGTTTACAATCTTGAATGAAATGATAAAATGTCTATATAGTCTCATCCTCCTGTTGCATTTTATTAAGTTGAAATCAGGTCGGTCACTTTAAAAGTGCAAATCATATTCTGTTCCTGCCTTTTCTGTTGATTTGTAAATATCTGTACTGACTCGGACATGAGTCTAGTCCCATATCACCATCTTATAAAGCATCTTCCTTAGCCTGGATATCAACAAGGTCATTTCCAGCTTTGTCAGCTCCCTGCCCTTTTAAGTAACCTTTGACATTTTCCAGCACACTGTTAAGCCGTGTTCTTGTATTAACTGATCTGCATCATACATAACTCTTTTTTTCTTAGAGTTGAACATGTCATGTACCTTCTAACCTGACATATACAGGTAATGAAGTTATATCTAGAATAATCAGACTATGTACATGTTACAAGGTCCTGCAAACTGAATTGGACTACTGTCTGTGCACCTAAAAATACATATGCTGACTCAGCATAATGATTAGTTTTATTCCCAGGCTGGTACTTAAAAAGAGGGCTCAGTTTATAGTTATACCATACTACCTCTGAATTACAATACCTGTTTCCATTTTTGCTAAATGAGCAGCCATCATCTTATGCTTTAAGAAGTTCTTTGCACACAATTTCATCACAATGGTTAGTATTTGTTTTGCTGCTTAGCAAGTCCTAATGTTAAGTCCCGTTGAAGTGGTTGCTTAGGTTCTTCAGATTCTGCCCAGTTGTGCATTCACAAATCTGCCAGTCCTTGGGAAATTGTGCTCTTTTTGTTTTTGGCATATTTTGTTTCCAAAGCATGGTCCAGAAAGATTAAGTTCCAAGGTACAAATTGGCTGCTAAAAATATGAGCATCCCTTATTTTCTGACTTACCTGTAGGGCAGTGGACAGATGCTGTCTGTACTGTGACCTTCATACCACAACTATAGCTTCTGAATCTCTATACTGCCCAAACAGTGAAAAATAGTCTTTTTTGCACTCAAAAGAACTTTTCCTCTACATGACATAAGGTCCTGCTAGTAAATTATATAACAGTTACCATATTCATGCTTTGAATTTTCAGTTAATTGTCATTTAATTAATTGAAGTATTAGCCTAACAGATAATTGGAATAAACTATTTTTTACATTCGAAGACAGACTAACTTTAATCAAAATGATATTACTCACCAAAATTATTATTATTAGTCAGTCTTTAATTATCCCCCACTTAAAAAAAAAACTATTAAGAATCAGTGCTATTTTACTCAAATTTCTTTGGCACCCTAAAAAGCCCAGAATATCCTTACAATGGCATACAGCAAGTTGGGAAGAAGGGGTTATTTGGTTTCCTAACACTGATTTATATACAAATGCTACTATCATTAATACAGTATTGTTATTGATTAATAATTCATATACATTCTAATGGAAATCAATACATGAAAATGCATTATTAAATAAAGTGTTACTTGAACCTCTTATTCAAATAGGAATATCGTTATATGGCTTATGCAAATATATATATATATAGAACAATAAACAGAAACTAATATCCTATTCCCTCATTAACCAGATATTATTGAATTTTAAAAGACATGTACATTCCAACCACCTAACAAAAAACTTATTGATATCCATTTTTCCAAATGCTTTCACTAGTGAGTGCTTGATCTCCTTTGATGCAAGTAAAATGTTAGAATTTAAAAAGGGCAACTTTTTCTACTGGAATCATTTTTTATCTACAAACAAATTCATTCAGCTGACTTTTTTATCGCTAGATATAGTTTACAAAATTGCAATTGGTTAGATATATACACCTGGAGATAATTCTTTTGTAACAAAACTATACTATTATTAGAAACACATGGCGAAAATACACCTAAAATCCTAGACATAATCTCTAGTATTATTAATGGTTCCCTAAGGTGCACTTCATTTATATATATATATATATATATATATATATATATATATATATATATATATATATATATGATTTACAAAACCATTAGATCTGACTACAGTTTTACAGATGTCTATTATTAGAACTATTCTACTAAAGTTAACAAAGAAGAATTTACTATAAACAACAAAAAACTCTGTTTAAAATCAGCTAGAAGAACCACAGACAGACTCTCCTTATTGCAGAATTTATACTTGGAAGTTCTTGCATAGATGTGTTTGATACCACACAGAATTGCAATAATGTATAACAAGAAGGATATAAACTGTTGGATACGCAAATCAGTAGTTGCTGACTGGTTTCATATGATTATCACTTGTCGAATTGTATCCTCATTTGGAATAACTTTAAACATTTCAGTAAAGCTCTGTGGAATGATAATTGCATAATTTCTGATTCTTTCATTCTGTTTAATGTACCAATTCCAGAAGTTATAGCCAAAACTCAAGTACATATATTATGATCAATCCTAGCAGTAGTGAGGAAAGTTGTAACGAAGAACTGGAAATCTGAATCTCCTCTCTTATTTAATAATGAATTTATTTATTTAGCCAAATCGTTATGTGATAAAGAAATCTCCACCATAAAGTTAAGAACAAAAAACAACCCATAAACTAATTGCTTTGGAGAAAATGCACTTTTTGCTGGAGAAATATTCAATGATTTCCTTATTGTACATATATATATATATATATTGTTATGGACTTTGTATAACATTTACTACAGTTATATATATAAATATTTGTTTTTGTTAAAAATAAAAACATTTTTGAAAAGAGAATAATGCCTTTGCCACCCAATAAATGGATCAATAATTCTTGGGAGAAAGTCCTCTCCCTTATTGACACTCCTAACTTAGATTCAGCCACATCTGCTTAAAAAGAGAGAGAGCATGTTTTATTTGACTTATATAACTTAACTCCTTTCATAGTTTGCTTGTTTTTTTTTTTTTTTGGAGGCCAATTGTACATATTGTATATAGTTTGTTGTAAACCTATTCATCTAGAAAATATATTGTTAATATTATTATTATTTTTGAAAATAATAAAATTATATGAGTAAAAAAAAAAAAGAATAACGCCTTTGATATAGGACAACTCTAATTCCACTGTCAGTATGTCCTGTTTCTAGACAGAAATTCTTTTGGTATGCCAGGCATGGGATCTGACTCAAAATATCCTGTTGTCCCATAACCAGTGTTGTGATTTTTTTTAAGTAGCTTGGTGAAAGTATATGCAGCTTCTGCATAGTCCTGAATAAACTAGAGTAAATGCATATTCCCAGAAAGCTTTTCAGCTCCCTCAGGCTTTTTGGTGTTGTATTATATTGAGTTGTCTATATTTTGCTGTTTTGACGGTGAAGCCCATCATGTCCAATATTATACCCTAGATAGCTGAACTTGTTTTGGAATCACTGTCCTTTTGTGTGGGACAATGCCCCCAGAATTCATTAGCCAGTTTAGCTCATAAGTAACTTCAACCAGATGTTCCTTAAGTGTTATTTGATTAGTACATTATCTACATACATCAGAATTCCTCTACTTTCAGCAGGCATTACCT
Organism: Protopterus annectens; assembly: GCF_019279795.1. Classification (NCBI taxonomy): domain Eukaryota; kingdom Metazoa; phylum Chordata; order Ceratodontiformes; family Protopteridae; genus Protopterus; species Protopterus annectens. The sequence continues at coordinate 508,998,715 of NC_056749.1, forward strand.
TATGCAGCAAGATATTGAAATTTTATTTATTTATTTTATATTTATTGACCGGGCTAGTCTAGCTGGATACATATCCATTTTCAGCAGAGGCCCGGGGAGAAAAGCTCCATGCACAAATACATTAAGGCATTAAAAACTTAGAAAAAAAATGACTAGCTTAAATTATACAGCATAACATGTAAAGAAAGTAAATTTTGTGAATACTGTACAGAGACATTAGAGTAGATTTTGGAGATAAACATGTCTTAATTCAATAGAGGGGTTACAAATACAATCAAGCAACAGTTAAACATAGTAATTAAGCATCAACATTCATTTGAGAGAAAAAATAAAAAACACTAAGTAAGAGAAAGAAAAGTAGAGACTAGGAAGGACAATAATGCAGGTAAGAAGGGGTTAGTAGTTGATAGTCAATGACTCTCAAGGTGGGGTATTTGTTATAAAGCATGAGAGGAGGGGAGGAGAAAAAGTGAAGAGTATTTTTCAATCAGGCTTTGAGCAGGTAATGTCTGAGGTGTTTCTTAAAGAGTTGTGTAGATGAGAGAGAAGTGAGTGTATTTGGAAGCTTATTCCAGATTCTACCAACAACATTGGAAAAGAGTGAATCTCCTGCTTTATTATTAGATATATTGTTGGCATTGTGTAACTTATTAGATGAGCGTAGTGTTGTAAGATTTTTGTATGGGGAGATCAGATTAGAGAGGATAGGGGTGTTGGTGGGGTGGTGCAGAATTTTTTGTGCAATCAGCAGTTGATTGTATTGTAGTTGGTTTTGTAGTTCTAACCAAGTGAGTTGTTGAAGGATGAGACAGTGGTGGGTTCTATAAGGGGAGCCAGTGGCAAATCTAGTAATATTATTATAGCTAGTTTCCAGTTTGGAAAGATTAAGCTTAGATAGATTGGTATAAATGGCAGATGCATAGAACAGGGTAGAAGTAAGCTGAGTCTGGGCAATAGATTTCCTAGCTAGTGGGGTAAGGAAGGGTTTTATTCTATACAGGGAGCCTAGTTTTTATTGATGGTTTTTATAGTATTGTTAACATGGACATCGAAGCTGAGGTTATGGTCAATAGTTATGCCGAGGAGACGAGCAGTAGAGTCAGGGGAAATACAAGTACCATTGTCAGAGGTAATGGTAAAGTGGATCTGTGGGGATTTTTGGGTGGGAGTAAAAAGTAAAAGTTTTGTTTTTTTGGGGTTAAGGAGGAGGCAGCATTGGGTAAACCATTTTTCTACTTTGTTAAATACAGTTTGGGTAAGGGTCTGGAGGGAGGAGGAAGACTTGGCAGTACAGATAAGCGTAGAGTTGTCAGCATATTGTATACAGGATGTCTGAGGAAAAGCAGTATGGAGATCATTAATGAAAATGGAAAAAAGAAGAGTTCCTAGGATAGAGCCTTGGGGTACTCCAGTGTCCACTGGGAGGGGTGGGGATAGTTTATTGTCCCAGAGTACTGCTTGCTTTCTGTTTTCAAGATAGGATTTAAACCAAAGGATTGCTTGTTGGTCAAGATATTGGGCTTTTAGTGCATTAATAAGTAGGTTATGATTAACCATGTCGAAGGCTTTTGATAGATCGATAAATAGAGCAGATGAGAGAGAGTTGTTGTTGTTTCGATTCTTGTTAATACAGTCAGTAAAAGTTAGCAGGGCAGATGTAGTGCTATGAAAGGGCCTAAAACCTTGTTGGCAATTAGCAAGCAAGTTATTGTGGAGAAGGTGCTGAAGTAGTTGATGGTGGATACATTTTTCCATGATTTTAGCTAAAGGGGAGAGTAAAGCAATTGGACAGTAGTTGGAGATATCAGTGGATTTACCTCCTTTGTGTAAGGGGATTATATGGGAGATTTTCCATAAGGAAGGGATGTAACCTTCTGAGATAGTTCTGTTTATAAGGATAGAAACAGGGTATGCGATGGCTTTTGCAGCGATTTGAAGGTATTCTGCTGGGAGACAGTCAGCAGAAGGGGTGCAGGGTTTAAGTTTTTGAAGGAGTTTGCAGATAAAGGTAGTTGGTACTGGTTGTAAATGAAGGGGAGGGGGGCAGAGAATTGTTGGTATGTTGTGTAGGAGTGGGGGTAGGGGGTGATAGTGTTTTAGTTAAGGGTTTGAATGGCTTCAATGAAACAGATGTTAAAAGCATTTGCTATTTGCAGAGGGTTGTTATGGAAGATAGAGCTGGGAGAAGGAATCTGCAAAGGAATTCAGGTACCCAAAAGTACACCTATTCCAAGTGTACTGTTTTCTACTGAATGTGAAGACCAGTTTTTACTGGTCTTGAGGACTGACCTTCAGGGTCCAGAATCCATATGAGATATCCATTGTTATGCAATGAAGTCATTTCCAGTCTCAAACCTAGCCAAGCTTTGATTTAGTTATGTCATAAGTCAGTGAGATAAGGGCACCTGCTGATTTATCTTTCGGTAGTTAATAGTGAGCTCCCACTTACCAGGGGGTTTGAGAACAGGCCATACTGGGGAATTGTACACAGAGTTTACCTGCCTTATAATCCCTCTCTCCATTAGGGTATCCAGAATCTGCTGGATATGCTCACAGAATGTCAGTGGGATCCTGTACTGATAAAAATACAGTGGTGTTTATTATGATCAGTGGGGTCTATGTCATTTTGTTGAATGCTTAATTGAGCACATCACTATTCATCCAACCCAGTTAAGTGAAAGCTCAATTAAGGGAATGACAATTTCAGTGAAAAATTTCCCAGGCAAAATAACTACCGGGCCAGCTCCCAACCATAACAGACAACAACATGTAAAACTCTGCAAAGTGGGGGGCTATGCCCTACATCCCCCACCCCCTCTAACTAAATATACCAACTCCGAGATTGCACTACAGTGGGGAAAAGATAATGGCCAGAAAAATCCTTTCCTCAGGAAAGTTTTTGATGAAATTGTCATTAGCTTAATTGAGCTTTCTCTGAATAGGGTTCAATGAATAGCATTCAACAAACTGAAGTAGACCAGATCGAGTAACAAAATTCAGTAACCCCCCCCCCCAGTCACAAACAACTTTTGCAAACAAATCTGCAAATGATTAAGCATCTCATTTACCACTTCTCTCTCTCTCTCTTTCTGTCCGACAGCTGCGTGTTCAGCCTAACTTTGAAAGTCTAACAAACGCAAGTTACTACCGAGCTCTGCTTTGTCTTCAGTCATGTCAGATACATTTTCAAGTTCAACTGTACACACTTCCCTAAGCTGTTCTTCCCCTCTTGCCACAAGAGATAGCACAAGGTAATCACCATTAACTTCACACGAACATAGATCCTTTCTATCACTGGGTCAGATTAAACTATTTGGCAGTGACCTCAATTCTTCATTTTATTGTTCTGCATACTACTTTCTGTTAACTCACCAATGCAGGAAGAGCTCACTCTAAATCACAGAAAGACTACCTTTTATTGTACCCACCTCAAAATGAGCTACCACAGCAATGGGACTTGCTGTTGGGTTGTGCGGCAAGATATGCACCAGTCTGCAGCTGTTGTCTCATTATGGTGTAGAGTGTAATTGTAACAATGTATCTTTCAAATGTATGCTAAGAACAAATAGTGCAGTTTGCTCAGGCATTTCTTGACCTTTCATAATAGTAGGTTAATATTCCCTGACAATGGCTGGAATTATTGTAACAGCTTCAGCCATAAGTTGTCATATCAACCTATGAACCTATATCTGGGTCATGGTCTGTCCTGACTTCAGAGGTTGTGGAATCATAACAAGGACTACCAGCTCCTCCCTTGTGCATGAGTACAGGACATCACTGACTAGAAAAACACACACGCACACATGCATACACACACGCACACACACACACACACAAACACACACACACACACACACACACACACACACTTCTAGCCCTATGTACAGGGTTAAGTTTAGGCCACTTACCACTTGTACAGGGTGCTGCAATGCCTTTTGTCATATCTGGAGTTTCAAAGCACAAATTCCTATACTTTTATAAATCTTCCACATAATTATGTATTTATTGACATTTGTTTACCAGGAAAGTACACTGGGCCATGCTAGATCATTTTCAGTGGAGGCCTGGAGAGAGAATCTCCACAGTAACAGGTAGAAATGACAACACATTTCACGATTACTCACAGTAACAAGTATCAATAACACAAAAATACAACCTGCCAATATACATATAAACTTATAAATTGCACAAAAAAAGTAAGTTTCACAACTTTTGTATTTACATGGAAAAGTATTTACATAGAATGAAATGACCCAATGACTCAAAAATACAACTTGCCAATATACTTATAAATTGCACAAAAAAGCAGTACATAACAGTTTCATAACCTTAGTATTTACATAGAATAAAGTGAACATTGTCAAAACTATGTATATCTAGAATAAGGGGTACAAAGTTACTGAGGGATATAGAGGCGAAATTGGGTATAGGCAGAGTTTTACTATTTTATAAGAAGGTTGAAATTTAGGTAACTGCCAAAGAAGGAGTTGAGTAGTTACATATCCACGTAGAGGAGAGGTAGATTTGGGCAGCTTTGAAGATAGCTGGTGATGGTTTTAATCAGATTGGAGGTGGAAGGCTGTTCAAGATTTTAGAGATGGTCCACTAGTTTAGTAATTGTTCCGTAGAGAATTTTGGATTGTGTATTTAGAGACGATATTGGTGCTCAGGGTGAAGAGGATGGGCTGGATTAAACAGGGAGAATATGGAACTTAGAGCTGGACAGTCATATGGTTTATAGATCAGTTTATGAGCAGTGGAAAGCTGGAGAAGGAGAAGATATTGGGGGATTTCAAGCTATTTCAGTTGCTTTAAGGCAGTACAGTGGTGAGAAGAGTAGTGACTATTTATGGCAAATTTAGCATGTGTTTAATTTGGCAATTAGGGAAGACTGCAGATTGGTTAATAAAGGGGCCCTGTAAGTTAGTGAAGGTAGAAGGTAAAATAGTGCTAGTGCTTGTTTGGAAGGGAGGGAGAGAAATTTGTTATGTCTATATAGCAGTCCACGTTTTTTGTGAGTCTTACTAATATTGTTTTGGATATGGTGATTGAATTTAAGATTTTCATCAATAATTGTCCTTAGCAGTTTAGTGTGGTTAACTAGCTAAATTTGGGTGGAGTTATAAGAGAAAAATTCAAGGTCAGCTTTATTAATGTGTGAATTTCTCTTGGGAGTGAAGGTTATAAGTTTGCTTTTTTAGGAATTAGGATAAGGTGATTTTTGTGTTGCCAGGATTCTACAGAGGAAAAAGTAGCTTGGGTAATTTGTTTTAGAGTGCTAACATTGTTAGCTGAGCAAACTATATTGGAGTCATCTGCATACTGGATTAGGGAGCCCTGTAATATAGTTTGGTGGGGATTGTTGATAAATATGTTGAGGAGAAGAGGGCCAAGAATAGAACCTTGAGGCACCCCTGTAGGGTTGTGAATGAAAGGAGAAATGGAGTTTTGCCATTTGACAGCATGCTCTCTGTTAGAGAGGTAGTTACTGAACCAGTTAAGGGAGTGGGGAGATAGGCCTATACTAGAGAGCTGAGAGAGGAGAATGGAATAGAAGATGATGTCAAATACTTTCAATAGGTCTAAGAAAAGGGCTGATACAGTATTTCCTGTGACTCAGGCTTTGTTGACTATATCTAAGAAGGAAATGAGAGCAGTGGAGGTGCTATGTTATGGGCGGAACCCATGCTGTGTGGGGGACAGAATGTTGTGTTGTAGAAGGAAGTCTAAAAGTTGTTTCTGAATGTATTTTTCTAGGACTTTAGAGATAGGGGAAAGTATAGCAATAGGATGGAAGTTAGAGACGTCAGTTGAGGGGGCCACCTTTATGGAGATGTAGTATTATAGCTTTTTTCCATAGACTAGGGGCATAGGATTTCTGGATAGATATATTAATCAGAATGCTTATTGGACTTGCCACTGAGTCTGCAGAGAGAAATTTGTCAGGAATGTTATCAGCAGAATTTGTGCAGGACTTTAATTGTAGAAGTAGTTTTTTGATATAGGAAGTAGGGATAGGAGAGATGTTGAAAGGTGAATGGGTAGTTGTATAGATGCAGTTTGGGTGGAGAGTTTCAGTGGGTGGAGAGATCTGGTGAGTAGAACAAGGAGAGTTTGGGATATTTTGAGGTGGACTATGAGATAGAGTAGTAGTAGTAGAAGGGTTTGGGAGAGGACAGAAGTTAGAGGTAATATTGGCAATGGTGTCAATAAAATATGAGTTGAAGATAGTAGCTATTTGTTCAGGAGGTTTGTCAGGGTGTGGGCAAGGATTGGGTTTTGGTCAGGAGACAGAATGTTGTTAACGGAGGCTCAGAAGGATTTTGGGTTACTATTTCTATGATTTTGTTGGTTCTAAAAGCAGTACTGCTTGCCTTTAGCAATGAGATTTTTGCCTTGGTTACGGAGCTCTTTATATTGAATAAGTTCGGATGTATTCTTAGATTGAAGCCATGCTTGCCATGCCTTGTCCCTATTACGCATGATTTCTTTGGTAGTCTTGGTTAGCCATGGGGTGTTACATGTTTTACTTCTTTTGTATTTTGAAGGAGCTAGACTATCTAGTATTTCTAGGAAAGAATTATTGAAGTAGAGTGCTGCATCATCTAGGGGGAGAGTTTTAAGGATGCTCCAGTTTATGCTTTTTAGGGTGCTGTTAAATGTAATTTAATACTATGCTTTTTTGGGAAGGCTGAGCATGTTCAGATTGCGAAAGCGGGGAGATGATCACTAATAGAGTTAGGCAAAGTGCCAGAGAAAATTAATTTGGATGGATTTGATTCTAGAATCCAATCAAGGACTGATCATACATTGGTTTTCTTGTGGTACCTAGTAGTGGTATTAATAAGTTGAGTGAAGTGGAAAGGGTTTATACTAGCAGAGAACTGTTTATAAGAGAGAGACAACCAATCAATATTCATTTTCCCAAGGACAATTGTTTCATTTTTATATTGTAGGAAGGCCAAGATAATATATCCTTTAGTGCTGGAATGTGATATCTAGCACAGTAATACAATTTTTTGAATGGTGAATTTCAAGAAAGGAGATTAGAATCTCGGCATTTTGGAATTTAGGGATGTGACCTTTTCATGGGGTAATATTGAGGGTATCAGGGTAGATGAGGGCTATTCCACCTCCTTTTTTCTTTTGTCTATCTACCCTAATGATATTATAGTTTGGGAGGAGAATTTCAGAGTCTTGAATAGTGGACTTTAACCATGTTTCTGTGGCAGCTAGAATGTCAGTTTTATTTTAGGTAAGTCAAGCATGAAGGTTAGTTTTTGTTGCAGATACTTTGGAAATTGAGAGTGATGATATGGAAAGATTTGGAGAACTCGGGAATAGTAGGAGTTGAGCAATTGTAAGAGTCAGTGGGCCCTGGACTGAGGTGGATGTTGCACGAGCAGGTAAGAATGGAGAAGATATGGGAAGAATGGAGGATAAGATATGAGAGTCTAGAGATAAAGAACTGTAGGAAGTGGAAGTGAGTGTATGGTAAGAAGTGCAAGGAGTAATTAGAGGAGAAGAAGGGAAGTTTACCATGGAGAATGGGAGATGTGTTATAGAGGCTAGAGCTAATGTCAGAGTAGGTATTAAGTGGAGTACTAGTGTAGCTTGGGGAAGAGAGTAGAGGAGGAAGAGGAGTTATTGCTTTTGCTATTCCTAGAAATGCAAGCGGAAGGGTAAAGTGGATAAGGAAAAGAGCTTGATAAAATGTATGGGGCATCAGAGAGACAGAGAGGGGAAAGAAGTGGATATCTGAGAGGAGAGAAAGTGTTTGGGCGAGGACAGGGCATGTGATAGGTTGGGGAAAGAGGGGGAGTGGTTAGATAAGTATAAATGTAAAGAAAGAGGCAGTGGATGGGAATGGGGGTAAGGTAGGGGAGCAGAGTGAGCCTGAGTGTTAGTGAGGGCGAATGGAGTGGATTGGGCTGAGAGGAGAGTTAGACACCAAAAGGAGAAAGAAAAACAATCTCCAATATGTCTAAACAAGAATCCAACAGGTATAGTAAAGATAATTAGCAGAAACCACTAAGAAAATTGTCGCACAAGCAGTATGCAGACAATGCGAGCCAGTGAGCCCTGAAATATTCCAATGTGTGCTTTAAATCAAGCCAACACATCCAGTTCAGTACAATTCAGTACAAGGATGCTTTCTTTATTCAGACAAACAAGAAGATATAAGCACTTTTGTTCCAAAAATAAAAGCAAGAACTTCATCAGATACCTATCTGATGAAGTTCTAGCTTTTATATCAGGGCTCACTGGCTCTCATTGTTTGCATACCACTTGTACGATGATTTTCTTGGTGGTTTGTGCATTTTTTCACCTTTTACTATAATTAGCAGAAAGTCTACACTATATGCACCAGGTATAGTAAAGATAATTAGCAGAAAGTCTGCACTATATGCAGCACATTTATAATTATTATTTATTACAGAAATGGACTAGCAGCTTTGTGATTACAAGCTAGAGATAGAAAAGAGGAGGGCAAGGTGAAAAAAATGAGCTATTAGGCAAGAAGATTCAAAAACAACATCAACATTACAGCAGCATTTAAAGTGTGAGTGTTAAAGAAGGAAAATTGCCAGAAATTATTGGGAAGGACTAGGGTAGGAAAATAGTGTTATCTAGCCACTAAGGAGAGATGTGGAATAGAAATTCTCTCTAGAATAAGAAAATAGGGGACTGTAAGTCTCTGCCTGTGTGCACCCCAATTAGAAATAGAAGTGAACAGCTCTTTCACGGCTGTTTTTACAAAAGGGAAGCAGATCTGCATTATATTAAGTAGCAGTGCATTATATACTTGACACATAGAAAATGGAATGCAAGAACGAAGTGTAGGGTCTCTTGCGCTGACAGTGATTGCTAGTGGGTGGTGAAAATAAGTGAAGTAAAAGGACTGCTTTCAAATGCAGTTACTAAAGTAGAAAAGGAAAATAATAGAAAGGGGAGAAAGGGTTAGTCAGATATTCCCCTTACCCTGTGCAATGCAAAAGCATTCTTAAAAACAGCAATATATTAGAATAATAAATTCCTGTAGCATACATTTACAATAGCAGTAGATTAGAAAAATAAATTCCTATACCATACATCTACAGATTGGCTCTAGAATTTATTAGTTAGGTTTAGAGAGTAGATACCATTATGGCACCACAGGTTAGGAACAGCTATCTATACAATAAGCAAATAAAGAAAAGCCACTGTGATAAAAACGGAGTCAAAGCAGGAATGTCCCAATAAAACCTGTATTTATTTCACAATAAAACCAATAAATAAAACAGGATAAGCGCGCTTTCGCTAATACAGCTTCATCAGATCCATAAAAAATCACCATTGTGACACATTTATACATAGCTGAATTCAAAATTTTTTTTATCCAATCAAACTTTCTGCTTAATTAAGTCCTTAAAGGAGTATCTCCCATTAATAGCTTGCTATCGCACATTGCTGCAAAATAGAAATACTTATATTAATGAATACTTATAATAAAACCAATATATATAATATACACGCAAGCAAAAAAAAAATGTATATATATATATATATATATATATACAAGATCCTCATAATAGGTGCAGACTAAAACATCATAGCTGTTGCTTGTAGGCAAAATCAAGCCCCTTTTTTAAAAATAATATCGATCATTTGGATGTGCCTTAAAAAACTGTAAATGAACAAATGATATATATATGTCGACCATGTCAGGTAGATCCATATATATATATATATATATATATATATATATATATATATATATATATATATATATATGGATCTACCTGACATGGTCGACAGTTCATATGGTCGAAAGTTCATTTGGTCGACAGTTCATTTGATCGACAAGCATTATAGGCCCCCACACCCCGATGGGGGCTGTGCCCCCACACCCTAACTATATATATCAACTCCAGGGTTGCACAACATTGGGGAAGGGGGCAAATCTGCTTGTCGACCAAATGAACTGTCGACCAAATGAGTGTCGATCATATGAACTGTCGACCATGTCAGGTAGACCCATATATATACACCTATGTATCAAAGCTATAAAAAAATTATATATATATATATATATATATATATATATATATATATGTATATATATATATATATATATATATATATATATATATATATATATATCTTGTATTTTATATATTATATTACAATCATCTAATATTACGGCGTTTTCTCAGTAAGGGTTTTATGGATGCTCTCTCATTAAGCCCCATACCTCTGTCAGCCCTTAATGTTATAATCCAGTCATTCTCTCTGGATTCAGTATGGTTCCTTATATCACCTCCTCGTATACTAGGAACCATAACTTCTAGGGCTCGAAAGAGGAAAGTATGACTTACATCTTTTTGTTTAATGTGTTTAGCTAATGCATTATGTTCTAGTTGTTTCTTAATGTGGTATACATGTTCACATATCCTGTCTTTAAAAACCCTATTGGTTTTTCCAACATAAAAAGAGGAACATTGCTGGCATACCGCTAGATAAATCAGATTAGATGTCATACAATCTGCTTTGGCTGTTGTTCTAAAATTTCTGCCTAAATCATGGTGGGAGAAAATATTACTAGTATCTATATACTGACAGAAATTACAGTGCCTGCATGGTTTAGTATATACATCACCATCTTGTACTACCTTATTCTTAGGATAACAAAAAATTCTCTTCGAATTCTTCTTATTATGGTATAGAAAGTATGGTTTTTCACCTACTGCCTCTTTTATATCCTCATCTGTCTGTAATATTGACCAGTTCTTAAAAATTATCCTATTCAATTCCACTCTATCACTGGTGTAAAAAGTAGGAATCTTGACTATAGATGGTCTATTATATAACGCATCCCTATATGTATCAGAGCTGGGACCAAAGTATGGTGCAGCTATACCTTCCCTATGACTAGCTGCTACTGACAATTGCTCATCAATTTCACCTTCACTATAACCTCTGTCTATCAATTTCTGCCTGAAACTAGCAAGCTCATCTATAAATCCTACTTCTGATGGATTCAGTCTAGAGGCTCTCATTCCTTGGCCCCTAATGATGTTTCTGAATACAAAACTAGGATGCATACTAGATCTTACTAGCAAGCTATTCCGATAACAGGGCTTAGGATATACCCCAGTATTAAAAGTCCCATCAGATAATGCACAGATCCAAATATTCTATTCTAGAGTGAGAACTCTGAATAGTAAATTTAAGATAGTCAGTTAAATCATTTATTTTCCTAAAGAATACATCTAATTCCTTTTCATTGCCATTCCAAAGAATAAAGAGGTCATCTACAAACCTTCAATAGAACACAACATGCTCTTTAAACTCATCTATCTTGAATAAAGTAGTCTCTTCCCAATATGCTAAAAATATATTGGCATAAGTATTGGCACATGGGGTGCCCATTGCCACCCCATCTTTTTGCCTATAGATGGTGTCCTGGAATATAAAAAGATTATTCTCCAATATCAACTCCAGGAAATATGCTATTAAGTCTATTTGCACAATGGTGAAGTCGCTATAATTCTTCAAATATTCAGTAATATACTCTATCCCTAAGCTATTTGAGATGATGGTAAACAAAGACTGTATATCAAGGGTAACCAGTATAGTTCCTTCTATATTAGTAACCTTGTTTAGACAATCATAAAGTTGAATTAGAAATTATTTAGTATCTTTTAAAACATGTTCACTTTTTTCTAGGAGTGGCCGTAGATGTTTCTCCACATGCACTGAAAGATGTTCAGTTATCCATCCACCTCCAGCGACTATGGGTTGCATGGGTGGATCATTCAAATCCTTATGGATTTTAGGGAGACCGTGAATTTGTGGTATAAGGGGATTCTTAACTGTCTACTTCTTGTTTAGAAATAGTCTTATAGAATTTATCATTCAAGAGGCTTTCCATTGAGATAATATATTTATCCGTATCCATGACAACTATTCTGCCTCCCTTATCAGCTGGTCTTATTATAATTGAGTGCTGTGATTGTAACTGCTTAAGGCATTGCCTTTCACTCTTACTCAAATTAACCGCTCCATGACATCTGTTATGTGTAGCCCTATTTTCATAATACTTAAAAAGTTCATCCGTTAATTTTAAATATGCATCAATGAGTTGATGATTCATAGGAACATAGTTGCTTAAATTCTTAAACCTAAAAGGTTGTAAATTCTCTTCAGAGGATTTATATATTAATTTTAGCATAACATTCCTACTGTAAGATTGCTCTGACTCTTAGGTATGAAATTAAGTCCTTTGTTTAACAAGCTTCCTTCAGAAGCTGACAATACATATGATGTAATATTGCAAACTAGTGATTGTTGTCCTTGCCCCACATTTTCTTGAGAGTCTGATGTGGGGTAAACTCCCCTGAGTACTTCAATTTTACCGGCCTTGACTCATTGAGCGTGGCCGTCGCAGTCCCCTGTCCATCCGCATGGGTAAAGGGAAAGAGAAACCATCACCTATATCTACTGTTCCTTCAATAGATCTATTAGCAGTTTTTGGTCTCACTACCATTTCTCCAACACTATTCACCCTAGAAACAGGTTTATTCTTAAATATCTGTACTTCAGGATATAAATTACTTGTTACTTTGGTGTGACATACATTAATATCATTGTCTAAAACTGTTGCACTTGGGATACACTGTGTGTCTGGCTCATGTGCCACATTATCTACTACAACCAAAGGCACTTGTTTATCTACATTGATAGCTGCTAAAGTATTATCTATCGTTACAGTGCTGATACTTACCACATTAACATTATTGACTGCAGTCATCTCAATATCTCTATGCATAACATTACGGTGTTTAGAAGGATTCATTACATTATAAGCATTTTCATTTATAGTATCGTGTCCACGTCTGGGCCACATAAATTCATGGCCCAGTTTAAAGTCATTGGTATCTCGTAAAATCTTGTTCTTTTTCTGATTTAACAGTTTACGCTCAAGAGCAGCCACACCATCGAGTAAACTCTCAAATAATGGCTGTATCACAGCATGTGTAAAGTTATCAAAAATGAGCTGCTTCTTAATTTTAATGCTGTCAACAAGTTGCGCCTCTTCAGGCCTGAAGAAGTCTATTAAAAGTTCTAAATACTTGCGACTCACCTCCAGATTAATTTGCTGCCAACGGGTGAGTAACGCTGGATAGTACATGCCTTGACTGGGCTTGTTGAAGACACGCAGCCCCCTCGGTATGATCTTCTTATTGAGGCAATATTGAAGATGCAGCCTCTGTGTCTGCAGCCATTTGAGCTGTACAAAATCCTTTTCCAGTTGGTCAAACACCTTCTGCATCTTCTCCAAATCTATTGATGTCGTCAGAGGTAGAGGGCAGGTCACATTGCCATGAAACACTTTTCGTACAATCTAAGTATTGAGTGAACCTTCGTTGCAGAGTATCATCCATTCTATCCATTTTCTCAGGATTATAGTCAAGTTCTACACTTGTAGCCTGTTGCATATTCCCGCTCAAGATGGCAGCTGTAAAAAAATTAAGTAGAATAAGTAAAATCAGCATGGTAACCACTAGCCAACCTGGTTAATAGCTGTTGCTTGTAGGCAAAATCAAAGTCATACTTTCCTCTTTCGAGCCCTAGAAGTTATAGTTCCTAGTCTATGAGGAGGTGATATAAGGTGAATAAGTAAAATCAGCATGGTAACCACTAGCCAACCTGGTTAATAGCTGTTGCTTGTAGGCAAAATCAAAGTCATACTTTCCTCTTTCGAGCCCTAGAAGTTATAGTTCCTAGTATATGAGGAGGTGATATAAGGAACCATAATGAATCCAGAGAGAATGACTGGATTATAACATTAAGGGCTGACAGAGGTATGGGGCTTAATGAGAGAGCATCCATAAAACCGTTACTGAGAAAACGCCGTAATATTAGATGATTGTAATATAATATATAAAATACAAGATATATATATATATATATATATATATATATATATATATATATATATATATATATATATATATATATATATATATATATATATATATATATATATATATATATATATATATATATTATAGCTTTGATACATAGGTGTATATATATAATTTGTTCATTTACAGTTTTTTAAGGCACATCCAAATGATCTATATTATTTTTTAAAAAAGGGGCTTGATTTTGCCTACAAGCAACAGCTATGATGTTTTAGTCTGCACCTATTATGAGGATCTTGTATATATATATATTTTTGCTTGCATGTATATTATATATATTGGTTTTAATATAAGTATTCACTAATATAAGTATTTCTATTTTGCAGCAATGTGTGATAGAAAGCTATTAATGGGAGATACTCCTTTAAGGACGTAATTAACCAGGAAGTTTGATTGGATAAAAATTTTTTTGAATTCAGCTATATATACATGTGTCACAATGGTGATTTTTTATGGATCTGATGAAGCTGTATTAGCGATAGCACACTTATCCTGTTTTATTTATTGGTTTTATTGTGAAATAAATACAGGTTTTATTGGGACATTCCTGCTTTGACTCCATTTTTACCACAGTGTTTTTTTTATATATTATTAACGTAGCTACGGAGCATTTACCAGGTTGGCTAGTGGTTACTCTGCTGATTTTAAATAAAGAAAAGCAACTGTAAATGGAAACAACAGTTTTGCTAGACTATAAGTGAAACAGAGCCCAAAACAATACACAGGTAGCAATGGAATGATAAAAAAGAATAAAACAGCTACTACAAATCTTAAAATGCAGTATAAAGATAAGGTATAAGGGTCAGGAGTTTAAGCATAAATATACTCTGCTGTGAAGGCTTGCTATGCACATGCAAATCAATGCTAACATAATGTAGACCCTATACTAAGACTGCAATGTTACAAACAAGCTAAGATGTCGACAAATTAGTACAATACAGGTAGTTGGCATACACACTCTAAATCACCTTATTACTCTCACTTGCGAAAATATTGCTTTGCTCAATATATTGCAAAAATTCAGTTATTTACATCAAAAAATGCAAAACATATTGCCTTGCTTAATACATTGCAAAAATCCAGTTATTTAAATCAAAATGCAAAGAAACAGTACACTTACTTGGCGTGCACACAGCGAGACATGAAGAGGGCTAGGGAGTAATTTGAAAATGGTGCCCACCTCTTTTAGCAATTCTGACTTTTTTAAATACATTTCTGATCAGGCCTCTGTCTCTGTAGCCTTCTATAACACAGCTCACTCGTAAGACTTTTTCATATGCAAGCATAGCACAATTTTAGATACAGGAAAGTTTTCTGCCTTAACTGACGCCCCCATTTCTTTTCTTTCAGACCAAATCTTGCAAATAAATGACTTGTGATTTAACACACTTTCCTTTCCATTTTCCACGTGGGAGGTGGGAGTTCAGCATGTGGCAGTGTTTTCCACATGGGAGTTGGGTGTTCAGCATGTGGCAGTGTTTTCCACATGGGAGGTGGGTGTTCAGCATGTGGCAGTGTTGTGCCAGTGTTTGGATGACATTTTGACATAATAGGGATTATTTCTTTAGTAGAGAATGTCAGACATCTGATCATTTATCTTAGATTTTACTACATCCTGCTTTGACACGCATATCGCATACGCCTTTTGAACCCATGAGGTCAGATCTTCATAGTCAGCAAACATTGAAAAATCTGGCTCATCAGACTAACAAAAATGAACTTCATCATAGCTTCATCTTTTTGTAAATTGCATGATTCTGCTTGCTTATAAACATTTGAACTCTTTTCAAAGGAAACATGGGATTATGTATCTGGGTCCTCAAGACACCATGAGAATAGTCAGTTATAGGCCTAAACCTTTTCAGCAGATCGTTGCCAATTAAGAAATCATCTCCTGACATACACTGGATGTCTCATTTTTATTTTCCCAAATTTTAGCTTGAGCCATACTTTCCCTAAGATTGGTTGCTCCCTTTCCATATAGCTTATAACCTGCAGGCCATCAGGTAGGGTTTTCACTCTCTTTGAATCCTTTAATGCTGTGCTCAGCTTTTTATTGAAGCTTCTTGACATTAGGGTTACTTCTGATTCTGAGTCTACTAAGGTCTCAAGCCATACATCTCTTAGAGCTGAATAGCTGGACAAAGCCATAAAAAATGGGAAGACAAAGGCCCAAAAATAGGGTCAACTTTTACATATTCCTTTTATATACTTAGAAAGTTGACAGAACTACAGGCTTTTCACTAGCATGGATTTTTTGAAGGGTATGAATTCTGAAACTCAAATGCCTGTCGTCATTTTTAGATTCCCATCCTCAATGGATGGAACAGAGGTGCAGTGGTAGCATTGTCACCTCATAGCAAGAGGTTCTCCAGTTTGATTCTTGGCTGGGGTGCCCTCTGTGTGGAGTCTGTATTTCCTTCCACCATTCATGTGGGTTTCCTCTCGGTGCTCTGGTTTCCTCCCACGTTCAAAGACATGCATCTGGAGCATTTCTCCCCAGGCCTCCACTGAAAATTGTCTTTGTTCCAAGTCAGACTTTCCCAGTTAACAAATGTTAAATAAATAAAATAATTTGCCAGTCATTTACCAGAAAATCAGAAATTTATGAGGAACAGAACAAAAATATGAGGCAAAAATCTGGACAGTTGAGAGGTCATGCTTTAAGCTGTTTTCCACATTTACTTCAGCATAGAATCTGTCTGCACTTCCTTTAATGATTAAGTGGCTTTAGTAAAATTTGCTTTGTCCCATCCTTTATCACAGGTCTGTATCAATACTGCTGATGGTAGAAGCTTTAGATGTTTCCAGTGAAAGATCATGCTTCGACCCAGAGTTTTGTGCTCCGTTACCACATATACTTTCAAATCAGTAATCATATGACAATTCAACTTGGCAGCTTAATGGGAGACAGAAGAAACTAGTCAGTTGTTGAAAGTGCAGTTTTCAATAAGGTTAGGATTTCTGGGTGCTCTAGACTCAGGGAGATGGAATCCAAAAAGTAGTGAGAATATTTGGATTTTGGAATTGGGACCATACCTCTCAACCTGGAAACATCAGAAATCTGGACAAAGGCCAGTGAAGAATAGGTACAAATCTGTATGCTGATTAACATACAGTTTGTATACATAGTTATGTAGGACACACCCACTCCGATGGAATTGTGTGATACTGACATTTAGAATGCAAATTGAAGAGCAGACAAAATATTAAACAACACAAAATATAACCAAAATAAGTGTTTTATTTATATTAACATGTGAACTTCTATAAAATTTTGAACTTTTAAAACTGAAATGCAATTTTCTTTATAACAATAAAATGAACTGCTACACTAATATGACACCACTAAATGTAACAAATTTACAAAATATTAACTAGTTATCCAGCATCTATCTGCCTTTCCAGCACTGAAAAAAGGAACTTTACCATGGGCTGAGTCTAAAAAAATGTCCATGGATATCAGAGCTGTAGCCCAGAAAAGAAATACAAACAAATAAGTGAAAATTTTAGCTAGTATCCTGATACAGAGCACCATATACATTTTAAAACAAAATGCACATTTCGAAAGGGAAAAAAAATCTATAGACCTAGTGTATTTGCATCTGCTACTCAAATAGTAATTAGCCAGTCCAAGACAACTGTTACTTTGTTTCAAATGCACCAAGAAGGATGTTCTGCTTGTCTGCAATTATAGTATAAAAGTAATGAAAAAATTGTGGGAGGGAAACCGGGAAGTGACAGCCACATGGAGGAAATAGCTTCAACTCAGATTCCATTTCTATTGCTGTCACTTTGTATTTTAAATACCTTGAGACATTGTATATTACCTCACATTTTCTCATGCTACCATACTCTGAAGTAAGAGAGATCTAAAATTCTAATTATTGCATTTATTAAGTGTAATTCTCCACATATCATCAGTTTCAGGAGGGATTAAAAGGAAAAGAGCTAAAATTTGAGTCAAAGTCAGGAACGTTTGTGAACATCAGGGACAACTGACAGGCATGGCTGCAAATTGCATGGATTATGTACGTAAGTATTGAGGAGGTTCCAACTTGCCTGTCATCCTTGCTTGGATTAAGCGGTTAAAGGGAGAATGACTACAGGAATCCATGGACATGCAATAAAATACATTAATTCCCAGATATTTAACTCTCCTCCTTGAAGCACAGCTCTTTAGGAGTAGACAAGGCAAAGGAGTCACTAAACATTTCCGCAAAATTATATACATCTTCTCTATTTAAACTGTGCCTCATGTGTCGGGGTATCTATAACACTGCAAAAAGCAGTGCTGATTCTGATGTTCAAAACCCTTGGATATTTACTGCATATTAAAAAAGATCATTGGATCTCTCAAATAAAGCAAGGAAAAGTGCACACCAATTGCTTTCAATACTGCATTACAAGAAAGGTAAACATAAAAATATGAAAGACCCCACCTCATGGATGATTTAAATATTTGGACCTTTTATGTGGAAATCTTTTGTTAATTGTAACATGAGCCTTTTGGGGTAAATGTCAATAAAAGGGCAAAAAGAAACAACCTAGATAGTTTTTTACTTCTTGTACTGAAGAAGCAGATCAATCAATGCACCTCTAAATGTATGATTACTTACAGGCTAAAAGTTATTCCACGTTTCTCATTCTCTTCTTTGAAAGAAAACCACCATCAACTTCTGTAAATAAAGCATGACACAACAATTTTTCCCTGTCATGTAAGGTGATAACAGACATCTATTTGCTCAATAACTGTCAGCATTCAATTCTTACAGTCTTTGACTAGCCTCACGTGAGTTTTACCAACCTGGAGCTGGACTCGGTGTTTTAATTTCATCAAATATTTGAAATATATTTGTGGAATGATTTAATTGTACTGCAGTGCTAAATATATTCATTACAAATGCTGTAGAAAGCCAATGATTAATTTGGTCCTGACTGCCACCAAAAAGGGGGGACAACCTTGCCGACACCACTTTCAACCGTATCCTCAGTTAGGAAAACCAAATGTCATTCAAGAAAAAGTCAAACTCCAATTCGTAATTGCTTCACCTATCCCACCGTCCGAAGTTTTAGAGTGATATACCGACTTGTTTCTCGATCTGAGAGAGGAATTGGAAGATATTACTATTAAATAAAAGTAAGAAAGGAAAAGCAAATGACTGTATAAACTATAAATATGAACACAGTAGAGATGAAGTATTGCTACTAAGTAAGTATCCTAAATAACTAATTGTTTTTGCAAATCTGAATATCTCCTAACGCATATACCTCATTAACTTACAGGTACTAGAAGATACTGCTGCCCTTGAATAAAACTAAATAAATGATTTTTCTACAAAGCTAAGTATAAATTAACACTACACTATTGCCACCTCGGAGTTGTCAGGTATAGTTATACTTGCTATACTATACAAGTTGCGGATGGTAATAACAATAAAGATCACCTTTTTTGTATTTCGTCTGTTAGTTTGATTATTCCACAATTGCTATGTTGGCTGATCAATCATAAAAGACTTTAGTTTTAGTGTTATGGGATTTGTGCCTTTGTTACTATGGTTTTCATTAGGAATGTTTGCTGAGGAAATCCCTCAACCCAAAATATTAATCCTTGGCCTATAGACTCACCTGCAATAGCCAGGGGCATACATCTCAACCTTTCCTCTCCAAAATTGTGGAATACTAAACAAATGTGTAAAATGTGGATCACCTCATGAATACTTTCTAACAACTTCAACTAGGAAACTCATAAAATAGATAAAATGTGTTACTTTATACTTGTAAACGTTTAGTTTTGATATAATAATATTTCAATGTTATTTATCATGGATATTAGTTAAAATTAGTGTGTGGGACGTACTTTTCAATCTATAGTCATCAGCTGACTTAACAGCTCCAATCACACTGTTCAGCAGAACAAAGAAAAAAACGCAAGCGAATGTGGGGATTAGGAAATGTGTGTTAAGGGATAAATCAAGACTGAAAATAAGAATGTACCATGCTTTGTACATTTTAGAGCTATGTAAAAGATAAGATGTGAACAAAAACACTAGCATTTTTATTAGAGGTTTACAGGTTTATGGAAAACT